>NC_084677.1:6840862-7145573 GCF_028389875.1 Rhea pennata
TTGAGTAGACATGGTTATTACTAAACAGTGGGCCTGTCTTCCACAGAACAACTACCATGTGAGCAGAAATCTTTATATAGTACGTTGTATGTAGGGACTCTCTTTTGCTTCTTTTACGTTTCATTTCCTCCTTTCTAAAACTCTCCTTCATTTGATTTAAAGCATTTCATTTGATATGAAAAGCAGCATGATTAGAGGATTTCTCTAATACTTATTGTTATTTTTTCTAAATGAACTTTCAGTAGCTTATTTCTCTGTCCCACCCCGAGGAGCTGAAGAATTCCATCAAGATCTTTAATTCAGTGGAAACCACTTATATCCCTGCTGAATAACAGGCGAAAAAAGTTATGAGGGAAATACAGCAGTGCATTCATATTTTTTTGCAGTGCATGCACATGGGTTGGGTTTCAGCATCATGAAGCATAGTCAAAAACTGAAGAACTGTACTTGATGATCTTGGAGAATCCTCTCAGTATTTCTCTGAAATCTTTCCTGGGGTGTTGAGTGTCTAATTCTAGTGCAAATGTAAGTTTGAAGTTGGCTGTGCTTTGAGGAGGGGATTGGGCCAGATGACCTCCAAAGGTCCCAATCTAAATTACTCGGTGTCTAATATTGTTTTTCAAATATCCTTCAGCGTGGTACTGCAAAATATTTTTGTGCCCAGCAAAGACCTGCTGATCCTAAAAACGTTGCTGCTTTGGCAGCTGAACAACACAGAGGTTTCAGAGCAACTTTTGGATTAAGTCACCAAGCTTGACATCTGCATCACCTCAGGCTAACATGAATGAACAAACACTAAAAAGTAATGTTATATTTTCTCACTGAAATCAACATTTAATGGAATTATCCCAAAGAGAGGCAAACTATATACACGAGAGAAATGGGGCTGTTGTGAATCTGTGATAATTATTGTGGAAAGTTCAGTGTTAGTGCTCTATTATCTGAGCTCATTTTGAGTTCAAGAAAGGAGAATTAGACAGCTGTATTCCTTTTTTTTGAAAGAACAGATATGATTTCAAGGGAATATGCAATGCGGATGTATGAAGCTGTGAGTGTTCAGTCACTACAGAGGTCAAGACATTCTGTGCAGGCAGCTCAGCCTTATTGTAGAAGTGTTTCTGCATGTCTTTTACGCATTTATCATAATGGCTTGCTTTTTTCCTTCCCTCCCCACTCCTCCCTTCTCTCACCTCCTCTCTCTCCCCTTCTTTACTTATCCCCAAAGAGTTTGTGTTATATCTAGGAACTGTCAGGAAAATGTAGTGTGAATGTGGGATTCATATACCTGGATTTCCATAATTTCCTTGAAAAGGACTGAAATAATGTATAAATAAGTATTTTGCTCACTTGTAGAGAGTAATTCCTGTTACGGGACTTAATAGTAAAACCATAATTATTTCCAAGTAGTACACTCACTCCTAATTATATTCACCATTTTGACAGAGCTCTAATGAAAGAGAATTGTCATTCAGAGAGATCTGGACAGGTTGGAGAATTGGGTGGAGAGGAACCTCATGAAGTTCAACAAGGGCAAGTGTGGGGTCACTTCCTGCACAGAGGGAGGAATAACCCTAGGCAGCAGTACAAGCTGGGGGCTGACCTGCTAGAGAACAGCTCTGTAGAGAAGGACCTGGGAGTGCTGGTGGGTGACAAGCTGACCATGAGCCAGCAATGTGCTCTTGTGGTCAGGAAGGCCAATGGTCTCCTGGGGTGCACTGGGAAGAGTGTTACCAGCAGATCGAGGGAGGTGATCCTGCCCCTCTACTCAGCCCTGGGGAGGCCTCATCTGGAGCACTGTGTCCAGTTCTGGGCTCCCCAGTACAGGAGAGACATGGAGCTACATGGACCAGAGAGAGTCCAGCATAGGGCCTACGAAGGTGATCAGAGGGCTGGAGCACCTGCCCTATGAGGAACAGCTGCGAGAGCTGGGCCTCTTCAGGCTGGAGAAGACTGAGGGGGGATCTTATCAATGTGTACAAATACCTTAAAGGGAGGGTGTCAAGGGGACGGGGCCAAACTCTTTTCAGTGGTGCCATGCAACAGGACAAGAGGCAATGGACACAAACTGAACCACAGGAAGTTGCACCTGAATATAAGGAAGAACTTATTCACCGTGAGAGTGAGGGAGCCCTGGAACAGGTCACCCAGAGAGGTTGTGGAGTCTCCTTCTCTGGAGATACTCAAGGCCTGCCTGGATGCAACCCTGTCTAATATGCTCTAGGTGACCCTGCTTGAGCAGGGAGGTTGGACTAGATGATCTCCAGAGGTGCTTTCCAACCTCAACAAAAAAGAAAAAAAAAAAAAAAAGGAATTACTAACGCTATAAAAATTTCTGTATTATTATATTAGGAGAATTATAATTTTGATAATTAAGTTTTATTCCTGATGGAGCTAAGATTTAGCAACCCCACCATCACCATCCACTTGTAGGTGAGTTAGGAGAGGGCAGCCTATTGGCACTGCCACATCAGACAGTGAGCTGAAATGCAACGGAATTGACAGAGGAAACTTGTGAAGAAAGGCCGTAATATTCCAAACAGCAATCAGGGCTTTATTAGCTTGAGAAGGCAGGAGTCATTCTAAGCGAGCGAGTACCTCGATTTTGGTTTATGGCCAAAACAGTAGTTTATATTGGCTGCTCCCTTCTGTGATTGTTTCACTTTGCAAGGAATCCCTGTTCCTCATTCCAAAGGTCCAGTTCTTTCTTCCAGAGGTCCAGCCCATTTTTCCACTGATCTAGATCTTTTCCCCATATCTCCACTTCCTCCATTAGTAGAGTCTTGACATTGCCCCAAAGGATCATACTCTTTTGCCAGAGCGCCATGTTCTTTTCCCAAGTGACCTTGTTCTTTTCTTGGAAGGCTGCAATCATATCCCTATTCTTTTCTTGTAGTAACTTTAGATTTTCTTTTCTGATCTTCTTCCATTCCTTAAAGGTTTGGATTTCTTCCTGTAATGCTATTGCCTTCTCTTGTAAATCTGTGATTAGGAGGCTTATCAGATTCTTGAAATAAACTGTTAGTTTGTAACCAAGGAAGAGAGATGATCTAACGCACTGGGAAACCTTGAAATGCCACCTTGCAAATGACATGTCCACAGGTCAGTCTGAAGTGCAAAGCAAGATCCTATAATGGGAATTACAAAGTAAATTAAAAGACAAAATCATAATCCCATAGATAAGTTCACAGAATAGAAAAGACTGAAGTAGTTTTATCAAATTAATTTTTGTTGCAACCTCTGTATATATCCATAAGAAACAGTTGTTAACATAATTTATGAATTAATAATAATAAGGATTGACAAAGCATCAAGTAGCCAGACTAATCACTGGAATTGTGTATTGTTTTACCTCCTTTTTATAAACAGCTACTATGAATTTAAAGCTTAATTTTTCTTTTGTGATAAGGAAAAACAGAACTTTTGTAAGACAGCTTTGAAGAAAGTTTTCCATGGTGCCCTGCTATTAGCCCTCCATCAAATCTCAAAAAAAAAAAAAAAAAAAAAAAAAAGTCATAGTAAGATGTAATGATCGTTCTCTGTAGTGACAGCTAACAATCTGCTTTTTCAGTTGATCTGTTGCAGTGGCTGCCTTCATAATGTGAAAAGTATAATTTATAAAGGGAATCAGAAATACTTTCAGTGATGTGTCAAGATATATCGAAAGAATACACTTTTGCAGAAGTATGATTTAGGGCTTGATGCAGGAATTACTAGATGAAATTTTATGACTCATCATAAATGGGTTGGATCAGAGGATAATGGTGATTCTGGCCTTCAAATGTGTGAGTACCAACAGCTGTTATGGTGTCGTAGTGAAATAATACACATGAAACCCATTTACAAAAAAATAAATAAACCTCACAGGATGCCTCAGCCATTTCTATTCTGCCAGTCATCAGATGAAAGCTCGATGAAATGTCCTTTGATTTGTGTAAGTTTTTGTATGCACTGTGAACATCTGTAGCTGAGCATATAAAGAACTTTTGGATTGGTGATTGAAACAGGAAAGAAATGAAAGGGAATCAGACCAGATATCTGAGAAGTGGAGGCTGTAAAATGAGAAAATATGTATTCTCCTTCAAAGAGAATTATATATTCTTTCTCCTGACGACATGCTGTCTTGCCTCTATCTGCGATTTAGGTATTACTCTCCTGACTGTAGTTTTCCTTTTCTCTTTCCTGTGAGTCACTGTTTTCCTGCCATACCAGTAGCTTCTTTCTCAGGAATACTTGCAGTCCCAACAACAAAGAATCAATAACGGAGAAAATGTCTCCTGTTTTTTTTTGCTTTAATATACCTTGGATCTCCTCAGAGTCAGTGTCTGACTCAGGGTCAGGTGAAGAACACACCAGTTCTCCACTAGTCCTCTTACCTCTTCTTTCATTTTCCTCTTTTTCTACTCTTCTGTACATCCCAGGCTACTCCCCGTTTCACTTAACATCTCTTCTGTGTCTGCTTCAAGAAACCTTTCGTAGGGTTTTATAAGAAGATTCTCCTATATTCTGGTGTATAATGAAGCTACTTGCTCCTAAAACTGATACTCCAAATTCACCTGTGTGCTCCCTCGCAGCCAGCTACATACATCCTCTACAGACGCTATTAATGAATTGTTGGGTCATTTCACTTGTAGTGATGTCATGTCTCAGGTTGGTGACACTAATGCCACAGTACTGAATATGCCTGAGATGGTCCTTTGGATGGCATTAAGAAGAGGAGTGGCTCTGGGGAAAGCCTGTCCTTTCTTGCCACGTTTTATGCTGCCGTAGACACTTCAGGAGGCAGCCAGTTTGGCTGTTCTGTTCTAAGTGACATACCCAACTTCGACCCAATGGTTGTACAATGGTAGAACTAACGTTGTCTTTCGTCTAGGACAAGGTCTCTTCCTTCTCTAACGCTGTGCGGGCAGCCTTTCCCTCCCTTGCACTCAAATGCAGCCTTTCTGCATCTGTGTATTTGCTGCTTTAAGCTTCAGGTTCTGCACTCTCCCTGCCTGAGCTCCTGACCTTAGAGGGAGCTGGGGCTTGTTCATTCAGCTCAACTCCTTTACCTGACTATGACTTTAGTGGCAACGCAGAGGTTTCCTGACACCTCTTGTATGCTTTGCAGGTGGTAAGGCTTGTTGTATTACTCACCTGAAACGAACATCAGCTTCCACTAAAATATAGAAGTTCATTTTGCATACGGATTTTTGCACTTGTGTCTTGACAGGGGAATGCGGATAATTAGAAGCTTGTCATGTTGTTTTCATAAGTGAACTAGTCAGAGATGCCTTTGTTACATGACATTAGTTTGACTACCAGGATAGGGATTTTTCTCATAAACCAAGTGCTTTCTAGCTGAAAGCACTAATGCAATGCTGCATTAGGGACAGCAGCTTGAATCACTGAAAGAACCAAGTCAGTCTCTATAGGTGGTTCAAACTGCACCAGAGAAAAGGCATTATTTGCTCAAGAGGTTTCTCTTTAAGTCGCTATCTATTTTACTATTTTGCCCCATAGGAGCATCAGCTTTCTTATGATACATATAAGCCATCAGAGTGTTGGTAGGATTATCTTAAGGCTTTTAGGTTAATGGACAGATTTATTCAGTATCTTTGGGAAAAGAACAAATTAAAATGCCTCCCAATGTAAGATTGTGTGCGCCTCTCCCTTGGCTGGCCGGTGGTTTCCACAAAGATTCTCCCTGCTCACACCTCAGGACATCTTGTTTCAACATTCTGTATTTGTAGCTGTGTGAATGAATACATAAGTACTGTGCAGGAGTGAGATGGGTTCAAAAGCTACAGGGAATTAAGGTCAATTATTAAGGTATGTTTCTGCTATGTAATTATTGGATAAATTTGTTGCCACATAATAACTATTTCAAAACTGAGTATGAAAATGTGGCACTGGAATGTGAAGAATGGGCTTTTCAGCGCTGTTGGTAAAGCATTTGATGACCAGAAGCTACTCCAGTTCTCTGAATTATAACGTTAGCAGATTTAAGCAGATTTTTCAGGGCAATGCCTAAACCAAGTGGCTACATAGCAGTTGTCCCATCTCTGCTGTTGAAGATCTTCCATTTTCACTTTTTCTCTCCTGTTGTCTCCATCTGTGTTTGGTCCACTTGTTATACATGCTGTGAAAGGCGTCTCTGCCAAAAGAGATGGGAAAGGCTCTGCTGGGAGACGTACATGCTGTTCTGGAGTGGGATCTGAGTTTCTGTGGGTGTGCTCCTGTATCATTTTTAAAGTACCCTTCCCAAATAGCCAGCAGGCAGACAGCACTTCAACAGCTAGGAAAATACCTGCAGTAGAATTGGTGTTATCAAAATTCCTAACATGAGCATGACAAGTAAATTAAAATGCATGGGCTGGCATATATCCCACGAACGAATTCCTAAACTCTGACAAACCTGAACAATTCACATACTATTTAATTGTCTCTTACCACTCTTTCTCAGCAAGAATAAAATTAAGATATAAAAGGCAAATAAATTAAGGCTTTGACCTATTCCATAGATATTTTAAGTGTCTGGAAATAAAAACAGACAATATGGAAATAATACAAAAAACTACAACTTTCTTCTACCTACTGCCTGTGCAATGTAATGTCACATGCAGGAGGGAAGTGCATCAGCTGCCTTTATAGAGGTGGCCTGACTGCTTATTTAGGCACAAAGGACCAGACTGAGAAAACTCACATAAACTCTTAAAATGAGACCTGCGGGATCTGTATATCCAGTTTATTAATTCTGACTGCTGTTTAATCTTGTCATTGAAGAAAGCATTGATTGATATGGTCCAGTGGGACTCGGATACTTGAAATACCAAATCCAGGTTCTGCCTTCCCCTTCCCAATCTCCCCTTTTGGCTGGACCATCTATAAGTGCTTTGCTTTCTTCTCTAGGCAGTTCTGGGCCTCCCTAACATTGCACTTCACCATGTATCTAAAGCTGCCGTTGTGCCCTTGCAAGCCTGTGAATGACACCGGAATTTAAGCCGTGGGTTCCTCATTTGGCTACAGTGAGTCCCTCTGCTGCTCCAAAAATCTTCTAGTCCATTATTCCTTCGGCGAAAGATCGCAGCCACACAGGGTCCCCACCCCTTCCTCCTCTTTATAGGACCTTTTTAATTCTCTTTTGCCATCTCTGTGCTATTAAGAGTAAGGATTTTTCTTTTTTGCTTCTTCGGTCTTTCTCCCATCTCCCAGCAAGATCCCTTATCATAGTGATATATACTAGCTAAATGATGATTGAATTATAATGATCCCGTCTACTCTGCTGTGATCAAGCCCTAACTCAAGAAGACAAGCCCCTCTTGGATGCAATAGGTGGCATAGGCAGCACTACTCACTGATTTGGTAATTCTTATAGAGAGAAGTTAATAGTAATATTCAGAATTTGTAAGCTTTAGGCATAGACTTATATTCACACACATATGTGAACTGAAACCACAGCTGTGCTTTGAAGGTTCCTTTCTTACTGGTAGTAGCTTTGATTTACCAAAGTAATAACACAGTTTTTAATGACGATGCAGTTGCACTTTCCACTTGTCTGATTTCCTTGCTGAAATCCTTTCCTTCCATTTTCAGAGCAGAAATAACACCACCTCAAGACCCTGCCTTCCACCACAGGCATTTCATAGCAAAATGTTTTATCCAGGGCTTCTCAGAGTAGCAACATAATGTTCCAAATGGCTTGACCACCATGTCATTTTGTCAGCCAGAGTTATCTGAGACTGTGTTAAATATTTCAGAAGAAATTAGAAGTTAATTCAGTAGCACCAATCATCTCCTTGTTCTGGTATATGATTAAAGAGGTGCTGTTGAAGTGGGCAGGCCAGAAAATTAACTTGGTTTGACAAGTGTCTCATTTAGTAGCTCTTTTTTTTTTTTTGAATATTCTACTCCTGCTTCCTTGGCTTTTAATTCAAAGTTTAGCCAAAACACAAAAGCAACAGTCGACAAGTTTCCTCTTGGACACTTGTTTGTTTGAACAAATCTTCAGAAACATGCAAGCTGACGGATGATGATGCATCAGAACACAGACAGGTTTGGGTGGTAGTACGGTTGTCAGAGATCTATTTTCATGTTCAGCTCATGGAGCAGGACCATTTGCCATGACATCACATCAGATTCCAGACTTCCCATCTGGGCTGGCAGCAAGCGACTCCACTGCAGAGGCTGCCACAGCACATGAAAGCAGAACAGGTGAAAATGCAGCAAGCAGTATTAGGTTTAGAAAATGTTATTTCTGCTTCGTTTAGTTTCTTCGTGTCCCCACTTCTGGAGTAAAGCGAACAGTTACATCACCACTGGAAAGAGTGAGGCTCATCCAAGTATTTACAGGAGAAACCACCCTGCCCAGCAGAAAAAAAATCTTACTCTGCTTATAGTAAAGGCTGTTAAAACGAGTTAGCCTTTTCGTATCATCTCCCAAAATGTAGCCACCGCAGTCTGTGATGTAGGGTGACAAGAAAAGAAGGGAAACGGACATAGAAAATGCTGACAAGGTTAAATTCAGATGTTCACATGGAGGGTGTTTTTTGGGCACTCAGGTCCCCAAAGCTCGCCCTCCTTGGAGGCAAGCGTGAGCCATGCTGTGACAAACGGGCTATGCGCTGTTCATTTCTTCCTCGTATGCTGCCGTAATTGCGATAGGAATCATCTGAGACACTGAACTAAAACTCTCTTTATGGCAGCCTCATCCTAGACTGTACCCTTGTACTCTGCTTTGAACGCCGTAAGGAGTTCATGCACGCACGGGAGCGGGGTGAGGAGGAAATCCTCGTTACGAGAGGGGTACTCAGAGCACCAAAAGCCAGCGCTGTCAGTGCGGATTTCTTGTGCTTGCTTGTAAACGCAGCAGTCTTAGCTGGGTCTTCTCATGATAAACTGTCCGAATTACAGGTCACGTTTAATAGCAAATGAAAGCAGTGGTAATCGTACGAGCTCGTTGCCGGATGGCCCTGGCTCCGTCTTCTCCCAGGCGCAGGCTCTGAGAGCAGGTCCAGTGCGGTCTTAGCTGTACTTTTGTTCCCTCTGTGCGTTGGTGATAATATAGGTCTTTGCTTCCTGGTATTTTTCATACTGGCAGTGACTGCTGTGTTGTCAGCCACCAGCGATTTTCTCCTTAATATAAAAACTCTTTTTTTTTTTTTTTTTTTCCCCCAGATGACAGACCTGAGAGGTGGTGTCCTATAAGGAAAACTAACGCTTTCTTAGCTATGCAATTGGTGTGCACAGCTAGGCTGGCATTTTTGGTGTCAAGCTAATACTGGCTGGGATTAAATGGAGGTGAATGGGACAAATGCTTCTCTTCTGGACTTGGAACAAATGTTTTGTTTCTTTTATACTGTATTTAAAATAAAATTATAAAAAAAGCCTGAAGTCCACTAAACATTAGGTTCAGATAAGTATTCTTCTAGATCTATGCTGTGGCTTCTTTGCTTTTTATATCATTCTGTGTTGCTTAATTAGGTCAGAGATGCAAGATAAAGTGTTTGTTTCTCCTGTCCTTTATGAATATTGCTGCATGGATAAATTTCTTAATGGGCTTGTGAGGGAATTTTCTGACAGATTTCTTTTGTTTGATTTTTCTAAAGGGAACATGACATTTCCCAGTAGTGAGAGCTACATTCCAGTGGATCAGAGTACATGTTCTCCTTGTTTCTGTTGGTTTTTCCATGTCTGTTTGTCTCTGACTTGCTTTCTTTTCTCATCCATAAAAACTGCCTTTCAAGTTTTCAGTACTCACCATGCAGACAGGAATGTAATAGAGTAAGTCTAGGGGACTGGATCCCTGAACTTTTCTCTGCCTTTTGTGTGTAGAGTAGTCATACTGATAGTTCTCCAATTCTTTTGAAGCTTAACTGTTCATTTTTCCTTAAAAATAAACTAGTGTGAGCTAGCTGTTTTTAACACTAGTTTTTTAAATATTATCCATTTTTAAAGTTACCTGGTATTTTCCATATTTACATGTAAGGGATTTACTCCAAGATTTCCCAAGCTAGATCTCTGCCTCTTTTTTCTTTTTTCTTTTTTCTTTTTTCTTTTTTCTTTTTTCTTTTTTCTTTTTTCTTTTTTTTCTTTTTTCTTTTTTTTCTTTTTTCTTTTTTCTTTTTTCTTTTTTCTTTTTTCTTTTTTCTTTTTTCTTTTTTCTTTTTTCTTTTTTCTTTTTTCTTTTTTCTTTTTTCTTTTTTTTTCTTTTTTCTCGTTCTTGTTCTTTTTTTTTTTTTTTTTTTTTTTTGGAAGAAATGTTAGGGAAAAATTTGTTGCCTACAAATGTAGGGTTTTGTTATTCTATTCTCTTTGACAATTTTGCTTGCAAGAATCTGCACCCAACTCTGCTAGCCCACTGCCCACATCACTGCCCCTGTGCCGGTGCTGAACTCAGAAACTGTCTGCAGTTTACTGTGCTTTTCTTAAAACCTTGCTTGGCAGAGTGAAATATATTCTATCTACTCTAGTCTAAAGCAAAGTCACCTTTAATAACAGACTACTTAAGATTTGCCACGCAGTCACAGTATTTTTATAGCTGGTTAAAAATCCTAGCTGTTCAAGCAAAAGAGCAGTATTTATCTCTGTAATAGATTCTAAGTAGTTTATCACAATATACGTTCGTGAGAGAAATATGCCTTTTCTGCCTTTTTTTTTTTTGTTGTTTTTGACAGGTGTGTCATTTCCTTGGAATGTAATTATTAGCATAATTTTCTCCTCTGTTACTTACTCTGTAAAATAATGTAATGTAAGACTATTCTCACGAATCTCTCTAGTCCATAGATGGGGATAAGAACATTTTTAACCATTGGCATGTAACTCCTGAAGTGCTAAGGCTAGTTCTAAATTTTCAAAAATTTTGCCCCCAAATAATAGATCAGTTTTAAATAATGAGATTATCTTTCTAAAATGAGTTCTCTTTAGTTTGTCTTTTAGTTTCTGAACTTCCTTCTACTACATTCACAATTACAGTTATTCCTGTAATTGAGGTATCTAAAAATGTCCTTTTCATCAAGACAAAGCAGATGATGTAATCAGATCATCTGATTCTAGGAGCAGTGGCTTGATGAAAGACAAAATGCCACAAAATCCAGAATGAAATTACAATAATGAACAAAAGAGTCCTATCTCAGGTCTTCAAAGCATTACAAACCCTCTTGTGAATCTGTAAGTACCTCAGATACCAATGAAAAGCATAAAAATTATTTTTTGGAAAAATTCTGCATAATGGATACAGATTTGGAAGTCAGATGCAAACTGGCAAAGCAGTGTAATACATTAATGCATGTGAATTCCATTTGCTCAGTAAATATTTCAAAATGTAGGGCCTTCCAATTACATTAATAAAATATATTTTAAAACTCAGAACTGTAGTTTCGTTAGCAGTAAGAAGATCGCTGTAATGGCCTGGAGAGCTACCGCAGTCCAACTGTCGGTTTCATGTGGGTCTTTGTTAGAATTATGGTCTTATGGATTCTTGAGGCTGAAATACTGGCCATGAATTCATGAATTTGCTACAGCTGCGTTGTTACTTTTGGCGAAGTACTTGTTTTTGAAGCAACTAAGCCTATGCTTATGGGTCCTCAAGTGTTGTAGAAGGTATTCCCACATGTAGATTTCAGTGTGTGTATCAGGTATCTAATGGAATGCTATAGCAAAAATGGAGCTAAACTCTTCTTGAGGGTGGCATGGCAATAGGACAAGAAGCAATGACTGCAGCTAGAAAATGTGAAATTATCAGTGAGAGAAAAGGAGCCCCTTTTTCATTGTGGTGATGGACAGACACTGGAACAGGGGTTTCGTGGAACTGTGGATTTTCCTTCCTCAGAGATAATCAAAATTCAGCTGGACAGCCTGAAGCTCCAAACAACCTGGTCTATTTGGATGTGCTTGAGTTGGGGGGAGTTGGACTAGAGACTTCTAGAGGTCCCATGCAGCCAGAATTATTCTGTGATACTATGGTTCTGAGCTAACCATAGTTAGATCTTTGATCTAATCATTACTGCTTGCCACTGTTCCTAAAACATCTTTCATGACCAGAATATGTATAGGTAGATATAAAAAATTGTATGCATAATTGAGCAAGTCCAGTCCTGTGCTGAGGTCCATATAGACATTTTTACATACAAACTACCCTTTCTCAAAAGTAGTAGGGAAAGGCTGATTTCTCCCTAAGCTTGTCTCATTCCTACTCCTGGTTATGAATTCCAAGCTGCAATGAGCTTAAAAGAAAAGAAAACTAGAAGGAAAAAAAGATTTTGTTGGTGTAAAATGCAGCTGCAGTTCTGACAAGTCACCCTTTCTGTGGTGTCATGTTCCAGTTTGATACCCGCCCTCAAGATCTGGAGAGCATGATTTTATTGTCCCGTACATAAATTGTGTAGAAACTGTGGGTGAATCACGATTCTCAAAATATAATGTTCACGAAGTAGCTGAGGTTAGAAGGGACCTCTAGAGGTCATTCAGTCCAACCTCGACAGGCCATCTTCAGGCCTGAGGTGTAAGTCTGAACCACAGAACTAGTTTTCATATTAATGTAATTTCCCTGGTTATTTTTTATGCTATTTCAACTAATGTTGCCAGTCTGTCTGTCTGTCTATCTTTTTGTATATTTATGCAGCTCATAAAAAGTGATTCTTTAGACATATCTTAAGCACACAAATAGTATGACGGAAAATGAAGTATATTATTTACAGTGACCATTGAAGGATATTTTTGCAACTGTCTTGTAAAATACTCGCTTTTTTATACCAGTTTGTTGCCAGGAATTACTTTGGCTATGTATTTGCTGTCTTTATAATTTTTATGCAAAGATCTAAGCTGTCAGTACCAAAGTTTCCGGAAAACTTTTTACTCACAATCTGACTGGCAGGGGAAGAGCCCCCGGCAGAATATTAGTGTAGCTTCTGAGAAACCTTGGTGCAATTTTTTTGCTGTAAGCTTGCTGCAAAGTTATCTGCAAGTTTTTGTGCATGACTTTTTTTGCCTTTCAAAAGAGAATTTAAAAATTGCCTTGTTTTACTGTGGAAGACTGCGAGGTCTTCCTTTTTGGTTTCAAACTTCTTTGGTTTCAAAGAAACTTTGTCAGAAGATGTAGTGAGAACATCTGCAGAAGAGCTAATGAGGAGTCAGTGGGTGACAGAGTATGTGGTGGTGGGCCCGGTGTGTGAAACTACACCCTGACCAAACTCCCATCAGGGCCAGGCATGCACATTCCGTTTTGTCAGCAATGACTAGCTGCTTCCTGGGCAGTAGCTGCTCAAAGTTAGCGCAGCTGAGATAAGGAAATAGTTCTAGTAGATTTAAGGGGCCTTAAGAACAATGAGTCGAGTCCTGCCTGGTGTCCAACCCATGCGTTTGACCCGTGCTTTCAGCAGCCTCCCATTGCCGACCCCTCCTCATGGTTCCTGGGGCTTCCCATGCTGCTTGTAGAATCCTTTATTAAACCTATCCTGTTTAACTCCTTATGAATCTTGACTGTCTCTCTCTACCAGTATCCGACCCTCTCTTGTCTGCCTAGCAGTCACAGAAGACAACTTTGCATCCTACCAATTTTTATTGACTCAGATATATAGATACAGCTTCCGAGAGTCTAAGGTTTTTTTCAATCACTATTGGAAACTTCCATGTGTTTATCCTTTCTCATTGCAGGTCAATCAGATGTTTACATTAATATCGGGTGTGTTTAACCTGACTCTTCTCATCTGGAACAGAAGTTTCTCATATTCATTATGAGAGGAAATCTAATATTTTCTTATAAGTGTCATAAATGTCATAATTCTGGCAACAGACCATATGTCACTTTATATATACACACACATGTCACTTTGTATATTAGAACTTGAGGCTGCCTTTCTCCTGAAATCAGTGTTTCTTCGATATCAGTTTCAACTGATACAACTCAGAGGTCATCAAGTATCCCATGTGGCAAAGGACAAGAATGAATGCACTTCAGAAAGAATAACCCCTTGCATCCATACAGGCTGTGGACCAAGTAGTTAGGGAGCAGCTCTGCTGAAAAGGATCTGAAGGACTGGTGGGCAGTAGGCTAAACATGAGTCAACAGTGTGTCCTAGCAGTGATGAAGCCTAACACCATCCTGGGCACTATTAAACAGAGCATAGCCAGTAGATTCAGAGGAGTGATTATCCTCCTTTACTTGGTTCTCTTGAGACCAAATTTAGAATTCTGCATCCAGTTTTGAGGTGGTTCAATGCCTTGAACCACCGAGTCTGATCTCACATCAACTTTGCTTTGAGCAGGAAGATGAGCTAGTGACATCTCAAGGTCCAGACTGAATTATTGTATGATTCTGTGAACTTCTACAAGAAGAATAGTAAACTAAACACAATGAGAAAGAAGTTTTGTAAGTAAATATATTCTCAAAGCATTTAAAAATAAATGAAAAAGAGTAAGTTGAAACCAGGAGGCTGGAAGAGGAAATGTAAGACATGGGCAACCAGTTTGAGCTGATTACTGATACATCACATTTCAATTTCAAAGCAGTGCCAAACATTCATCTAAAGCAGCCAGAAAATGTCAAGAGCCATCAATCAATCAGAGCAAGACATTTTAAATAATTGCATCCTAGACTGGTGAGAGATATCAGTATGGGCTGTGTGAAGAGGGGAATACAAAGAATAAAGCTAGGAAGGAACTGCTGTTGTTTGTTTGTTATGTCTTATGGTGGTTCAGTCCTGAGAGGTGACGAGACCTCTGGCCTAGGTTTAGAAAAGAACTGAAGTATGAGCTTCCCTTACAGCATTTGAGTGATTCAGTGAGACTAGTCACAGACTGAGCACTGACAGAATTACTGCTGTGCCCAGAGTTAAATGCAGGCTCAGGCCCAAGAGAGGAAGCTGGGTCCAATAGTCCTGCTCTTTGGAGATCAAGCGATCTGCACCTCCAGCCAGTCAGCCAGGTGCAGTGGTTGCAGTGACACTGCTAAAGCTCCCTGCAGGGCTCTTCGGGGGGGTGCTCAACCACAGAGCTGCACTTCAGCTGTTGGGAACAGCCTTTATTTAAGAAGTGAATACTCATGGGTGTTGAATAGTCAACAGAGCAGCAGACTCATCAACAAGCTCAAAAGAATTGGGTCAAATTCCCTTCCTCTCCCATCACCTGTCATGTATATTAGTGTAACGAAATGAGAGCAAATAGCCCCTAAAATATCACGTGAGTTACATTCAAAAAAGCTACAGACTGACTCTATAACCTTGTGCTAGTCACTTTTCTCTGAAATATATTCAGATGGTGAATTTTCTGAGCAGCAACTGTCTTTTCTGCATGTCTTTGCAAAGTTGTATGCAGCATTTTGAGACAGATAAAATAAGAGCTATATGACAGTGTTAATGTCAGGATTAATGATAACTGAAGCATCTTCAGTGGAGAGTCATTTGCTGAATTGGATGTTACACTACTGTTTTGCTTATATCGAGGAGTTCCCATCAGAAGCTGTTATCAGAGGGAACACAGAGGGCTGTGCACTTGTCTGACTTGTATCCTCCGAAACCCTGACAACTACATAGTTGTTGTACTTTATGGGGAAACTTTGAAGTGAAAAACTCTAGTTTTCCGTTCTCACTTCTTTTTGCTACCACTGCAGTTTTACCTCACATATAAATTATGCACCATTTACTGTCTTGAAATGGTCTGGTGTTTGAATTTCATGCTTTCCAAATGTTTTTTCTTTCTACTTTGTTTAGGTCACTTTGTATGGTACGTGACTCTGCCTGCTATTTATGGGGATTTGATTTATTGCCTTTTGCTCTCAAATCTATCCAGTCTATTTATATATTTTGTTTTTCTCTCTCTTGGAACCACATTTTCCACACAAACCAATCTAGCACGGTTTTTGAAAGAAAGAAAGTCCTTCCTGAATAAGATCTGCCTCACATATAGTCATCAGTATCTTTTCAAAAGACAAAACCAATTCCGCCAAGCTGATCGCTCTTTTGTAATTTTCTCCTTTTTCTATTTCAAATAACCTTAGAAGACTATTTGTACCACTCGGACTTCAAAATTATTTCTCCAAGTTCTAGAAGATGTCACACAGCTATAGATCTACTCAATCTTTGTGCAGCAGATCGCAAACAACTTAGATGAGAAAGGTTTTCAGGACTGGTCGGGCAGAGTGGGATTCAGCTGCCTAGGGGAAGGTGTTTGATGGGGCTGGTTGGTAAAAGCCAGCATCTGTTAGAAAGTTTACTTTGGAAGTAAAACTAGTGGCTGTTTTAAAAGCCTTTAATAAAAGCACCCTCACACACGCACACGTCTGCATGCACACACACACTCACACAGTACACATCTGCTTTAGAATCAACTCTGAGCAGCTGCTTTTAGACTCTGAGATTAAAGTAGGAGTTATATGCACTGTGTAAGATAATGAACCTGCGCGTAAACTACCTGCCTGAGAGGGTAAGTGTGTAGGTGTTCATAAGGCCAATGTGCAAGGACAAATTATTTTAAGTACTTTTGTTTCAATTTTTATGTGCTTCTTTCTGGGCTCTGTGAATGCTTTGATGAGATCTTACCTAGGTCCTGGCTGTGTGGGAATAAATTCGTCCTCCAAATTGTCTGTTGCTAACCTGGCAGGAGGTTTGCCTGATAGGCTGATGTAAATAAATGATGAGACAAGGGTTTCACATAATTTCTGCTTTGAACTGCAGCTATGTGGCTTACAGTTCTTTCAGATTAGCTTTATACCAGTGTAACTACATCAGCTTTAGAGAAATTGCTCTTGATTTATTGTAAAAAGAAGATGGAAATTAAGACATAAGTCTTTTGTTATTTAAAGAGCAGGAGAAACATGGCATTTTCTCATAATATAACTTCCCCAAGACCTACAGCAAGTGCTGTGTCAGTCCTGCCTGCTTCGATGTTGGCACTGGGGAGCAACAGGATGTGATAGCAAGGGCAGGGGCTAAGACGCTGCTGACCTGAATTTGGAGCTCTACTGCCAAGGGCACAAGGTGTTCCCACGCTCTCTGCCTCTGTTTCTCTTCCTGTTCTGTGTTCAGATGATAAACATCAAGAAAGGACTTGCTGTGTAAATGCAAAGTGCCAGCTCAGTGGGGCCTTGCCTGTGTTTGCAACTGGGGTCTGCTATAACACAAAACATAGACCGGGTACAAACACTGCTGGTTTTATTGCTCTAGGACTGATAATTTGGAAGGCTCCCATCTCCTAAGTGCATGGAGGAGGAGAGTGTGCGGACTAGAGACCATGTCTTAGAGCATGGATTATAGTCAGTATCAGAGGGTTTTTTCCTGCTTGGCGAAATCATCTAAATCTCAGTGCTATGTTGTTCTGTGGGCAGCAGTTTCATTATCTAGCAGCAGAAACAGCCTATTGAGCATGGAACTTGTTTCTAAGGGAATTGTTTCCTGGCCTCTAATCAAGTGGATGTTTTTTAGCGCTATAATATCAGATTATTCTGTGTTGTCATATGGGTACTCTGCAGTGTTTTTCTATTGTTACACCATCAACATTTCATTAAGCTGAATGTTTATTATGCAGTTTCAATTATCTGAGCCTTGCTTCTGCAGATATTTCTAACACCTCCGTGTTAAAGCTAAATGTTTAATTTATATATTTACCAGCTTTATGTGAAAGAGAGCAAAGCTCCTAGTTCTTATAGCCAGGCAGTGGAGAACTGACCCTGAAGTATGCTGGAAAGGTTACCCTAAGCTATGTACTGCAAATCCCTCAGTAGAATTACTGATTTACCACATCTCTGCATTTGAAGACATGATTTGAAATTTGGGTTAAATTAATTGTAAATACAGCAACAACTTCAAAGAGTAGTCTAGCCAGATGACTCAGAGTACCTCTGGCAACACAACTTGCTTAACACATACAAAAAAAGATTGAACAGGTATTTTAATGATCTAAAAATTACTGGCTGGGGTTTAGACCAGATGAATTTTTATCATTGTTCAACACAATTACCACAGACTCTAAAGCAATTATGAAAAAGGAAGCAGACCAGAAAGAGTCTTCACTTCCATGTAGATTTTTGTATGCATGCTTCAGTCTTGTTTCAGTGGGACAATGCCTGTGTTTTAAGATAAATTATACATAGATGCTAGGTCAGGGTAGGTAATGTGATTTTTTTTTTTTTTTTTTGGTTCCTTATTCTTCTCTACTAGTGAGAAGGTGGGTGCCTAACAAGTAGAGAGAGCAGTTAAAAGTGATGGCCAGTGCAATTGAGTGCTGGCAATGTCCTCCTGCAGACAAGAAGTTTGGGAGCAGTTTAGCATGCAGGTCTCCTGCATGGCAAGGGAGAGCCTGCTGTAGATGTGGCTGTGTGGGCTGAGCGTTGGGCAGCTGCACATCTCAACTGGCTAGTGTTTTTCTTGGTGGAGTTTGTATCTTCCAGTTGATGTGAGGATTTATTCCTGTCCTAATACCGCCATCGGAAAGTCCAACACCCAGAGAGCATTTGTATGAAAAATTCAGACTCTTTTTGTATCTCAAAGCAAAGTGGCTTCATGGGAAGCAGGCAAACTAACTGTTACCCTTCATCAGTTATGAACCTATTCAGACTCTCTCTTGTTTTCTGGCTAGTGCTCAGATGCATATTTCCTTGCACAATGCATATCCCTTTCCAAATATCACTCTCAAATAGCCTTCCCCACTACCAATGTCTCTGTAAGCTTGCTTGAGCTGGTGTCCTGTGCAGCTAAGGTATCTGCACCGAACAAATGTTTTGGGGAGGCAGACTTGGTTTTCATTGTTATTTATATTTTGGGAGTGTGGGGATTCTGAGAGTTGTGCTGAGGGCCAGGGAGATGCGCATTTAAGTAGATTTTTTTTTTGCAAAATATCATGCCAGTTTATACTGCTTTGAAATAATGCATGTAGCTAAGGTATTAAATAACCAATGGCTAACTATGTGCTAAAGTTTCAGATCATTTAGTGAATTTCCAAACAGAACAATAAACATGAAGGCACAGAGCTCAGCAGCGCTCAGGAAATTTAGGCGCATGGGTGCCACGTTTTTTGATGGGATGGGCTATTCAAATTGCTTAACTAGTGTTTGAAATTTGTCATTCTAACTGTGTATGCAATGCATTGAATACTATGATTTTCATAGTCCTTTGATATAATAAACAAAGACTCTTTATGGTTATATTTTGCTTCAATTCCTATGCATCTATATGACTTCAACACTGTTTTCAATTGTCGTAACTTAGTACTCTATGCAGGTTTTTATTTTGTAACCAGTTAACTTTCATAATAAGGAAGTTAAATCTCAAACAGGTCCTGAGAGCTCTGTTAATCATATAAATGCCATGATTTTTGTTACATATCTTCATAGATAGTTTTATGCCTAAAGAATTGCTGTTTTATTTTGAATGCTACTTACAGAGGCAAAACAGGGAGAATAACAGCCTGGAGAATGCAGTGGATCAATGCCGCCGGACTATGGAAGCAAGGCGACTGACAATCAAGAAAGCAGCAGCAGGAGATCAGCATATTCCTATGTAATTTACTACACTGCAGGCATTTTAATGGGTAGTTCAGCAGAAATAGAATGACCTGATAAGCAAGCACACCACTGAAAATGGATAACTGATTCTGAAGTCAAGTAGACATTACCATGTAGTTGAAATCTGCCTCTTATCCCTGTGTAGATTTCAAAATGAATAATAACAAAGATTAAAAAAAAAAGAAAGAAAGAAAAGCAGGAAAAAATGTGATGGCTATATTGCTTTGATCTATGTCTTAAAGGGCAAACTGACTGACACAAGGCCTTCACTCTGTTCCCAGGTTGCTGAAAGGAGGTTTGCATCAGTGAAGTGCATCTGTCATGTTACCTACTGTCACCTTGTGATCCTCCCTTATTTCCCACTAGGCAAATATATCTTATATAGGAGATGGTGCACAACTTGCAGTAGTAGTCCATCATATTGCAAAGAAGATGACCCACTCAGAGATGCTCCTTGCATTTAGCTCTATGGGAAGATCATGTAGTGTGGCTCAAGCTATGTCTAAATTGTTTAATTTGAAAGAGCTGTGCCAGGAACTGGGAAGTTAGCAGCAGTCAAGTAGAGGAAATGCTACACCCTATCTCCAGTATTTCTTAACGGTACTGTCACTGCAGCAGCAATTGTCTGTTTCGGTGATGATATTTTGACCAGCCTGCAAATTTTCCCCATTGTAATCTTTGTAAGCTTAGAATGCGTTCCCCCCCAAATACTTCAAGGTAACATAGAGTGTGCATGTAACTCAGTAGTTTACACAGTGGAGCAGGAGTTTAAAGTCAATAACTGAGGAAGTTTTCTTTTCCATGAAGAAATTCAGTGTCTTCCACAGAAAAATCCTCCAATATTCTCTTTGCGGAACACTCGTGCTAAATGGATATAGCTATCTCATGGCTGATTCATCTTGTTATACTAATAAATAATCCTGAAAGGGAGAGGGTCTTCCAGGCACACTATTGTCACAGCAGCACTGTACTATCGCTCTGTTAGGTAGTGTATAACATATAGCAGGAGACATCCCCTGTGGATTTACAACAAGCAAACCAAAGTGAGAGAAGAAACAGAGATGAAACGGAGTTGGCTGTGCTCACACTGTAGGTCACTATCAGAGTCAAGACAAGAGCGCAAAGGTTTTTTTCAAGAGTAGCCATTGTTCATCTAGACTACGCTCCCTCTCTAGTCAAAGACTATATTTCCCCTAACTCTGCTTATTGCTCTTCCATACTTTCTGCTTCCATACTTGTTTTTCTTCTCCTTCGCTATATACTATTGGAATACTTGGTAGAAAAAACGAAAGATACTTTCAGGTAGCTGCTATGAATATTAAACATTGATTTGGGGAAATAATGGCCATTTCAGACTGCTAATTAGTTAATTAGAACAGCTCTATAGGTTCTGACATGATGGGATGCTTATTCAAATCTTAAGACTTTGTTATCAATCAATATTTTTCAGCTATTATCTTCTGATTTACCAGACAACATGGTATGATCATTTTAGAAAAAGAATTATTTTCTAGATAATGATGAGGAGTTGTATAAATTCTAGTATTGTTACTGTTCCAGCACATATCTAATTCCTACAAGCTTATCTTTACGAGCAGTGAACTAATGGCAAAAGGCCATCAGAACCCTCAGACTTTTCTAGGCATTTGTCTGGACATTGGAGAACTGAATTTTTGTACAGATGGAATTCTCAGCTACTCCAGACCTCAATCGTTAAAGTTTTATGTGCCGTTGAACTCTAACCAAATATTCTAGAAGCAAGTGTCTGATTCTGTTTTGCACCTTTTTAGTTTTAAATGATAAAATAACAAATGTTGAATGTTATAAAATGATACTGTACTGAGATTTGGTGTTACTCAGCATCCTTTTCTTGGACTAGTGGAGAGGCTTTCAAAGGGAATGTCTGTATAGATAAGAAAAACAGATTGCCAGAAAGGACATTCTTACATAAGGATATAAAAATTACAAAAGTTATTTTCTCAAATGTAAGAAGATTTTCTTAGCTAGAAAATGCCAATACCAATTCAAATGCTGACAACCTAGAACAATGTAAAGGGAAGATGGAATGAAATGAGTCAGTCAGATGTAGTGGCAGATGTGCTACCATGACCTCTTCTAATTTTATTCCTAGTTCATCAGTATAGTGTGATCTAGTTTTTAATTTATAGAGGACCCTGAGAAAAAATGTCATGTTAAAATCTAGTGCGTTGGTCTTGTTTTAATACAGTTAAATATTTGTTGTGGGTTTTGAAAGAGTAGATTGACTTTGTGTATGTTATAGTGATAAAGAATGATTTTATATTTTAGCAGTAATCACAGAGTCTTTTGAGCAACCACTAACATTAAATATTTCTAATTTTGTAGATGAGAATATGCATCATTGAAAGGTTTGAAAGGAATCATCGAAATTTCTCCATATCAGTAGTGTTCAGGTATGGAACACTGAATATGTTCCTGAGGACCAGCCTTTTATTTAACTAGTGTTAAATAAAAAAGATAAATAAAATAGGATGATCAAGATGACTATAGAGGCATTAGATTGGCCCTGGCTAAGGAAAAGTCATGGAAATGCTGGCATAGAATTCAGGCACATATCACATGGGATTATGAAAAACAGATCGTACCATGTTTTTTTATGGTTTGTTTGCCATGGCTGACAAATGTGAAGTTTATGCCAAATAAGAAATTTGGAGAGGTTCATAAAAGAGTTACCATAATCATTTGGAATCTTGAAAATATGTCTCATAGTAAGAGGGTGAGGAATTCTGTTTGACCTGAATCAGTCTGTCTGGTTTATTCAGAAGAAGACAAGATGTTACTTGATTGTTATCTACAAGGACCCTCATGGGGATGCAGTTTCTGACAGCAGAAGATTCTTTAATCAAGCAGAAAAAAGGCATAATGTGAGTGGTTGGAATCTAAAGCTAGACAAATTCAGACTAGGAAAAAAATATACATTTTGCAGCAAGGACAGTTTAGTTACTGGAACAGTTCACCTTAGGAAATGGGCAAATCTATAATGATTGAAGACTGAGTAAGTGCATTTTAAATGATGCATTTCAGCTCAGTCAGAAATTACGTGATTGAGGTAGAAGTTGTTGGTATCATACTGCGTACCAGGTGTTACACAGGCAATCAGCCTGTCTGTTCATAAAGGTCCTCCTAGCCTTAAAGTAAACAGAAGAGGCCCTCATTTCATAAAGATCATAACAAGTTGATAGAGTAGGCACTGAGAGAGACCACTATTCTGAACACATTTAAAGGACTGACGTGTTTGCTTGCTGCTTATAAGAAAGAAGGGGTGAAGGGGAAATCCCTGTTTCTCTGTTAGCATGAAGCATGTGCATGCAAACTTGATTCTGTGCTTGAGAACCTGAGGATAGCTTTGGATTAAATGAGGGATAAGCTGGAAAGTCTTTACAGGTGAGAGGAAACAGTGAAACAGGAAAGAGCACTCTGACTTCTGGCGTAAGGCTGTGAAATGCAGAGCTGGGCAGACCTGGGGAAAGCTCAACATTTCTGCTCTGTGGTTGTGCTATGTTTTAGATGACTTGTCTTCCAGGATATGCTACAAATACTGTGATGTTGGATTCTTACTCAGTAGGAGGACACATTTTGGGGCTTCATAGCATCAACCTGAAAAATGTTTAAAAGACAATTTGTCGTTATATTTCACAGCCCTCTGCAGGCAAGGCATTTTGTTTGGTGCACTGATTGGAAAGTCTTCATTCTTGCTAACTCAGCTCCTTCTGTTGTTTAAGTATAAGTCGCAATCTGGTAGGAATTGAAACTGTTGTTTTTATGTTACAGTTCCTTGTCTTTGAGTATAACTGCAATTATGTTTTGTGGTTATAACCACCACTCCGAATGTATTATAAGAAGGCAGGAGAGAAGGAAAAACCTGCTGCATTGCAGTCCAGTCTATTCCCAATTCCTAATATCATTTATGTACAGTGAATTCTGCAAATTATTCATAAAACAGCAGCAAGCCTCATTTAACAACACAACAGGGCTGCATGTAATTAGAAATATTTTAAAGTGTTTTTTCCCCCTATAGATCAATTGTTACTACTATAAATGTTGCTAAAACAACACATACAGTTTTTCACTGTAAAGTGGAATACAGCCATCTGAAGTAAATATCTGGCTGTTAGTCTGGGAGTACCTGGTGAGTGCTCTAGGTTATTCAGTCTCCAGTGACCTGCTCTGAATATGGGCTACCTGTTTCTTCTCAAGACTTAGCAAATTTATATAACTCTGCAGAGACACATGTGGAGCCATAATCTACCCAAAGTTATTCTCAAGACTGGGGAGAACCACTGTAGGTCACCCATTTCATCCTTCAGAAATAAGAAAGCTAGCAATACCAAACTTTTAATACATTCCAGGATGGTATCTACATTTTAATTTCACTAAGTTAGTCCACATCTTGTGATATGCCAAAGTACATAATCTTCAGAAACTGCTCGGAAAATATCTCTGCTATCACTCCAATTATGGCTGTTTGGGTTTTACATTAAATTTTTATTTTGTGTCAGTTTCCAAGATTTTTGAACCTAATGACTCTGATGGGTAGTCATATGCAGTCAAACTTGTCTTAAGTAATGGGTAAATATCATTTGCCTTTCCAATCACAACTTCTTTAGGTCTTCTTTAAATATTTGAGGAAGACTTCAGATCACAGATTCTGATTCGTATTGAGGAGTTTATGACATCTGACATCTTCTGGCAAGGCAACACAGTGGGACACAAGCAATGCAGGAGATTTCTGGAGAGTGTTGGGAACAGGTCCTTAGCATAATGCTAAATGGCCAACCAGGGGTGACTGAAAGCTGGCTCTGCTACTCCTGAATGAGGAAGAACTGTTCAGAAATGTAATAATTAATGGCAATTGTAGTACTCATGAAATAGTGGAGCTCAAGATCCTGAACTTGAGATGTTGGTGGAGTTCAGCTTCTTGAAATATGCGGATGACAACAAAGTTAGTATGCTTGAGGGCAGAGCTGTCATTCAGAGGAATCGAGGTAGGCTAAAGGAATAGATCAACAGGAACCTCAAGAAATGCAGCTTGGACAAATGCAAAGTTCTAAATCTGGGGTGGATTAACCCACTTCAGCACTGCAGGCTGTGGACCGGTTAGCTGGGGAGCAGTTCTCCTGAAAAGAATCTGATGTCCAGGTGGGCAGTTGTCTAAACATGGATCAACAGTGTGTTCTGACAGTGATGAAACCTAACACCACCCCGGGCAGTATGAAGCAGAACATAGCCAGTAGATCGAGGGAAATGATTATCCCCCCTTCGCTTGGCACACTTGAGACCAGGTCTAGAACACTGCATCCAGTTTTGAGCCCTCCTCAGTAAAAAAAAAATCTGTTGATAAACTTGAGTAAGTCAGAAGAATGCCTCCAAGAGAGTTAGGAGTTGGAGCACATGCATGTGAGGAACTGCCAAGGGACCTGGGTATTTTTAAATTATTATTAATAATTAAATTATTAATAAAAATTAATTTATTATTATTGTTATGGAGAAGAGAAGGCTTCAGGGGGATGCAATAGGAAATTTCCAGTACCTGTGAAGCAATTATCAAGAAAATGGAGCCAGGCTTTTACTGAGATGCAGAGCAGGAAAATGAGATAAAATGATCATAATTTGAAATGGAAGATTCTTGCGTAATAATAATAATAATAAGGGGTGGGGAAAAAGGGCACTATTTCAATAATTAGCCATGAAACAAGTTGTGCAAGAGAAGGTGCAATATCTTTTACTTGGAAGTTTTCAAGACCTGACTGGTCAAACCCCTGAGCCAGTGGGTCTGACCTCCTTGCTGATGGTTCCTGATTCTATGAATTAAGGTGTTAACTGATAGATGGACAGAATTCTGTAGGGAAGAGATCTGGATAGTTTCAGGGCAGATGTTTCACTCTGTACAGACAGTCTTCAACACCACATAAATCTCTAAATTATTGTCTGCCTCAGTGCTTCCCAAACTTTTTTTCCCCTCACTTCCTTTCTGCTTTTAATTTTCCTTTCCCATACCCCAATTTTTGTCTTAATACCTTATCTCTTTGTCATGGATGGTTTTCTCTTTTCTGACAGTAAAGATATCTTCATTCCTGTCTTCTCTGTGTCTCAGATTAACTTTTCCCGTACTGTAGTGCTTTGGGCAGCTACCAGTGTCATACGCAGTGCTGCCTATTAGTGTCAGATTGCCAGAGCAGCTGTCCCGATGCCCTTGCTATTCACATAGCTCTTCCCTTTCTTTTCTCTTTAAATACTGAAGGTTTTGAACAGATCTCAAGAGATGGACTCAAACTATAAAATCTAAAATGAGATTTCAAACAGCTCAAAGTCTTCGCTTTATCTTAGCTTATTTTAAAGGTGAGGGAATTTATAAAATCACATCTCACTACATTTCAAGCTGTACCAGAGTCAGGCAGTGTTGAAGGAGGATGAGGGAAGAAATAGTGGGGAAGAGGAGCTGCAACTTCACAGCATTTCCATTGCAGAATTTAATGTGAAATGCTTAAAAAAAAAAAAAAGGAAAAGGAAAAACTAGTGTCCCTATCCCTAATGTTCGAAAGCTTAATTCAAAACTCACTAAAGTCAAAGGAGATCTTGTGGGGTTTAGGTCAAGCTGTGAATGTTTAACAAATGGTTGTTATGTTCCATTTAGGTAATTATCTCCTCCTTTCTTCTCTTTCACGTTGCTCAAGTTTGCTTTGCCCACAGCATTATTTTGTATGTTATTTGCCTTTTATCTCTTCTGTTTCTATGCCAGTGGCCTAACTTTAAATGGGACCTGGATTAGCTATATAATTATATTTTCTGGTTCTGGATTAGCTATATAATTATATTTTCTGGTTCTATATAGAACATTAAATTGTGTTTACAAATCACAAAGCCTATGTATGCGCATTTAATGCCACAGAGACTTTGGAGGCCAGTGCTTTGTAAGAGAAAATTATAGATTAGAAGTGTGGGATTTTTCCGAACTTTTTGTGCCCTATTCAGCATTTCCTGTCTCAGCCTCCACCTTTTCAAGCCTTTTCAATGTTAACCACTCAGATATATTTTTTTCACATTACTGGGAGCAAGGTTAGTGTATGAGGTGGGAGGACTGTGTCTAAGCATAAGCATGGTAGAAACTTAGCCATATCCTCAGGTAAGCTTAAATCAGTGGTGTTCCATTAACTTCTACAGACTGTGGTGATTTACGTCTCCGGGTGGCCAGGCCAAGTCAGTCTTCAAAACAGAAGGGACAATTTATAAAAAGCTATGTGGGATGAGGCTACCGAGGGATAGGTCCCTCCTGCCTTCTTGCTGCACAAATTCTGCACAAATGTGCTGTTCCAACAGACATTTAAAATAACACCTGGTCTATACGTGACTCAATTTTTGTCCTTGAGATGCTGTAAAGAATCAGAC
Source organism: Rhea pennata (assembly GCF_028389875.1). NCBI lineage: Eukaryota > Metazoa > Chordata > Aves > Rheiformes > Rheidae > Rhea > Rhea pennata. The sequence goes on from NC_084677.1 coordinate 6,867,759, forward strand.
ACATGATTAAAAAAATTAAAAATATGTTTTCTGCTACAGTTTTCTGATAACTGAAGCATATTTGATGAAAGAGAAAGACAAAGACTCGTCTTCAGCAGCATAAATATTTACTCTTCACGAAATCCTTAGAGTAATGTCTGAAGACTGAAGAAATCCCCAGTGTTTCCTTTGGATTTTGATAGGTGATTCTCAGACCCATTTGGAACCTTATTAGTTTTCTAGGGGCTAATAAGTAGTACAATCAGTCATTTATAGGGATTAGAATCTGTTCTACGTGGTTATCAGCTCAAACCTCAGTTCAGCACTCTATCCTCGTACAGCAAGTCATGGCACTTAAACACATTTTAACTTTAATGGGCTATTGCTTGTGCATATGTTTAAATGGTTTAATGAAATGGTGCAGATGGAAGGAAAAGGAGAATGGAAGGTATGAAATTAGAGCATGGGCAGAAAGAGGCAAGCAGATAAACAGAAATGTTGTTGTTTAGAGAAAAAGGCAGCAATTAGACCTTGCTGAGTAGAGTGCATTTATTAACTAGGAAACATTTAAAAAAAAATTCTAAGGAGGCAGAAGCTTTAACCAGGCTGTTGTTTTTCAGGGCAATGATCTTTACAAGAGAGCTCCCCAAAGTCATTTCCCTTAAGTGATAATGTCCACCAGAGTGAGAAAATTGTTCTTTTCTCTCCAGCTGAGATGTTTAATTTTAGGATTTCAAGAACTTTACATGAAATTTTCAGGAAGGTTCAAGTGCCCTAAACAAGAGAGGGAAGGGGGCGGGGGGAGAAAGACATTTGAAAGTATGTTTTCAATCTTCACTGAGAGAAGAATTAAACTTATCCAGAAGCTCTAGAACTATTTTAGAGATAAAGAGTGAAAGCAAAAATTCACAAAATAGGTGAATTGTCCTGTAGGAGATCTTGGCTGACATCAAGAACCTGGACTTGGGTTTTGAAGCACTCATGACAGATGGTTACCCTAAATACAACCATAGATTCTAGCCTAATGAATATTTTAAAAGGGACAACTTAACAAGAGATTGAGGTCAGGGTTAGGGAAGTTGCATGAGATTCTTGCTAACTTTGGAGAGGATAAATCTTTTCTCTTTTCCCCTTATTGTAATCAAAAATATCTATCCTGGAACACAAGTGTTTCTTGCACAAAAAATACAGTAAAAATTATCTCAATTTCTATAGAGAGCCCCATTCTAAAGGGGAAAAAATTGCAGCAAAATAAATTCCCAACTAAATTTTCTCCTTGCTCATTTATATGCATAGGTAGTATTACTGCATAGTCTACCAACAAACATGCAATAGCACAAAGGCTTGAGGTGGAAACTCGGAAAAGAATTCACAGCTATATTTCTTTACAGCCCTGGTGTTCAGTTATGTGAAGCATTCAGCTGTTGTCTTTTTCAATAGATTCTCTTTCAAGCTGTTGAAATGGAAACTGTAAGACACACATGCTAGCAAAGAAATATCTGACAATTTCCCATATTCATAAGGAAATCCACCTGACTGTGGTAAATAAACCATCTTCTTCCTCATAATCTGCCAAGATTAGGATTTTGTAATCTAAATATTGTAATCATTACTACAGGAATCCATCTGGCCTTTAAAGAGAGATTTTGACCTATTGTTTCATCTCACCTGTGATGTTCTATGAACATAGGAAGGAGACAAGATGTTCCTTCCTCTTCTGTGCTCGTGAGGCTGCTCCAGCTGTTATATTAGATAAGTAGGATTAGGGCTCCATCCTCACATCTCTGTGTCCCCACTTTCAGCCCAAGCAGTCCCTGTCCTTCCCTTTTTTTTGCACCATGACCTTCTGAAGAATGTTCTCAAGGTGAGAAACACTCGGGGGCTAAGCTAGAAGGCTGTTCATGAGAGTGGTAAGGTGAATGGGAATCCTAGTGCAGTTGGTATAAAATGATGCTAATACTTTTCTCCTGGTGTTTGTTGATAAGCAAAAACTCTGTTCAGAGATACATATTGAATTTTTTCAGCATTACCTTGCCAACAAAGCACTGAGATAGCTCTCTGGTCATGTCTGTCATCTGTAAAATGCCTTAAATGACTCATCTCACATCTCTGTTACTCAACATCAGTACCTCTAAAATAAGATTAAATGTACTGATTTTCTTGTGAAAGAGTAGTTAAGATCTAGCAGTAGTAAGTGCTATGTAAGACGCATGTATTTCTGTTATCACTGAGAGGGGAGGAGATGGCAGATGCAGGAGAAAGTCAAAGTATAGCCAGGGAGCCTGGAATACAGAGCTGTCCTGATAAGGCAGGCCAGTAGCCCACTGCAGTACAGTATGAGAATGAGACAGCCACCAAAACCACTCTAAGTCTTCCTTCCAATGGAAGAAAATATCTCAATTTCCTTAGCTCTTGGGGAAACAACGGTACAATTCTTAAGTCTGTGAGCCTCTGACATACAGCTGTGCTCTAAACATGCATGAGAAGACTGACAATCAGTTGTCCTCTTAAGAAAGAGCCATAAATATAGAGTGATCAAAGCCCACTCCATACCAAGAGAGGAGATGCTGATGCTGCATCAAGACTGACAGTGTCCTCCTATACCTGTGTGACCAGGAAGGAGGATGGAGTAAGAAGCTGTGAAGTATTGGAAGGAAAGGGACAGCACATGGTGCTGCTTGAGAACGTACCACTCTCATGGATGTTCTGGGTCAGCATTTAAGAAAGCTTATATGTTTATATAACTCTGAAAACTATCTGTTTCCATTGATCCCTGCTCAGTAAAGCACAAAATACTTTACTTGCAGGTAAATGCATGTAAATACATATTGGTGATGCTGATTTACAATTGTGCCTATCTGCTTTGAGGAAGAGATCTGCTGAGTTTTAAGTAAGCAGACACAAAGATGTGTTTGGTGATAGCTGGGGGGTTGTCTCAATAACATGAGCCAATTCACTTTCAGTGATGACTGAGATTCTTGTTAAACAACATGTTTCCCAGAGACACAACTTATTACACAGAGTTGCTAAGACAAAATGATGGCCCATAAAGAGAAAGGAAGTTTAATTTTGCTTTCAGCTATTGGCAAGTTTCTTTTTAATTTCTTTAACTGTTTTCATTGTAACTCAAAGCTCCTTGCTCTTTGGGACTATCGTCAGACACTTAATATCATATAAACATCATATTTCTACAGTTTAATACTTCCAGACTCAGAAATCCCTGGCAGGCCAAAATCTTCTAGGCTCTGTTAGACTGCGAAGTGTAGAACTGAGAAGATGAGATGGATGCTTGAATGAGGACAACCCTAGCTGATCTTAAGGTACTTTTTCTGACTATTCCATTTCTTCAGGATCCATTGCAGATGCTCTTCCTTCTCTTACTTTTCCTGAATTTTCTTCAAGAAATACATAATCCTCTGAGATGGGCAAAGTGCTTCTGTCCCCTTTCTATACTCTCAGCTCAGTCCCTCCCCGCTTGTTGTGCAGAGTGTTACAGACTGGTGCAGACCTGTTGTAATGTTAATAAAATATGCAGAGTAGTAATTGTCCTTGCCTGGCTGAAGGAGAATGGGAGAGAGAGAGAGAGAGAGGGATGAGATGATGAAAAGAGTTTACTTCTCTAATATGTCCCTCTTCAAGCTCTCCTCTCTCTCCTGTGATGGGACATGATTTCCCATGTTGGGTGCCTTCACAGCTCCTAAAGACAGACCTAAAGGGGAGTTGCCCTGCGTTGCTGACTGCAGGCTCTCAGGCCAGCAGTAGGGATGCTCTGCTGCATTAGATCTGTGCTATGCCCACTTTGTTTTGTGCTTACAGTAACAAATCACTTAGAGGAAGGAAAAGACAGAATTGTGGCTCCCTTTCTGCTCTGCACTCTCCTGGAGAATTTATTGGGCCCTGAAAGGCATTTTGGCTACAGTGCTTGAAAGGTGACATTAGAAATGACATTTCCCTGAGAATGGGAATGGATAATGTCTCTACTTCGGCCATGGCTGAAGGATAACCGTGAGGTAAGTCAGCCAGAAATTGTGTCCCAGGTTGCCTCGTTGGGATATTCGTAGCGGCCTGTTTGTCAATCTTGTCTTCACTATGGCATAGACGGTGAACTCCGCACCGTTGAATGCTGAGAAAAAATACGTAAGGCTGGTGGCCATAATGCACACAGACACAGGACACTGTAATCAATCTTTAAAAGCAGGCTTTTTCCTCTAAGTTCTGTGAGTTTTCTAGATGTATATGTGCTAAGTGTTTGGGAGTTTTTGTTGGTTTTGCAACTGTTTCTCAAAAACCTTACAACTGCTACAGTTTTCCTTGCTAACAATATGTTCTTGTGGTAAACATAAATAAGTAAATAAATAAATAAATCCAAGTATTTTATCTTAAAGCTTTGACTTTTTAATCGTAAGTCAACCTCTGGCAATAGATATTCATGACCAGTATAACTTTTGTATATGGCCTCAGTCCAGGAAAGCACTTAAGCACCTGCTTAATTTCAATTTTGAACTAAATGGGGCAGCGAATCACATGCTCAAGACTCAAATTAGGTTAAAATTAAAATTAACCATGTGTCTCTCTGCTTTCCTGGATGAGGACCGTATACACTACATCTAGAGCTTGCCAGCATTTCCATTACTGAGAAATATTCATTCTGCTTGCTTTTTATCAGCTATTGTTTAATTGTTCTTGAATCGTTTTTCTTTACTTCCTCATTATATGGATCTTACATCTGTGACAAACTATGATATCGATTTGGCACACTCAGACTGATATCAGGATAGAATCTCAAGATGATTGCCTGGTCAAATTTTTTCTTTCTTGTCTATTTGTGACTCCTTTGGCTTATTCCCCGTCACAGATATGTAAGAATTAAAAGGCAATTTGAAACAACAAATGCTGGCTCTTCTGATCTAAGAATTTTAAAATTGCATTTGCCATATTGAAAATACCCTAGAGAAAGGAATGAAAGGACTAAATTGCGGTGATTTGCACGGTACTCTGGTTAGAAGCAAGAAAAATCAGAATTAATTTCCATCAGTTCTATATTCAACATCTTTGGAAAGATGGAGATAAGGTGATGTCGTTCTTAGATCTTACACTGTAAATCACTCAGCTGGAGAATATCAAAATGATCTCTCATCCATTTTATTAATACAGTACAAAACTCCTTGATACATACCGGAATAATGAGATGATGGGCAGAAAGAGATGAAGGGAACATATGTAAGTGGCTGACCCGAGTCTAACTGACTGATTTTATTCTCTTTTAAAATGTTATTTTATGCGTAGAGGGCCATGTTCTCAGCTGCTTGAAACTGGTCTAGATCTTTGGGCCTATACATATCTGAGGGATTAGATGTGCATGGGTTCTGGCAACACTTAGAAAACTGCAAGGTAAAATAAATAGTGTCAGAAAAAAAAATGGCAACAGCTATGGTTGCTATTCTTCAGCCATTAGTTTTCATTTCTTCCTCTGTTTTGCTATGTATTATGAAGAGGTTTTTCTCTCTCTTAATCTCTCTGTTTCCTTTCCTCCTCTCTGACATGATCTGGTGCAGGCTCAGTGTGGAGCTCATACCTAGCCTCTCCATCTCAGAAACGTGGAAGGTCGCTGTTTCCGCACCGCTCCCACTGCTCTCCCATTTCCCATGAACCAGCAGGGAGCAAGGATTTTGCCATTGCTGATTCAGGCTGTGGCCCAGACTGAAGCAGCACATTTATCCGGTGAAGGTAGGTGGTAACTGGAAAGCACTGAGCTGAGCTTAATGTCCTGAACGGGAGTAAACATTTCATTCTAAAGAAAACAGAGGGGAAAAAAGATCCCTCCTTCTGCTAGCATAATCACCTTTTGCAGCGCAATTATCACTATTAAATTTGTTTTCTACATTTGTTTTCTATGTCTGATTCTTACCTGGTGGTGCTATGAAGGGGCTACTCTTTTTGCTTGAAAAGGAAACTGTTGTGCTCCAAGACCTGCACCAAAACTTGCCACCAGATGTTGTAGATGATGCTAATTAATGATTTTTAGAGCTTTTCAAATTTCCTTTCTGTCTTTTTACAGGTGGATTTTTTCTTTAAACTTGGGAAATGTATAATGTTCCTTTAGTCAATTCATTAATTTCCATTCTTGTTGGCTGAAAACATTTCCTATTTTTGGTTAATGGCAAGGTTTTTTTAAAAAAAAAACATTATGAATTTGTTTGAATAGTTCTGATCCTAATGATTAATTTTGCATGCATTCATTTGCTTTGTGTTTCTCTTGGTATCTAAATACTCCACTTCAGCTAAATTGACATTACTTAAGCAATAGATAAGGGGCACTTACAAGAAAGTTTAATTTATAGATCATTCTGAAGAGCCTTCTGTAGCAAGTGAGTTGAAGGCAGGGGATCCAACCTCTACATTATCCAGTGTACAAATTGTTTTGTGTGTCTCCTTAGGTGCACAGAACTTTGGGCAAATAGTGATCATTTCCTTGATGAAGTTTAGGCATTGTAAATATGCAAAGAAAGATTTTTTTTTTTAATGCCCATGTTGGATTTATAGAGACTTGCAAGAGCTTAATGGAGCTTGTGTTAATTTAGAAGTCCAAGGCAACTGAGGACTATAAGCAAATGTGTTCTAATCCTGAGTGAACCATCCTTGGCTGGTTTTTAATATAGAGAAACACAACTGGCACTGACCTGATCCAGTAAAGGATTTGTGATCAGGGATAATCTCTGTGCTCTTCTGCGCAACACAGACAGGAAAGGGACAAGCATAAGGACAGAGTGGGTTTGCTTTAACTTGATTACTCTTGTTATCTGTACTGTTGTGGGATTGGCTTGGCGTGGGAAGCTGAGGTGACTGAGAAAGAAATAAATTAATATTTTTTTATATGTAACATTCAATTCCTTTACTAGTGTAAAGCAAGTCTAAATTAGTAAAGGTCATACTAGGATATGCTACTATATGTAATTGCCCCAACAGTGAGAGAGCTTTCCTCTTGTAGGTCACCAGCACCAAAAGATTCCCACCTGTGTTCACAGCAAGCAGAAATGTTAGTTGATAGTCCAAGAAAGAAATTTTCGAATTTACTTAAAAAAGCCCCTCCTAGAGCAGAGATTAATGACACTGGCAGGGTTTCTATTTGTGTTGTTCCCTTCACACTTGATAAGAAATAAGAAAATGAAGGCTGAGATTTTTGAGAATGCTCAGGGCATCTCTCTTAAGAAAAGCGAAAGGTGATCTTTACTAGTCGAGCAGCAGGGTTCAAAGCTGAACAGCAGAATTGTTTTAAACATTCCCAGACTCCTATACAGGTGTCTGAGGGCTCATTCTTATATTATTTATGTGTATGTAATGTTACATGTAGGCAACTCTTTCCCCTTCTGTGCTTTCCCAGTCTTTATTTTGTCTTTCTCAGGTTTTCCTCCTTCATCGAAACTTCTCTGGCCCTCTTTTTCTTTTTCATTTGGTTCTTTTGATACTGTGTTCATTATCTGCCTCCTGTCAGTTCCTTGCCGTTTTCCTAAGTGCTGTGATGATCCTCTGTGACTCCAGCATGCTCTGACTCTTTGGTGTTTGGGAGGAGAAGGGCCGTCTCCATACACCCTGAGATCTATGCCTTCATAACCTGCTGCTTGCTCAGACTCCCCTGCATCACATCCAAGAGCTCTTGTGCAGCAGGACAGAGTGTGAGCCACTTTGAAGTGGTTTATACAGTGACTGAGAGATGTTTTTCACTATGAAAAAACTTTTTGTGACATGACCCAGGAAAAAACTATGGGTAACAAGTAAGAAAAATCATCAAAGCCAACCAAATGGAATATTCTGCAAGCTGTCCTTGCATCTACACAGACTTATTTTTCCCACTCTACTCAAGTAAATAGTCTTTCTTTAACCTGCTGTAAGAGGAAAAGATCAAATAATGAACAAGATAAGAAATCATAAAGGAAAGTCTTTGGTGAAAATTATGTGATGGAATTTTAAAATTGTTTTATCTTTGGAAGCTAATTCCAACTTCAACTTAGAGTAGCGATTCAGGGATTTTTTTTGTGATGTAAGTGAAAGTTAATGGGAATCCTGGGAACTCTCAAATTATCATTGCCTGCAAATTAGATGTCAGATCTTTGATGTTTTCAAAGAACTGAAGTCATATACTCTGTGATGACGTAGGGCAAAAATTCAATTCTTGGTCATCTAGACCATATAAACACATGCAAGATTATGCAGTTTAAGGATGTCTGGTATCAGAAGAATGCTATGGATCTTCTATGGGCCTGCCTTTCACAGACACTCTGGAGGCTGATTAGGAAATGTAGGCACACACACATGCTGTTGGAGTAATGCTCAGGAATACAAAGCGTAATACCAGTTCTAGGTTTCACTTTGTGGATATTGCATCCAGACTGCATCAGATTAAGCTCAATTATTTCCACTGCTCAGCAGATTTCACCAGAGTACATCGAAGAATGGCCACCAAGATTACTCCCCAGAGAAAGAGGCATGAATTCTGAGGTAAGGAGAAATGACATCAGTATATGTGGCATGAACTTAAGTTATAAATTTGGAACAAAACCTCATTTAGTATCTCCTCAACAGCACTGCTGGATTTTCAGCTGTTCTCTACTCTGGTGATTACCTCCAATGCTAGGCAATGACTTTGCCAGTAGTTTACAGAAACTTGTTGCATGTAATTTCTTTGGTAGTAATCCTCCAGAAGGAAAGGAAGTAGTTTATCTGAAAACTCTGATGGGGTTGACTGTGCTAACAAGAAATTGATGAAAATAGGTCAACTCCCGACATGTAACAAAGAAGAGCTACAGAAGTCACTCATTAAGAGACACATTATGGTTTTAGCCTCTGCATAGTTACTGAAAAATCAGGGCTGAAAAGAATTTAGGCAGGACTATTGGAATAACAACCTGGCTTTGGAAATTCATTTGATGATGATGATCTTCAGTCTAAAATAAAGTATAAGTCATTTTTTACTTATGGAATATGGAACAATAGGATTGATGGGACCTGGGGAGGTCTCTAATCCACCCTCTGCCCAAAGCAGGCCTCATTTCTATGTTAGTTTGGGAATCTCAGGGCCTTGTCCAGTTGAGTTTTGAATATCTCTAGGAATGAAAATTTCACAAGTTCTCTTGGCAGCCTGTTACAGTGCTTCAATACCCTTAGTGTGAAAAAATGTTTTCCTTACATCCAGTTGGAATTTCCCTTATTGTAACTTGTGACTGTTGCCTCTTTGAGAATATTCTGCTTTCATTGCCTCTATCATCCCCCTTTTAGGTAGATGAACACAATAATAAGATCCCTTCAGAAGCCTTCTCTTCTCCAGACTGAATGAAAATGGTACCCTCAGCCACTCCTATCAGGCCAAGAGCTATGCTCCAGCTCTCTGACCATCTTGATGGCCATCTGCTGGCCTCTACCAATTGGAGGTCTTGAAAAATGGCATATGACATAAAGAGTTGAGATAGGCTTTTGGTTTAAAGTTGCTTCTGAAAGGTAAAAGTTGCTGTGACTAAATTCATGCCATCTTACTCTAGCTTGCACCTACTTTAGGCTATTTCTCTGTACTCAGTAAGAAAGGCACCTCCAAAGAGTGACTGCTTACTATGTTCTCCTTTATTTTTATTACAAAAATTAAACAAATGAAATTCATGAATACTTACTAGAAACGCTGCACCACAGAATAAACTGTGCTGGCTCTGTTTACTCAGACAGTCCCGCAATCTCGGAGCATAAGCTTGTGAGTCTGGTGTAACTAAACCCATACACCAAGTATCACCATATTATGCCAAACATAATGTGTGCCAAAACTTTGAATCAGAGCAGAGACCTTACAAAAGATTTTTAGCGTCTAAAAGTTTCTGGCTTATTGGTTTCAGCCCACTTCTCTTTGTTCCAATTACGTATCAAAAGAAAAAGGATATGGTTTCTCTTACCTATTTCTTCTCTTTTTTTAGTATATTGATTGTGTTACACTTGCTTAAAAAAATCAATATTCCATTAGGTAGCAGAGGAATAGCACTATAACAAAAGCCAGTGTGGCTGCTGCCAAAATTGAAAGCTCAGTGTCCAAAAACGAAAGTTTTTACAAAAGCGGAATGAAAATCTTTTAGGTAACTGAACAAATGACAATGGGTTTCTATGGACCTACTGGCAGGTTGTAGCTGTTGCTGTCAAGAACACGTTTTACCCAGCGGCACTAAATCTTTAAATAAAGAAATTATCTGATAAATGTGTTAAAAGAAACAATTTAGCAGTATTGGTACCAAGCAGGAATGCAATAGAAGAATTACAAATCCATGTTCTTTAACTTCACTGGTACAGAGTGCGTGGAGATCTGCAGGGCTTCTTAGCTGAGTCAAACCAATATGGCTAGGTCTTCTTAGCAGATGTTTCACAGGTTTTTGGATGATATGTGTGAAGTTCCAGTTCTTTCATTTTCTTAATCTTATTTTCATAAAGAACAGGAACCTGTGTAATCAAATAATGGGGCATTGTAGTTATGATGGGTACTGTTATAATTAAATACCTTTATAATATATCATGAAGAAATTAATGGAATTTTGGAATTAATACATTTTTAATTATTAGAAAGGGAGTTATTTTTGTTTGTTGGTTAAAATCAAAATAATCTGCCAGCTAGTAGATATGGAGGTACATAGGGAGGTACATACCTATTGATTTACAGAGTTTCATACATTTAGCAAAGAACATAGTCTGACGTTCCTGGAAATTTTCATTAATATTTCAAAGCCTCTATAGAGGCCTAATTCATCTCTGTACAGATGCTATGCAACAAATGTATGGAGCACCTAAGAAGTTTTAGTATCCAGGCTTTGTTTCTCGTGTCAAAAAAAAAAAAAAAAAAAAAAAAAAAAAAAAATTCCAGGACTTGCCCTAATGACAAGGAATAGCAGTGGTGGTAAGTTGACTCTTGGGTGAATAAGAAGTTGCTACACTTGTCTAAATGCTTGCATAAGACCTGGCAGGACTGAATTCCTGCAAGTTCCTTCCATCAGATGCAAGTTTTAACCTTAAATCACACTAGCAGTCTATCTCCCTTGATGTAAACCAGAATTTTTCTAGATAATTGTTTTCAGGAATTTGCTTTTGTGTATATCTATAGGATTTAATAGTCAACTCATCTTACAATTTATTATTGAATAGATGAGAATAAATTGCTTTAGAAATGATACTGAGATTTGACTCAATTTAAATTTTTAAAAAACATTCTTCTTTTAGATCAATTTTTATTATGTGTTCATAGACCTTCCTTTTTATCACATGTGGGGAATGTTCTGGATTAGAGACCCCTTACACAGTGTACTATACTTTTTATTATATATATGAGAAAACATAGATATAACTTTTGACTCTAATTTTGGCTTTTCTCCTCAAATAATATTGTGGGAATATGTAGCTAAATCTCTGCACATTTAATGTCATGAAACCCCTTATATTGCTTGAGGGAAATAATGGAAAAGCAGAAAATTGTTACTCAAGGACATAGCATTTGAAATGGCTGTAAGCCAATAGAGTAGAAGACACAGTAAAGCCTGGAGAGCTGCTATTAAAAGTAAATGTAGTGATGCTGAGCAGAGTTGTCATTTTCAGTGACATTCAACAGTTTCAGCTGAACCTGAATAGAAAACTTTTGCCAAAATAATTATTTTGTTAATATTTCTAGAAAAAGGCCACAGCTAACAGGAAACTGGTGTGGGTTGCTTAGTATGACGTTCAAGTCTCTATTCTGGTTATTTTAGGGGGTTGTTCTGATGTCTTTTTAGTGAGGGAAAGGCACTATGATCTGCCTACTTAGCAAATTATGTTAAACTTACAGACAATGTGAATAGGAACTCTTAACTATAGAGAAGAAATTTCCATATATATTCTCCTCTTCTGCTCATCACTCTTAAAACCTTACCCTTTTCCTTCTGTGGCACAAGGTAATTTCCCCAACTTTTGAATTACCATCTTATGGTATCAATTCATGAATGCAGAGGGCACTGGGCAACCCTGACTGATGACGAGATGGTATGGAGGGATGGTGGAATTAATACTTTTGGCAGAATTCAAGGAAGCAATGAATACAGTGACTGCTGCCATTTTGGGCAGAGAATAGCTCCATCTTTGGTTATTTTCTAGTAAACAAATAGATAATAACAAATAATTGGAGGCAATAGTAGAACACAATCCTAAGTAATGTGTGAGACTTAATTCTGGAGAAGAGCAGAAGGGGAGAACAGTGTTCCAACAATTTGTTCAAGGAAATGCAGACATCTAGCAAACTGACGGCCTTTCTGCAAAAGACAAAAATTACCAAAGAGACAGAGACAGCATCTGAATCAACACTGACTCACTGAAGCCGTTCCAAAGTGATGGCAAGTTTTCACAAAGCTCTGAGGTGAGGGATTTTCCTCGGCAGTTAGTTTGTTTTTCCTGACAAACCCGTCCATTTGGTCTTGCTGTAGTAGGTATTTTGCAGAGGTGTTATTCGGAGTGATGGGATTAGCATGCCTGCTGACAGCGTGAGCACAGCAACAGATGTCTTCCAAAGAGGCAACGCAGTATCTGGGCCAGAATGGCAATTGTTGGTGACAGAATTTTCTCTCTGCTCATGGTTCTTTGGCAGAAAAACCTGGTTTCTTGCCAAGTTCATCACTGAAAACCCTCCAAATCTTTTTTTTTTTCCCCTCCAAGCAACGGAGTATCACTTCAAATCTCATTGGGCTTTGCTACTCTTGCCTTGTGATAAAGAAGAAAAGAAACCAAGTTCAAAAAGCTAAAACCAATGGTATATAAAGATGGGTTAAAAAAACCAGTTCTTTTAAGAATCTCACTCACTTTAAAGTGAAAGCATAAAGTATGCTCTTTTCTCTTGCATCTCTTATTATCTACAGATGTTAGTAAAGGTGGAAAAAAGAGAGATCCTGTCAGCTTTACTCATTCAGTAGACAAGCTAGACTATAAACCTTCCATTTTTTTTTCAGACTGGAGATCTTCTCCATTCTGTGAGTCTTTCCTGCCCTGGCATAAATCTAGGATTATACTAATCACTCAGTTCAGTGACTCTAGGCTCAAGCTTGCATCACTAGAGCAAAACTTGGCTTCTGCATTCTCCTGATTACTCTCCTGCCTGTTCTACATGCAGGTGAGAAACAGGAGCCCTCTGGCTTGGAACCTCAGCTCATATTTTTGCATAAAATTATAGTATTGTTTGGATTGTGAGTGAACTTTTCCCACTCAGTAGATAAAATAAGAAGAAATCTTAAATTTTGAAGCCAATATTGAAGCTAACATTGAAGCCAATAGCAACTTCCTGAAGCCAATAGCAACTTCCTCTGTTATTCAGGACTTTTATGTTATCGGCATGTTTGCTTGCAGTCTCTGTGACAGAGTCATGACCCAGGGCAAGGCCTGTGGGAATCCCCTAAGAGTTTTTCCTCTAATTAATCACAGAATGTATGTGTTAATTACTGATAGATTTTACGAATGCTATCTCCTTTAAAGGCACGAACTATTTAAAAGGCTTTTAATTCTTTAATCTCACTCCAGACTCCTAAAGTGCTCTTTCAGAGACCTGTTATCTCTCTCCCTGTTGGAAGCCTCTAACTTGCCTACATTTTTTTGCATCCATTGAAGTTGTGACTGCATATGAGAAAATGTATCTTTGTGTTTTCTAACAAAATGATCAGAGAAGAAAAAGGGGAAACAGATGGAGTATAGCGATTGTAGATTTTTAAGATCTATGTGTCCAGATCCGCTCTGGTCCAGAAGCGACTCCTCTGCCTTGTCATGGCACGTTGTCCGTGCTGCTGTGCTCTGTCTCCCACAGCGCTCTGCAGTAATTGCCCAGCACCATGAGCTGCCTTCGGTAAATTCAGGGAAAAAAACATGCGTGTAACTGGCTGCTGTGGTATAAATGACTTTCTTCAAGCTCATATTCCAGCTGACCTTACGGGAACTTTTGTGAGCACCAGTTAGGCTGCAGTGAGAGCAGAAGACCGTCGTGTGTGGAAGTGAGGAATGTGGTGACCCCTGGAGAGCAGCCTGAGGGACTGATCCCAAACCTGCTGAACATGCCACTTTCACAGGAAAAGGATCTTATCGTGGAACATAGGTCTGGGAGGTCAACCATTGATGAAAATACATACAAACCTATCTGTACGGAGTGTATAAAAATGTATCCTTGCAAGTGAAGATTTAACCCACAGGCTTAAAGATGCAAAGTTACCTGAAAAAGGTATTGCAGGAACTTTTTTTTTTCTCTAAAGGTAATAGTTATGTGTAAAAATTGCACAGCTAGATTCCAGAGTTAAGACATGTATGGGCACTTTTTTTGCTAAGCACCTGGCAAAGTATTTCCAGAAGGAGCTATGATTAATGATATTAAAAGTCCACCTAGGGACATTTCTCTGGCTATGTTATCATTAAAGTAATTCTTCTCAGTGCTCCACTGCTTAGAAAAAAAAACAGCAGTTAAGAAAGAATTAGCCATCATTGCAGAAAATTAACAAAGTTCAATTAAAATTATTCCTCTGGGCTATAAATCAGTAAAAATCAATTTTTGCATTGTTTGAAAGCCAGTGGTTCTCTCCATTAATGAAGTGAGCATAATTCTGATCCTTTGAGGCTGATAAGCAATGGTTTGGATTCTGTTGAAGCAAAATAAATCCCAAGAGTAACCTTTTGAAACCAGAGATTTTGTACCTGTAGAAAACTTAGCCAATTCTTTGTAAACATTAAAAGACATTTATTATAATAGTGTGATCTTGCAAAGGCTTTAGGTTTTCTTCTACCTTGTGTTAAAAACATGTGCCATCAAAAATCCAACTGCACGACTTCCAATGAAGTCTGAGTGGAAACTGTGCACTTCTGTAGGACAAAAGCTGTCCTTAATTTTGTAAACCTTTTGTCCTAAAAGTAGGTTTTATGTGGCTGAGGGGTGCCAGCGTTTCCTTAGCATTTTGAAAGTCTGGCATTTTACATCATGTATTCTTCCCTTGTTAAAGAAATAAAATGATATTTTGATTTAAATGTAAAATTAATTTATTAGGAGATGGAACCTACATAGCCACAAGATGGAAGAAAGCCCCCGTAGGAGTTGGAAAGTTGCTAAGGTTGTTGAATTAATATAATTGTTAAAGTACAATCTGTCTAAAAGCAAATTTTATTATAATATTGACTCAGCCCTCTTAAAAGGACATGAATGTAGTCTGTTCGCTTAGCTCTGCAGAGAAGATGATAGAAGCTTTTCTCCCACAAACATTTTCTGGAGTAACTTTCTCCAAATAGGAAAAAAGTTATGAGAATTCTTCATCTTTTCTGGATGAACTTTACCTGTGCTGGCAGGCAGCATTTGGCCTAAATAGCAAAACAAACAAACAAACAAACAAACAAAAAAACTCTAAACAAAAAAACTAGTCGCCCCCCCCCCCCAAAAAAAAAAAAAAAAAAAAAAAAAAAAAAAAAAACTAGAGAGAGGGTTTCCACAGCCCTCATGCTTTTGAACAGGACTGAGTCTGTGTAGTGCATGCTGGTAGTTCCATAACTGTTCTTTGAGTGATGGGCAAAATCATAGATGGTTGCTCTGGCAGCGCATATTACTAACTTTCAGGGGCTTTGCAGGAACATTTCTGGTATATTCATCATAAATGAAGCTCTTCTTTAAAATGGAATCCTAACAGCCTGTTTCAAGGTGGTGGTCTTGTTTTCCAAATCTGAGAGGGGGTGCCTGAAGGGAAGTTGGAAGGGAGAAAGAGGAATAAGAAAAAGAAAAGAGGTTTTCAGTTGGCAAAAGGAGCAGCTATTACTCTTTGTTACAATAATGATGGTTCTTCACGGCACAGCCACTGGATGCATGGGGAGATGGGTCAGATTTTATGTAGAGTTCAGAAGAACAGAATAATGAAAAAGCACCTCTGTCAACTGAGCTGTACATCTGTGAAGCCCTGGGCATCTACCTGTGCCAGTGGAGTTTGGCTACAGCACTGCTCCTTTCCTAGCAAGGAAAAGAGAGGATTAGGATTTTATGAAAAAAACTCCCATCGCTGATTCTTTATGCATGCATGTTATTGCTTGCAAATGTGTTTAATTGATTTAATTTAGCCTGTAAGCACTCTAGGGCAGGGGTTGCCTTGGGTAGAGTGTTTGCATGGAGGCAGCGCAAAGAAACTTTCAGAAACTGTTTGCTTAGATGGGAATACAGATGTGAGAGGAGGAATTTACTCTGGAGCAGACAACTGCAATACTCTGTTCAAAGCTGTGATCACAGTCTCTTTGGTCTGGAAATGGCGAGGAATGCAAAACAAATATCAAATCAACAACTTTTTTTCTTTCAGTTTACTGTTATTTTCACAGAATCACAAAATGAGTAATGTTGGAAGTGACCTCTGGAGATCGTCTAGTCCAATCTTGCTGCTCAAGCGGGGTCACCTAGAGCATGTTAGACATCCAGGTGGGTTTTGAATATCTCCAGAGAAGGAGACTTCACAGTTTTGGGTTACTAGAATTTGGTGTTAACTAATGCTTTTCAGCCATCTGCAGAGTTACATTTTCTTTAAAAAAATTCTTTTCCTCTTTCATTGCATAAACTGATAGAACTATAGAACTATATATATATATATATATATATTTTTTTAGTCTTTGGCTGTCCTCTAATATAAAAATGTTTTCTGACTGTGGGATCACTCTGATTGGAAGAAGCAGTTTTTTTTTTTTTTTACCCTTGAGAAAGCTTACAAAAAAAGGTCAGAAAGAAAAACAGAATAAAATCTGTAAATAGCAATCATTCTATTTTATGTTATGCCAAAAAAGAACAGACGAAAAGTGGAGGAGTAAGATGACCAAAAGTTTAAATGATCTTTATTGAAACACTGTGGAAACAACCCACAGGGCAAAAAGGTTTTGGGCTTTTAAGAAGGCTACTTTTTCACAAATAAAAATATTGTCAGCTCTGCTTCTAAAGAAAGGCTGAATTCTGTCAGACCAAATTGCCATGCTAAAATCAGATTGACTGAGAATTGGAATCTAATAAAACATATGAAATTACATCTTTTTTGCTTCCTTTGCGTGCTTGGAGCTTTGACAATGCCAGCAGCAGCAGATGCTTAGGGAAAGCGCGTACAAAATACAGCAGATCTGGCTTGCTCTTTCCTTGTTGGGCTCTCCCCTGCTTCTGGAAATCAGCAAATTAAGGGCTTCCTGACCTGGAGGTGGCCTCTGCATGATTGTGCTTAATAAGTGTCAAGGACCAGTTTGCCTCAGAGCTTTCAATGAGCTCCCTTTGAACTCGTTTTTACTTTTCTTCTCTGTAGTACCCTGAGGCAATTTTCTCCCACAAGAAACAAGTGAACAAAATAGTTTTTGTGGCTTTTTTACATGTTTATTTCAAATTGATTGGTTTTACCACGCTTTATACCAGTCCAGGCTGATAAGTCTTCTTATTGCTGTGTCCTACCCCCTTGCTACTAGGCCTGTGGTGAATAGTGTCACCATAAACTGAGATATAACTGCTTTTGGGATTCTATCCGGTAATAATAAACCTAAACCAAACAACATGTTCAGAGGTGTGACATCAGAATAACTAGGCTCTTTTGTTTTTTTCCTGGTATATTTAAAGCCCTAGGATCTGGCAGTAACCTGGGGCATAATTTTGTATGCTGTACTTTCTGGTCAAAGCATGTCTCCTCCACCTTTTGCTCTGCAGTAGCTAGAAGCTAAGGTTGCAGTCTGTAGCTAACAGTTTTACAATGCATCAGAAAAGCCTGAACTTTGGCTGATACATTTTGAATTGTCTGTCTTTGTCGGGTTAACCTGAAGAGGAGTAAGGCATACATAGGAACCTGGTAAGAATGGTAAGCACAATTTAGGCAGCGTTTTTTTTTTTTTTTTTTTAACTCTAGTGTTGATCAATTTAAAGAAATCATTGTGTGCAAAGTTTGCAGGCTTGATCCTTGCATAATCCATGTCTGCACTTTGGAGGGGAAAGGGGAGGCGAGAGAGAGCTGATGTGGGTCACTGGTGTAATTGCTTCACTTACTGGGTTGGGCAGGGCCTGTTCAGCCAGCCGGAGTTGTTTTGGGCAATCAAGCCCACATGCCTCATTCAGACCAAGTGTGGCAGCTCAGATGTCCCCCATCTCACTCTTCCTCTTCAGCATGGCCTCGGTCTTGCTCACCTGTGGCTGTGCACTGTAGCTTTCCTCCCATGTGATGTTCCCCAGGAAGCAAGGGCCAGCAGAGCAGCATCCAGGTGCAATGGGGCCCCCAGCATCCCTGCAGGCTTCGTGCTTAGGGGGCTCCAGCCTGGAGACATCTTCTCCCAGGCTCCTGCAGCTCTGCTCTGTAACCGTTGCACTCTGCCTCCACCCTCTTCTCCCCTGATTCGAAAGCATGCAATCTGACCTGCAGCCCCACTGTGTGCTCTCCGTGCCACACTGGCTCATCCCACCCTTGGATCGGGCACACCAGCCCCTCTCCCATGGACCCACTTTGGGAATCTTCCATGAGAGGAAGCAGGGCTGATGCCCCGTCTGTGAAGAGCACTGGGGGCCCTTCCACAACTCTGCAGGGTTCCTGAGGCATGGAGCAAGGTGATGTCAGTGGACAACATGCACCAGCTTTTCCTGCAGAGGTGAAATAGTTTAAAATTTTCTTTCTTTTTTAGATGGGGATTTTCAAGGTTCATATATTTTGTCCTGGTGCTCTGTAAATGAGGATACTTTCACTTGTGTGTGCAAGCTTCCGAATCAGATGCCATAGAATTAAGAGGAGTGCCTGCAGATAGTGCTCTAGATTGGCTGTAGTTTCTATCATGTAATGATTTTCAGGAAAGCAGTATCAGGAAGATATTTTGTCCAAAACGATTCTGAACTGGGTGATATAAAGTGTTTGTAAGAATTATCCTCCTCTGAATTGTTCAAATGTTGCTCAGATTTCATTATGAGTTCTTTTTTATGATGACTCATATAGTTGCAGGTAATTACAGAGGTATATCAGCATCTGAAACACAGGGAATTGGGGAAAGGAACTGAATTCATTCTGTGAATTAGATTAACTGTTGTTCTTTGTTTTGATACAGCTTCTATGTTCCTACGATAGAAACCTTTTATCTTATCCAGCGTAAAATCAATGCTAGTTCTAAATCCCTGCTTCAGAAGTCTTGGCAAATACATAGTGGAGTTGTATCATTTCTTAAATAACCTGAAGCAAACTGAATTTTCCCATTACTCCTGCATAATCTTTCCAAAGTCATTAAAACAAGCAATTCACTACAGCTGTAGGAATTTTTCCCTCATTTTTAATAAAAGATGATAGGTTAGAGAATAGTTTTTCTTATCTGTTTGCTTTGTGTTTTAAGCATTGTCTCTTTTTAATAAAATGTTGGAGATTGGCAAATAAAATACCTCATGAGAGTTTTCTACCACTGATCACCTGAGAAATTAAAAACTGTCTATCATTCACATTTGTTCGTAGATGACTCTCCTCAGAGATATGCAACAGAACCCCAAACCCACCTTTTCTAAGTCTTAGTGAAGTAGAAACCATAACTTTTCCTTTCTACAAAAGGAAGGCTAGAGAAGAACAACCATCTTGTGTGGTCACAGTACTGGAGCCAAAAGTTGAAAAATCTCCATCTTTTTAAACATTTCTTGTGTTATCCTGGGTAGATAATTAAGGCACTGATTAATAGATAATTAAGGCACTGATTAAGGCACTGGCTGCAGAGATCTCTGGACAAGTGCAGGCAGATGTACAGGCAGACGTCCCTATATAGGATTGCTTTGGATTCTGATGGCAAGCAAGCTCTTCAATTCTGTGGCATACAGTGCCAGTGAGCCTGAATTTGGGTGCTCTCTAAAGACACGTGGGACAAGGTGGTGTTGCAGGTTCATGGTGTGCTGAGAAGAAATTCATTGGCAACACTGGAGCTCTCTTTTCAGAACTGATAATTCCCTTTGGAAAATTTGAGGCTCTATATCCCTCATTTGCCATTGTAATATCCACTATCACCCATCTTTGGTGTCTGTCTTATATAGTTAGACTGTCAGTTCTTTCATTTGCCTGTACACTTGACCAGGATACTGGGGCTATTGTGAATTACAGTAGAAATGAATTGACTTAAAGCAAGTAGCTATATATTCTGTAGGAAACAGGACTTCCTAGCTGCACACTTCTCCACAGTATGTGACGAAGAGGAGTCATTCTACTCACTGTGGTGGTGCCTGTAGGAAGGCAGCCAATTCGAGTCTGCCAATATCTCACATAATTTGTGCCATTATCTCATATCATTTGAGATATGGAGCCAGAGGCAACCCTGAGAGGTCATCTGGTCCGTCCCCAAGTATGTAGCATGATCAGCTGTGCCCAAGACATTTCTGACAGACACTGTCCAACATATTTTTAGAAACCTCCAGTAACAAAGACCTCGCCGGGCACTACCTTCCAGTGGTGCTTGTCTTACTAGTATTTCTTATTTCAAATGTCAGTTTTGAATGTTTTGCTGTTATTTAGTCTGTTATGTGTTGTCTTCTTTATCCCAACATGTAGGAAGAAAAATTCATTCCTTTTTTTACGTCTTTTACTCATTGCAAAACAGTTATTGTGCACATTTCCCTCTTTTCTCCCTCAGAACAAACAGTCCTGCTGTTTCAAAATTTCTAATATTCTTCCTGCTTTCCTCTGAATGCTTTCTAATTGCTCCAGATCTTTTTGAAATGATGTGCCCAAACTGTAGGCAGTATTTTAGCAAGAGTGGTCCCAGTTCTGAGTGAAGTGACTTGGCACATCTTGCAGGCTGTACATCTGGTCAGGAAAACCATGGTGATCATTGCCTTTCTAACAGCAGTGTGCCATTATAGACTTCTCTTTACCTTTGATTCACTGTGACCCTTGCATCATTTCTGAAGAGTGTTTGTGAGCTGAATATTCTTGCACCAGTGTAGTACCTTTAATTATTACATTGATGTGCATCATGGTTTTATCAGATATTTTATCAGATATTTTTCTAATTTCAAGGTCATTTCCCATTTTAAATGTCCTCTAAATACAGACTCAGCTCCTTGCAGTCCCTCCTTGCTTCATATAATATAGGAATGTGAAAAACATGCTTCTTATTTCATCATGCAAGAGAAAATATTGCATACTATTCAGGATAGACCTCTGAGAAATTACACTCAATATATCCTTCCGTTTTGTACTGAATTTTTGCTAAGTCTCTCTTGATGCATTATCAAAATGGTATTTTTATGTAACTGAGATTCACATATATCTTTGTAGTACTTTCATTACGAAAATGGATTTTCTTTGCTTTTAAGACAATCATGTGACACAGTAGCAGAAGTCTTTCCAAGGTCAAGTTATATGACATCAGCTGCTTGTCTCTGATGTATGTTACTCTGACAGAACAAAATTAAATGGGTTTGCCCTGATTTTGTTGATAAACCTACATCAGCTGTTACTCATGTCCTTTTTGTTTTCCAAATGATTACAGTTACTGTGATTTGCTACTTTGTATAGACTTTTACTGAGAATTTTGGCTGAATTTAACCTCATTTTGTGGTCCTTCTTCCCAGCTTTCATTGTTTACCTTCTACCGATTTGAGGAATAGGCATTATATTATCTTTTTGCAGTCATCTTATAACTCATCTGGCCTTGACCAGTTCTCAGAAATGATCTTGAATGACCTGTGATGCAGATGATCTGACCCAGCTGATGTGAAAATATGTTGCTTATCTAAGTGTTCTCTAATGCCTTCCTTTCCTAATCTAAACTCCGATCTTACGCCTTTGTCACTGATACTGAGTGTGACTCTAGGTTTAGCTACAATTGTAGAGCCTGCCATTCTTCTTAGCCATTCATTCATTCCCTAGAGAGAAGAATAGCAGAGAATCAGCAGTGTCTTAGTTGTCCAGGGTAAGCCAGAGAAAGACGAGGGACAGCAGAATAGGAACATTCTTATGGATTAGTTCAGGGCAGGAAGGAGACAGTTCCTGTGGGAAAACACAGGGGATCCTTTGCTGTAAAGAGGAGGCAAAAGACTCCAGCCAGGAGAGCAGGCAGGACTTTGGCAGACAGGGCTGAGGAAGAAATTTGGAAGAACTTCTGCTAATATATATTATTTTTTGAGATTCTTGAAAACTGTATTTGTATGTTAGGTCAAAGAAGGAATTTTTGAAGGTTTTTAAAGATTGTGTGGTTATGTTGGAGGGGAAAGGTTCCCAAGGAAAGATGATTCTGTCTCTAAAATCCCTTGAGGAGCTGCCAGTAAAAAAAGTGGAATTTCACTGCCATATAAATTCATCCAGAAGGCAACAGGCTAGTTACATTCTTTACACAGAGAAATTAACAGACTTACTAATTTTCCCTGAACTAGAGGCAAGGCTTGGGGCCAACTCACATCGTTTGATGAGCATGGCCCATCTTTTCCCATGTAAGATTATGAAGCGCTAAGTCTTGCTGCTAGATTGCTTTTTACTGAGGCATGGAGTACTCCCCAGATAGAGCTGATCTGAAATATACTTTCTCTCTGACTCAGAACAGTTCTTGAGATGTTACACCACAGATGCCCATAAAATGATGCCCATAATGATGTTTACTGGAGCAATCAATAAGTCTGTAAGTTATTTTGGTGAAGTGGATTCAGTATTTTTTCAAAGGTAAAGATACACATCTTGATATCCCAACAGTCAGGGAAGGATAACATGGTCAACTGTTGGTATTCAGCGGCCTCCACTCGTTTTGTTTTCACTTGATTTGAATGGAGAAAGAAACAAAGCACAACTAAGTTAAATGTGTATATACTCTACTGATAAAGTTGGCAGACAGTATGTATTGGAAAGCACAACTGATTCAAAGACACATTTTGCAAGAGCTAGCATATTGTGTATGTGTTTCTTTTGTTAGTCAAATTTATGTTGTTTTCTTTTGCTTTATTTTTGCAGGCAACAGCACAGGGCAGATATTTTGCTTATACAAATCAGCATATCTGCATTCATGTGAAAGGAATGGTGACAGCTGAGGAAGTGTCTGAAGGTACTTTTATCCCTTTATTATTAGCATAAGAACACTGCATGACTGAACAGCATTAAATAGTGCCATCTACTAGTTTAGTGGTGGCTGTATAAACAGTGATGTTGATTAGGTCTCCTGATTAATCTAGTAATGTGCTTTGATATTGATCAGATGGATTCTGTTTTACAGGAGACACCAGGGAAGTGTAGTTCAGGTTGACCAATTAGTATTTTTCTCATTCTACCGTCCCAGTATATAAGACTTGAGTGGGATCATATTTGACCAATAAATGTAGCAGTTTTAAGCATAAAGCATGCAATTCAGTGTCTGTTAGCTCTCACTGAATCACAATGCTTTGCATAGAAAGTACAGAATTAGCCTGTACAAACTGCTGCCAAGTGCCTTTAAACTGTAACACAGAATTATTTAACCTTCCCAGCCTAAGAACTTGGCAATTTCCGCAGTGAATACTCTACACAAAGAGTTAGCAAAGGCATCTTTGTGGCTTCTGTACTGAGACAGGCCCTCCACTTAATTGCCTTCCTTCTCCCTCCCTCCTTCCTCAACAGCATTAACTAGAGCAGCTAAAGAGATGCTGCAATGGAATTTATGAGAATTTAGGAACAGCTCAAGTGGAAACACTGAAGAAATGACTCTCTCTCCTGTGCCTGAAATATTCAGCACCAATTTTGGGGCTTCTGGAATTATGGGATGGCAGAGTGGCATAAAGGAGCTAAGGTAGAAGGGAGAACTCAATCTAGTATGTGCAACTTCTTTTTAAAATTCCTGAACGATAGCATTTTTTTTTAAGCATGGTTGATAAAAGCCACAAAGGGCACAAAATGCTGTTTTCAAATTCAATTTGGGCTTTGCTGGGTGTATGGAAGGAACCAGTTAAGGACCTTACTGACTGCTGCTTTCTGTCTAGACTGTGATAGGTTTCCTACTTGACTTGAACAGAACATCTGCTCTCCAGCCAGTATCCCTCTGCATTTAATTTGGCTACACTACTTTTTTTTGCACAGGGATAAAAAGTTTTTGCAGCTCTTGTATTTACCTGGTAGAGCTGGCTTTGAAGCTGCTGAACTCTTTTGTGCCAAGTACTGCAAGAATTCAAAGCAAAAGGATATTCCAAGTCCCAAAGACTTAGCAAGCTAAGCGGTAAACAAAAGATATAAGAATCAGTAGTTAAATTTGGATAAAGAGATGAGCTGGAGAAAGCAAAGGGATGATGTTGGTTAAAAAGAGACCTGAAAAAGCAGGATGTAAGGAGACGTTTGGGGGAGGATAAAGGCTGGATGAAAGCAGGTATTCTGGCGATTCAGGAACCCTGTGATAAATGCTGCTCATCTACCTCCCCCACTATGCCTGCACTTTGAACTGCTCTAGGAGCCCATCAAGAGGAGAATCATTTTATTCTGACTTTGCACCCTTTGTACTTTCTCAATTCTATTATTGTCTCACACTTCCTAAAATCTATAATCGCTGTTTCTCTCTTTTTATCTCTGTTTTTTTTTGTATTAATTACTGAGATGTCTTGCATTTTGTGAGCATCATTTTTTTCCAATTGGTCTCACTGTTCCAGGGGATATCACACTTTTAACTTTCCATCATACTACAGCAGTAAATGCTCATGTGTTGTTTTTTTCCCTAGACCTTAAACTGTAAGAGGTGAAGTGGTTTCATTTCTTGCTTGCTTTCACCTGGACTTCCCTCTAAATGCTCTTGGTAGATGTATTCGTTAAGGATGCACTCATAAGCAAAAATAAATAAATGATATGGAAAGAAATATCCATTCCCTGCTTCTAGAGAACACAGTGTTGTATGTTCGGTGTTACACTACAGCTGACCTGGCAGGATATTGAAAACTTTTGCTTTACTTTTTGGCAAGTTTCATTCAAATGAACCTTGAATCACAGAAAACCTGATTTGCTGCTAGTGTGATATCTATTCATTCCTTCTGTTCAATATTTATATTACAAAATGCTCACTTTTGGAAATGCTTCTAGAGCCATTGAAAACTCTTCTCCCTCTTTTAGTCTTTCAGTGGTATCTTCACTCAACTGCATGAAAAGCAATGAGAAAGGGAGTTATGAATAACAGTGAAGCAAACCAGTGAGATTCTTGGCAAGAAATAGCAATTGTTTTCAACACATTATAGTTGTGTGTATCACAATCACACAAGTTCACAAAAACAAAAATCCCCCCAAAACACAAAATGACAAAATCCACACACAATCACATGAACAAAATTCTATTCCGGTCCAGAAATACTTTATTACCTCGATTGTGATCCTCCTCCTGTATAGGTGTCACAGCCACAAGTTCCAGTGGTACAATGTGGATTTGTGGTAGAGAGAAAAACATCCCAGTTAAGGTATGTCACCTTTATTATTATTATTGCAGTTGTTATTATTATCATTATCATTATTGTTATTAAAAAATAGAAGTCTGGTGCTGTGTTCAGTATTCGTTAAGTATTTGTGGATGAAAATAAGAAGTGGTGAGCTACTGCAATCCCTGTCCTCCTGTTTATTGATATTATTCAACATTCTAAAGTAGCTGAAAATCTGAATCATCTTTAAACAGGCTTGTACTGTTGTATAGTAGTCTTTTTCTTTCCAAAAAATGATAGACAGCAAGAAATAAAAAGAAGATTCAAAAGCTGTTCCACATTTTCTTTTCGTACTGTGTGCACAATGCTTGATTGAACTAGAAGCCTAGTCAGTTTATTAAGGGCTCTATTCAGCATAAATATTGTATAAAATAGGCCTTTTGATCCTTTTGACCTGTTTAGCCGAAATGTAGTTGAAGAGAGCAGACTGGAGCAAGCGTATGCAATAAGCACTGCACAATTTAACAACCTTAGCTTGCTGAGGCATTTCTCAATGTGGTCTATGACATGTAAATCCAGCTACTGGAGAAACTGGCTATTTCTGTAAAGCTAAGGGGAAAGGCTATATGGATTTAGTGGAATTAGGATGAGGCCTTTGAGTCACCATAAACTGAAAACCATGTAGCAAGTCTAATCACTCTTAAATGTCTTGGTAATATATTTTTCTAAATAAAGTTAACTTGAAATTGAATATTGTCAACATTATTTCTAAAATAATTAATATTTGAAAACTAGCATAATACACTGTATTATTTTCCTAATTATAGAATGCTTTAAGATGAAAAAATGCAAACAAGTTAAACTGATTTGTATCCTGAGTTAAAATTGAAAGCTACTTTACCAGCATCTCTAAAAATTTTGTAAAAATGGTGCCTTTTACAGAAAATTTAACTATCTGAATCTGCAATTTAAATCCAGGGGATACAACCAACACTCCATTGCCCTAGAACTCTAAGCGCCTATTTCGCTTTCGTTTTCTAAAATTAGGAATAAATTAAATTTATATAATTAAAGCCTTAACAAAGCTGCACCTTCTCTGTAATATGGAGGTAAACAGAAATGCTTGACTGAAAACGTGTAGCTACGTCTACACTATTACCAGAGTGTATAACTTTAGATCTCCTTTTCTACCAGCAGTTAACTAGTGAATCTTGGCTGACAATTAATTTTCTTCCGCATTTCTCTATTAACACATAAACCATAAAAAAGGTTTCTCTTTAAAATACTAGGATGTAAAGATGGGAGTCAAAGCTGCATATTATTCCTTCTGTGACATCTTCATGGGTGGTTTAATTTCAACCATCTTTTGGCTGAAAGTTATCAAATCCTTAGGCAGATGGAGAAGAACCTGCATGCTGACACTGAAAGCATACACTGGAGCTTTGTGCCTCTCGCCACATTTTCAATTAGCGTATGTAGGTGTTAACACTGTGTAGCTAGTGTCCCAGGAGCAGCTTTATTTTGCATCTTTCACAGTGACTTCAGTACTGTTAAAACTCTGAAGAGAGCAGATGGCCTGGACATTAATGTCTCTCCTACTCTTCAGGTTCGTCAGTGCCTGCTTTGAGCTTTAGACCATCGCTGTGGCTCCTAGAAACACAGCTATTAAAGGTAAATACAGTCTGTTTTTCATTAATGTGAAAAACAACAAGAATAGAAAACTGCGTTGTTCTACTTTTTAGTGCAGTGAGGAAAGACAAAAGCTGTGGAACAACTCTAAAAATCAAAGGATCTTTTTCTCTTTTTTATGTTAGAGAAATACTTAACTCTGAAAAGGATTCTTTTGAGATTTATAACTTTTTCCTGCTTGTTATCCTCAGTACAGAATAACCGGAAAAAGTTCTAGAGAAGGTCTTGTGAGGGTCCTTCTGGATTCAGCATGTCTAAATAAAAGTGGAGCATCTCTGTGACTGCTCTTCCCCCTTCAGCTTGTAGCCAGTAGCAGGCCAGTAAAGGCGTTGTTGTAACCCTGAATCTCTTTTCCTGCTGAATACCATCGAAAACACATCTGAATATTCAGGTGGGAGACTGAGCTTGCTGTCTTGTTTCAGAGCATCACAGGTTTGAGTATCTGTGGGGGTTTGGAAGTAGCACAGAACCTAAAAGTGTTCTTCCAGGTAATAAATGCAGCCACAAGTTTAGGCACATTTTCAATATGTTAACTGTTACATAGTTCTTTTAAAGTCCTATTATTACTGGTGAAAAAGATACCTTGATCCAGAAATACATGCAAAAGCTCAAATGTTTTGCCGAGTTCAAGAAGACAATTGCTGCGGTTATAGTTAAGGAACATGGGTGAGGGCTATATTGCATCAGAGGAGATCTGGCTAGGAGAAAAAGATAGAGTACAATTTTGTGATAATAAATCCATGAAACACAAATTTTTACCCATGTGTTCAGAAACTGAGACATCACTAGAAAAGTTTCTATTTAGCCAACTGACATTTGAATTTCTGAAAATATAATAGACTGGAATCCCCCTCATGTTGTTAATTCTCTTTCTGAATTTTCCCTGCAGTTTTTCTCAGCCTCAGGAAGAGAAGTAAGATTGCACTAGTCATAGCATAATAGCTCATTTTTCTCCTGTGGAAAGCTCAAAACAGAGCAGGTAAGAAGCAATAGGGTAAAAGGACAGTTTGCTCTCCTGCTGAAAACACAATCAGTGCAATTCTTGAGACTTATATGGCCTTTCCTAGAAAAGCATTGATAAGAGTCATTCTTTTTTTTTCAGAATTCTTTCCTAACAAATATCTTTTTCCTGCTGGCCATTGCACTGCAGTCTGTGATCCCTTGTAAGCACCCTACAAAGTCTATGTCTTTTGACATTTCTAGACCTCTTCTTAGATATTATTCCTAAACATCACATATTTGTGTAGGAGATTTTGCAGCATTTTGACCTTTAAAAAATGCCCTTTGGCTTCATGATCTAACATCTCCTACTTTTAAAAACTCTATATAGAATCCTTTTTTCCTGGATCTGTGACTGAGCATAATGTGAGGTGGACAACTGGTTCAAGCTGGAAGGTGCACTGAAAGGAAAAGGCTGGAAATAATAGCCGTACAAGGGCCTTAGCGTGGTACTGAAATATTACAAACTTGATAAACTTTAATGAGAAAATAAAGTCTGTCTATATGTAAAGAAGAGAAACTATTAAGGTTACCTGTATGAGGACCACAAACAGGAAAGAAAACCGTTTTTTTCCTTCACATATCTGCCATTCTGAAAGGTCATAATGTAATCCACTTATCTTGGTTCCTCCTTCGTTGTGATGCTTTTGAGAACTAAGCACTAGGTCCTGGGAATGACTGCACTCCTTAAACATAATATAATTAGGCAAAACATAAATAATTGTCTCATCCCAGGTTGTTGCTTCAGCTAAATTCCATTACAGTCCCAAGTTCTGCAAAAAGGAAACATGGAGAAACTCTTCTGAAGATGCAGAAGTGAAGCACAGTCTTAGAGTTTTGGAGTGCTTTGTTGTGAAGACAGAATTAGACCTGCAAAGTTATGTCATATCCACACAGAAATCACTGAGCAAGTTGGACTGTGTGCCAACAGACTTAGAAGTATGATATACATCAGTAGATGACCTTTAAACTACTTCTCCAAGTTTCCATATACTTCAGAGCCGGATAAAGAAAAGATGATATTTATATTCAGCAAATTTTAAGAAATATTTATATTCTTTTCAAATCTCAATGACATGCATCTTTTCTGATGAATTAATTTCTTCAGCTTTTATTGTCTAGCCTTTTCCTGGCTGCAGAATGAAAGCATTGACCTTGACTGAAGAAATCCATAAAGATAGAAGGAATCAATTTAAAAAGTAAAGTGTTTGTGAAGGAGGTAAGTTTGCTATAGTATTTTGAACTATGTGGGCTTGAAGATCATTTCTGTAATGCTTTCTAATCCTGCTAGCACTTCTGTTGACTTTCTCATGTTGGCCTAAATCTATAAAAACCCAGTTATGTTTCTTGTTATATCTAGAAGTTGGTGCAATAGAGCTGCACAGTGAAAAGTCATCTGGCCTGCAGATAAAACTGAATTTTTCTTGGGTAATCTAAAGACATATAAATCAGTCATAACTTAACTTGATGATCATTTACTATTTTTCCACATATTTTCATCCTCCTCTAACCTGTACTCTTCATGTTTCAACACCAATTTCAATTTAAAAGCTCAAATTAAAAATAAAATCAAAAAAGATGAATTTTAAAATCTACCTATTTCTCTTTTTGATAGTAAATTTTGCTCTGGAAAATCCCTTCTACCATGAAACTATGTGCTCTGGAGGAATAACCAAAGAAATGAAAATAACTATTTTGGAGCAATGGATATTTGTTGGTAAATGTTGCCAAAGCACTCTGGAGACTTTCACAGAATTACAGTGCGTATGTTTGCAGAGCAATGATGTTA
Source organism: Rhea pennata (assembly GCF_028389875.1). Classification (NCBI taxonomy): domain Eukaryota; kingdom Metazoa; phylum Chordata; class Aves; order Rheiformes; family Rheidae; genus Rhea; species Rhea pennata. The sequence goes on from NC_084677.1 coordinate 6,897,560, forward strand.
TGAAACCAGTGTCCTAGTGCTACATCCAAGGGCTGCTGATACAGTGCTCTGAATTATTTAAAGTATAAATGTCTAAAGATGCCTTTTCAAACTCCTCCTAGACTCAAATTTGGTGTTATTGCTATTGGTGTTGCTCTTCTGCATTTTTTTTTTCAGTAGATTATTTCAAAGTGCATTTATATTAACTGCATAAATCTCTCAGTGCTGCCAGGGGCTGTATTATATGGTAGCATTATATTTACGGAGGATGAGACTGGGGCACATAGAGGTTGCTGGCTTGACCTGCTGAAGTAACTTCCATTGAGGTTAAGCTGGCATCATACCTTGAAGGGAGACTGTAGGACTTGGTAAGAACAAAGCCCCAAATAACTCATACCCCTATGGCACGTAAACCTAGTCCAAAACCCGCTTACAAGAATTAGTCCTTAGAGCCTTCTCACAGACAAAATGAAATTGCTGCCTTCGCTTCTATAGCACGCAGTTCAGATAACTTCAGAGGAACTGCTTGTGACAGAAGATGTCCACTTGGGGATTGCCTTCTGGACCTCAGGGAGGCTAATTTTTAAAGCTATCACAAGTTACTGCTATTCCAGGCTGTTGTGTTTCTTTGGAATCACCAATTTTATATGCAAAAGGGAAAGGCTGTATACAGCTCATACTGCCCTCATGGTCCATGTTGTTTCTCTGCTTGGACTTCTTTTTAGTAGAAAAAACACAGGACCTTAACAGGAAACTGTTTTTTTCATAAGATATTACCCTCCACAGACTATTTTTCACTGAGTTATTAATTCAGCACCTAAAACTATGGGATAAAAGGGTAAATATGCCTTTGAAGTGGTTAAAATAAATGCACAGTGCTATAGGAGCACTTTTCAGTGGAAACTGTCCTCTCAATGTCTTCAATGACTCCTCCATGTAATGCTTCATATCCTGCTTCAGACTAATGTGAGTGGATGTTTGCAAATGTGGAATGGACTTAAAGTGTTGACAGTCAGAATTACAATTGCCCTGTCAGATATACTTCTGTAGTGCTGCCTAAATTCAAGTGCTGGCTAACCAAGAGATTCAGCTTCCTGGTATGCACATGCGTTTTCTGAGTGAGATTCAGATGGGTTGTTATCTCAGGATCGCCTTTAGCAAAACTTGCCCCTCTTAAGCAGTATCAATGCAGGTGAGTAGCATTAATACCTTTATTGCAGTAGTATGGGATGCTCTTCCCATTTGTGGCAGCAGTGTGCACACAGAAAAGGTCATTGCCATTATAAAGCCCTCTCAGCCCAATAACTGAGCCATATCTGGGTTGTGCTGGGAAAGAGTACCCCCACACCCCTCTGTGCATGTTACACGGTGCCATATCATCTATATCTGGCTGTGCCAGGGAATCCTTCTTTCCTCTCCTGGCTCAATCTGTTCTGTGATTAACCAAGCAGCATCTTATCTGCACGTGAATGCTCACAAGCACTGTGAAAGGGGGGAAGCCCTTGTGCTAATGCTGAACTCTGATGGCAAGCAGTTCTGGAGTGGTTGCAGGAGTGTGATTGTTTTAGTCATTTCAAGAGTTTAAAGTAGTTTTTAAAAGTAAAGCACCTCATCATCCCTGGAAATAAAGGTGTTCTTGGCCTTCAGTCAGGCATTCTTCTTTAGAGCTAGTGACATACGTATGTGATTATAATGTCAAATGACTCTTCTGTCTTCCTTCTCTGTTTGTGTAATAGATGAGGTGTGTGTGTTTTTGAGGATGGAAGGAATAAGGGAGGATGGGATGTTGTGAATGCACAGCTCCCTCATTATTAAAAATACAAATCAAGGAAAACCAAATCTGGATCTTAATGTCGAGGGTGTAAGTCTAAGATACATCTATATCAGAATCAGACAAATTTTGCTGTCTGATTTCTAGGTCTAGGAAATGTCTCATTTCTTGTTGGAGTTGTTATCTGCCTGTTTTCTCTGGCTTTGTTCATCTACTAGCAAGTCAACTTAAGCTAATCAGAAGCTAGGTGATAAAGGTCAAAAATGTGCCATCAGCTAGACTGGTGCAAATCATATATGATCAGTGCCTTACTCCAGATCAACTGAAACTGACTGCAGAGTTTGGTCCACTGTACTTTGTAAATGCAGAGCAACGTTAAAGGTACGGGTCTGCTGAGGCTCACGCTGAGCGGCGACTCTGGGGAGCACACTTGGAGTCTGTGCCCTAGGTTCTTGCTTTTGATAGTGTGAACAAAGTCCTGGTTTGGTTGAAATCGCTACCAGAATTACTCATCCCGATTTCTTCCCTTTGCTGTCTCTATTTCACAAGGGTGTTTCACATTTTAAGAATGAACACAACACTGCAGTGAAGTGTTTAGCAGCCCCAGCTGCCCCACCAAAATTGTTCAAAGCAGTTTCATGGAAAAAAAAAAAACCCTAAAAATTTAAGTTATACAATACATCTAGTTAAACTTTGATGAATAAATTTGGCAGTCAGTGTCTGACATCTATTAAAGTCATATTTTTTTTTCCATCTTCTCAGAATGCCAACTCTGTTATTATTTAGCTGGTCTATTTTGTCACTGTGTGCTAAATCCCGATTCTGCTGAAGCCAGGCAACTTGCCTTTGCGCCTGTCAAATCTCAATCTGGAATGTGGTGCATGACAAAAAGTCACTGTGACAACCTGAAATTATTCATGCAGCAACCTTTAAATGCTTGGACAGATTTTTATCTCATGTTTTAACTGTACAATCTCAATTCCAAAAGTCCTGTTTTCTACTCTAAACAATTTTCAGTGACAAAAACGAAATAATTGCAAATTCATATGTAAACCCTGATATTAAAGAGTTGAAGTTCTTCTGAATAAAGCATATGGCAAGGTTGTATCAGTGAAAGTTTCTCCATTAAATCTATACTGTAAGAGGTGACTCATTCTGAACTTCATAGATCTAACGATGTAAAATACAAAGGAACTGTCATTGGACTTCTGTTTCTTTTTAATAAGCATGTCTGACTGGACATGGCCCTGAGTAACCTGCTCTAGCTGACCCTGCCCCGAGCAGGGCAGTTGGACTCAGTGATCTCCAGAGGTCCCTTCCAATGTCAACTGTTCTGTGATTCTGTGATTTTATGCATCTTGACAAGATTTACATCTAGCGTTTATGCTTGGCTACTGGACCAAGTCAAATGAATACTCTAGCATAACTTTGTCTTTAAACCATCTATTACAGATTTATGAGTTAATATAAACACATACAAGAGAAAGAATGATTAATTCTCACCCTCTGAAAAATTATAACAGATTACATTAGAAATACAGTCGGTATAGAATAAACTATTTCACATTTTGATACCTAGTTCTTAGCACATTTTTGGTTAATTCCCTTTACAGCACAGGAACAAATCTTGAATTTTTAAAATGGTACTTTACTTAGTATTAGCATTAAGCTTCAGTGCTGTTAGGCAGAAATTACTGGTCTGGTTTTATGACACTCAAAAAACTTATGAGAACTGTATCATTTTGTTTTGGGGGGGTTATTCTGTTTCTATCATGAAAACAATGAAAATTGAGAAAGAAGAAAGATCTACACCATCAAAAAGTATTTCTACATGCACGTTAAGAATTCAGTGCTAATTAGCAATTGTAAAATAAGAAGAATCTTTACATTATTTTTGTGTTTGGACAACACTTTAATATGGTGTACTAGGAAATAGTGCATTTTTAATACTCCCTTTTAAATAATTCCAAAAACATGAAACCTTTGCTAATATTGCAAAAAAGTTTATCATGTCAAGACCATGAGAGAGAAAATAATAAAATGGATAATGAGAGCTATCTGGACTTTTAGATGCCAAAGTAACTGTTATGTGTAAACTCTCAAATTCAAATGGGACTTGTAGCATCTACAACCCATTCAATCTCTGTGCTACTGAAGTATTTACTGTCAAAAATCTTTCTTTTTCCTATGTAACTGAAGTGGACGTGTGCCAAAGTGAATCAGCCACCTCCTTCCAGTGCAACTATAAACAACCTATTGCACATAATTCCAGTTAGATAGTTTGGAGTACGTCTGCAAGTGCTAAATAGATCAGGAATGCACAGCAGTAATACTTCTCACTTGTTTTTAAGATTGATTTCAGTAAATTATGTTACTATATTCACCAAGTTTTACTACTGTTGAAATGACTTCCTATTTCTAACCTTTTTTTTTTACCTGCTTCATCATTTATAGTCTTCCTATAGTCTTCCTATTCTTCCTATTCATTTATTTTTCAACATCCTTCATTCAGGTGTGAATGAACAGTCTAATTACTAGTGGGAAAATGATATGTCTTAATATTGCCCTTAGAGCTAAAGTTGTGGTTTGGAAGGTTATATGCACATGGGAAAGGCAAGACTAAAACCTTTTACTGCAGAAGTTACTTTTGTATTCATCAGCTGGATTTTTAAGATGAAGATCCTCTTCTGTTATAGCACAGCTCTACTCTTCTAGAATACCTTCTCTTTTCCCTGTCAGTAAAGAAGCTCAAATTATAATTACAGCGGCGCATTAGTTAGTCACTGTTTCTTGAATTATTCTAACAGATAACAAGTCAAATCTACCTTCTTTCATACTGAGAAGATATAGGATAGGCTGTGAGGCCTGCTCTACCACTCTTTATTAATAGAGCAATAAACATTTGAATAAAGCAATCATGACATATATTTTTCCCTAGACTATGGTTCGGCAGCAATTTGTGATGGATCTAATGTCCTGGAATAATCTGTTATCTTCCAGATGAATGGTCATGGAGGTGGAGAGAAAGAACAGCGACCTACATGAGAACGCATTAAGCAGAAGAGCAGCTGATTAGCCCGGAGAGAAGCAGATGTGACATGATGCTATCCTGCTTTTCAGGCTGAAGAAATCTTACCTGGAGAGTAACTTGCAAGTGAGGTTGCACTCACTAATTAATTGTCCTGATATTCTACAAATATTCCATCCTTATCCGCAGAAGAACACCTAAGGATCCATAGGCTTTCAAAGTTAAAGAGAACTATCTTAAAACTGAGCATAGCTTAAGGGGGAAAAAAAAAGTATTCTTCCCTTCTGCATTTGCACACATTATTGTGAGACTTCAGTCCAGAAAAGTTAATCTTTGCCAGTAATGACATGAACAAAATCAGTGGGATTTTACTGGATGGTTAAAGGGAAACATTTGCAATTTGTACTTGAATTTTTCATGACCAAGACATAATTGTAGGCCAGTTCAGGAATAGTTACAGAAACACTCCTCCTATGAGTAAAAGGAAGCATGAAGGAGATGTATCACCAGTAATTTCTTCCCATTTAGTATCAAAGCAAAACCTGGTGGAAGGACACCTGCAACTTTATTTTCCTTTAGCTACAACAAGACCTAAGAAAAAATAAGACAGTAAGGAAAAATGCAACATACTTGAATTTTGTGTATAAATTCATAATATTAATATAGGCTACATAGAAAATGTACTTGAATTTGTACAGATCTAAAGCTAGGTGGGAGTGTTACAGATGAATGAACTGAAAACTGAATAACAAATATCCATTAAGCAAATTCATTGGGCAAATATCCATACACAGAGTTATAGTAGAAAATTAATTGTTAGTAATTTTCTTAACCTTTTTAATCAGATGCTACAATTTAAAACAGGGAAAGTACTAGGCTTAGAAAAAAGTGCTATATACTTTATGCAAACTGGCTTACTGAATTACTTATGCTTAGATAGAAAAAAAAAAAACAGTGTCTCCAAATGACTAAATTTTAGGAAGAATTTTTCATATTTAGTTAGGTTTGATAAGTTTCGCATTCAATTTTTATGTGATTTCTTAAGTTAGAAGGTCAAAAGATCTATTTGTAAATTTTATTTCAGACCTTGCTGGGATATTGTGAGAACAGTTATTCTTATGGGATTTTAACTCAAAAAGGTAAAAGAATTGGTAAAAGAATTGTGTCTGAAGCTGATTTCTTGTGAATTCCAGTATGATACGTTAAAGTCTTTTCAGCTTTTTGGCATTATTGATTCTGAATCCAGACCGTAGCTTTGACTAGTTTTTATTCAGATAGTTGTAAAACAAATTAATGAAATAACAGAAGCATTGCAAAATATTTAAGTAAAATACCGTTCCTATATTTTTATATCACTCTCAAAAAGGCTTTGTAGATATGAGTTGAAAGTATTAGATATCACAAAGTTCTTAATTAGGCATCAGAATTCTCACTCATTGTAGTAACTACCAAAGAAGTCCCTCAAAAGCAACTATTCTGTGAGATAAAAGAGACTTTGTTTGTGAGAACAGGTTTTTGTACTATGCCCAGTAATGGCCAGTCACAAGAAATGGAATCAAGAACAATCTTTATAGGTTCGTGTCACTCTGGTAACCTGGGGAGGAAGCTCAGTATCACAGTGAACTGGTTTTATTTTGTAGGAAAATAGGCATCCTGTCTCCACAGCTATAAATTTTCTAATGAGATACAAGTCCTATGTAAGTGGTGGATAGTTCATATGTAGATTAAAAAGGAACATCTACAAAGTATAACAGAAGGTGCACACAGAATTGACAGTATAAAATTATTTAAACTATTATTTTTTCTTTGGCGTTAAACCATGCCTTTGACCACGCATCCCTTGTAACTCTTCAGAATGTGCCTGGTGTAGAGTGAGTTTACACAATGTCTGGTGAACTATGTCCAGCCTAACGGTTAGACCTTCAGCAATTCCGTAATAAACATGATTAAAAATGCTAATACTTGAGACACACAACTGTTGTTTGTCAGCGCGTATGTACAGTGCAGGCTACTTGAAGTAGAGCCTTGGAAGATCTTGGAAGGTCCTGAAGGGTATATGCTGTTTGTTAGGCTATTATGCTACTGCTAACAAAGAAAGTGATTTTTTTGTGGAGATGAGTTATTACTGGGTAGAGAATAGCTTTTTCTGGGTTTTACCGATCCCCACAGATTACTAAGATTAGTTTTTCTACTGTTTGTCATTTTACGATTAATTGAAATGTTTGTATAACTCAATAGCTAAATTCAGGGCATCTAATTATCTTTTGACCCTTATCATTAATTCTTATGAGGCTCAGCCCCTTAGGACTGTCCGTAAGTGGTCATAAATCACAGGGCGAATAGCCTGACAAAAATTATTTTTTGTCTTGTGATAGATATGAATATCTTGTGGGATTTTAAAAAGTTCCTGAGCTGATTGGAAATAATGAGGTTTAAGTATATAGTCTGTTTTGGTTCTCTTAAAAATCATATGAGGTACTGATGCAAAAATACAAGAGAATTTTTTACAGGCTGATTTTAAATGTTTTAGACTCAGCTATGTTTTCAAAAGTGCCTTAGGAACATTTAATTTGCTAAATTAGAAAAAAAAATAGTATTCAAAACATTGAATATAAGTATGTAGAAAAACATATTGCTGCATTTATGAGGAGCTAAGGTAAAAAACAAGGTTTGCAGGGAGAAACAGCTAAAGTCATTGAAAGACTGGAAAATTTTTCCAATCTTTTCATCAGATCTCCTCAGCGTGTCTGAAAGCCTCTTTGCTTTTCCAGTTTTATCAGATAGTCTATTGAAATGTACTGATTCCTCCAGAAAAACCTTGCATTTTAAAACAAGTATCTGGCTGTTAAATAATAAAAGAAGAGAATTTAAAGAATGTCTACTAGTTTGTTCTTAAGGAAAAAAATAAAATGTGAGAAAAACTATAAGGAATTAATGTCAGGATAACAGGAACATCTAAATTACTACCAACTGGGTTTAGAGATCCAAGGGCTCAACCCTCACCAACTAAAACAGCAAACAGGAAGAAAATGAAATGCTTTTTCTGTAACCTTGTACATTTTTTCCCCCTCATAATTGCCTGACCTGCACTGAGGCTTGCTTTCTGTCACATCTCCCATCTCATTTGAATTTGTTATTCTTGGATTTTTTTCTTTGGGGGGCAATTTTGTTTGTAGATGCTGTTTGCTTACAGGATTGGAAATAAAAAAAAAAAAATCACAGCCTGTCATAAAACAGTTTACCTGAGAGAAAACAATAACTCTGCTGAGGCAACTGCACAAGTTGCATTTCTTGGTAAATACATGCTTTTTAGTGACTGCTTTTATTTGCACAATTCCTCTTTCACAGCCCTTGACAGCCTCTAATTCCAGAGGATAAATTCCCTCTTGCTCCAAAGCTAGATTCATCAGTTAGGCTGATAAAGCCAGTTCTATTAACAAGCTTACTACGTTCTCTGAAGAAGCGGTGGGTAATATAGAAGAGCAAAAAACCAACAATCAATAACAAAAACATTCTGACATTAGTAAAATAATACTAAAATGGCAACAGAATTGATCTTTTACATTTTTTCCTCAAAGAACCAAGATTTTAAAAGCAAGCAATTGAAATGAGGTCATACAGAGCAGGTCTAAAGATCTCTAGGAAGCTAATGACGTAGATTAATACCTAACTTCTCTAGGCACGTGGTTATTTTGGAAAAATGCACAAGCTCTCCTTGATCAACAGAGTTAATGGCCTTATTTTCAGAAACGTTGAGTACCCTCCAGCTATCTATAGGTAGCATTTCTGATAAACCAGGCCACTGAATGTGGACACTTAGATAAATAAAAATAAATTTGGACAAGAACTAAGTTATTTAGAGGATTTTCCATTCAAAATATTTCAATAAAATTCTTGGTATTATTTTTGTTGCTATACATATTTTTAAAAACTCTCCTTGGTCTTAACTGTGTTGACTAAGGATTTTCTTCTTCTGTCCTTGTGCTTCTATTACCAGTTTCTGCAATTTCTACCTCTTAATTTATGTGTATTAATGTCAATTATGATACTTTTCTAATTTATTATGTATTCTTTTCTTATTATTTCATAGATTCTTTCCTTTTATAATTAGTAGGTGTCCTTGTGTTGAAGCAGTAGTAGAGCTGTGATCTCTTCTCATTCATGCTTTTCTGTTTAAATTCTTTCCGAAAATCAATCTGCTTAATAATTGTTTCTAGCTTTGTGGAATTGGCTCTTTAAAAGCATCATGATTTAGACTTTATTTTGCTTGCACATAAGAAATGGAATGCGATAATTGATTGTACCTCAGCTATCACTTTTTTTTTTTTTTTTTTTTAGCTATAGGAGCAATTAGTCTTTATCTCTCTAGGTAAAATTGAATACAGATTTCCAAGCATGTTGGATGCAACCCATTTGATTTAGGAAATTATCTTCTGGAATAGCACCAGTCTTTTAATGTATGCCTTTCATATTGTAGCTCTGCGATTTAGTACAATCTTCTCTGTGCGCAAACTCTAAATAGATATTAAGAACCCAGGCATCCTTTACTTTTTCTGTTTTGATGTCTGTAACAAATACCATTTAGGGCCCTATTTTATACTTTATCTGTTTTCATACTGAGCATTCAAGATCACTTTCATATTATTTTTCAGTGAATCAGAGAGAGGTAATTCCATTTTTTGACGTAGAGTTTTCTCAAAAGCTAGTAATGTGTTTTGGAAATCTCTAGTTTCTGCTTATGAAATGGATGCAGAATCTATCCCTGTGGTTGTTCTGTAATGCAACCTCTTTCTCACATTAGATATTTTTCAATGATGCCTTCTCTTCTTTGTGAGAATGAAAAACAGTAGCTTATATCTAATAAATGTCATACCAAAGATACACCAGATTTTCAATAGGAAACCGTGTGAAGTGCACAGTGTAAAAGCCACACTATATCAGTTGGATTCACAGGCTGACAAGGACTGTTAGTTATGTCCTGATTCTTTTATGGTGATGTTTTCTGTGGAAATGAAACTCTTCAGGTTAAACCAGGTGCTGAGTCTGCTCACTCAGCCTCTCTCTCCACAGTCTTTTCTTTATTATGCGTAATGCTCTTGCAATTAAGAAATCTAAACTTGGAGATTTCTCTCTAGCTAAGCAGAACCAATAGCAACAACAAATATTAGTGAGCTATTTATGGAGAAAATAAGAATTCATGACCTCTTCTCATTCTCATAAATCCTTGTCCTCTCATAAATCACTTCCGTTTATAACAGAGAAATGCTGTCACCTTCCAGTGCAGTAAAAATATTTGGATCTCGGAAACGTGCATTTCTCTCATTGACTCTCTTAATAGCAAAGCAGCACGCCGTGGTTTACATATGGGAACACAGCTGGTGCTGTCCTCCACGGGCCGTTAAAGAAGGGGGATGACTTTCAGCGATGCCAGGAGGATAACCGAGGCATTTCTGAGGAACAGTCTGAGCAGCATTGCTCTGAGAGGGTAGCCCCAATTTTTTTCTCTGCATACTGCCACTTCAAAATGCATCTGAGTCTGAAAATAACTGACCTTCTCATTGCAAATTTAGATAGAGGCTTTTATTTTTTTTCTCAGTCAGTGCTCCTTGGTATTATCACATCCATGCTGTACACGTTCTTTGCATTAGACATTTTTAAATTGCAACTTAAAAATAAACTATCCTGGTGGCAGCAAGGGAGGACGTATCACACATTAATTGGATGTGCTTGTGCTGGCTGATTTTGCTCTTTTATTGCTTTTCACAACATTTGTAAATTTTAGTGGTCATAACCTGAGTAAATCTTCCTCCCAGTTCGTTAGTCTTACCCATGAAGGACAGATGATGTACATTTTTACGGCATATTAGGCTATTTGGTTGAACACATATATACAAGAACTCGGCTTGACATATTGGCCTCCTACACAGCAACATTCAGATTACTGGGTAGATGGTCCCCCTGCGGTTCCTGTTTTGTACCCTGCAACTGTCGAGATTCAGAGTGCCAGTGAGGATCCTGATGACAGCTGAGAGTCCCCAAACTTCCCGTTTGCATGGCAACCACACGGTCTGTTGTACAGTAACTACTTGCTTTGTCAGTTGTTTCAAGCTGAACTTTGAAAATAGTTGGCTGTTGAAATGTATCTTTTTATGTTCCTCTCTCAAAAAAGCCTGATATTTTTGCTTGATGCATTTTGTTAGAGCACAAGATGCCTCCCTTTCCAGCAGCAGGCTCGTGGTGATGTTAATGGGTAAGTGGTTAGTTTGCCGCATGCGGCACTATGATAATTAAAGCTTCTTTGTGGGAAACTCCAAACTGATGCTTGATTCGCATGCTCTTTTCTCAGATGAAGCTCATGAAAGTCATATCGGAGGTGGTAAGGCATAGTATCAGCAAGCAAAATAGTCATTAGTTGCAGATATCCAATTAGATACCAACTAGGCAGGGCTGAACACAGTCATTTGTGGATGGAATTAGGGGAGGAAGATGCTTTCCACAAATGCTCCACTCAAAGGCATTTTCTCTTTCTAAATTACTTTGGACCACAGTCCCAGAATGGTGCTGGGATAGCAGCTTTTGGTACTTTTGATGTAAAACCACAGTCTTGGCTCCCTGACCCTTATCACACAGATGCAATAATATTACACAGATCCACATAAAATATCTAGCTTTCACCTGCTACTTCAGATGACTATAAGGTCTGAACTGCTGCCTGCTGAAAGCTATAGAAAGGACCTGACATCTAGGATATTCATTTTTTTAGCCGTCTTTAGGATATGATTCCAAATAACTCATAAATGTAGAGTTAAATTTAACAGCTAGCTATACTCCACCTGAATTGGTGTGCTATCTTGAGTCAAGGTGTCGTTAATTGTTACAATATTGTTTTTAACGTGTATTAATAAGAAGCAGGCGCAATCTACCGCAGATGTGGCTGTGCATGAGCGGCTGGCAGTGGTGCGTGTAAGAGCTCCTTGGGTTTTGCATGCGGACTGACGGGGGACTTTCGGAAGGAATTGCGTTCTTGGACGTGACAGTCACAGGAGCAGTTCCAGCATGGTGACCTGCTCTAGAGGGGAGATCAGTGTGGTAGATAGGTTTTCTTGAAAACTATGATGACAAAGGAATTAGGCCTATTTCTGTTGGTTTTGCGGCAGGTTTTTTAGCGTACACACCTGAGGCAGTTTATTCAACAGACAGCGTGTGGTAGCTTTCTGTGTCTTTATGTGAACCGTAAAAGTCTCTAAATGCTGAAGAAGAAATCCTTGTAAGAACCCCTTTGACCTGGGTGAGGTATCAAGAAGTTTAAGAGTGGCCAAAAGCAGTTAGATCATCCAGCCTGACCTTCTGTGCACTGCATCTATACTGCATCTTCATTCAGATATCCCTACGTAAAACCTAGATATTGAAATTAGACTGAAGGACTATAACTTTCAGGATACCAAGTGATGTGCCACGTACAGGGAGCAGATGTACCAAACCCTTGCTATTTCCAGTAATTGCTTAGGGGAGATTTGTTGTGGTAGTCAAAGCAGAAAACATGTTTGTCTGTCCTTCTGTCCTTGGGTTCTGAAGGGAGGTATGACTAAACAGAAATAAGGGGGGGGGGGGGAGAAGCGATGACTGGTATAACTCTGAGCAGGCCAACAAACTAGGCATCAAGAAAAGAATTTGCCATGTTACCTCGCAGCAGCTGTTCACTCCACCTGGAGTCTCAGCTCCACTGTTGGCCATGCCAAAAAGAAAAAACAAGTGAAGGGGAAAAATCTTGGAGTAACGCCTACCTTGCCCACAACCCTTTCACCCAGATATGCTGCTGGCCTTTTGCAGGCTCTCCTGCCGGGGTGCAGTAGGGGTGACTCAATACCAGCAGTTAGATATTACCTCAAACAATAAATTATTTCTTGAGCAGAGCTGAGCAGATGCTCCCTCAGCTTTTGAAGCAGGCTGTAAGTTGCAATGGTAGCAAACTCTTGCAGCTGCTTTTGAATGACTGCCCTTTTACTTTCAGGACTTTCTCTGACCTGCACATTTTCTTTTATTTTGCTAAAAATAGGTGGTCTTGAGCCTTCAGCAAAGTGACCTGTTCAGGGACAAACTGTCACATTAAAGAATGAATTTCCCTTTCAGGAGACATGTGCATCAAATCAATTATCTTAGTAAAGGCTAAAGAGCATTTTACTCTACCGCCCAGGGAACTCCGAGGTTCTAACGTCTCAGGCACCTCTGGGTTGCTCTGAGTTTGGTTGTTTTCGTAAGAGAATATAGCATTGACTAGGAGGAAATCGGTGGCAGCGGCAGAAATGGATCTTGTTTCTCCAAATTCCAGACTGATTTCTATACAGTGCTATCTTTCGAGATATAAAGTGCAGGATGGACTAAATATTGATCCAGATGCACGTTTTCAATCTGGAGGTTAAGATTTGCCACAACCTAAAAAATATTGCCCAGTATCCCTGTTTTATTCCATTAATCTAGTCCAAATTGACAGGAAAGATGATTCCAGTCTCTGAACGTGTCAGTCCGTTATTTCCTGTGTTTGTTATTTGCATGATATTTTGAACAGTTGCTTTGGGAAGAGGCTTTCCTGTATAGAGTTTCCCTTGTACTGTTACTTGAAAGTTTTCAGTGCTGCTGTGGATATTTTGACAGCGTGTCAACAGGCGAACTTTTAAGTACCATCCATTTCATCTTGCTGTCTCATCCAAATTTAAAAGAGCTACAGATATTACTGTTTCACTGCAGTTTGGGGTGCAGGGGGCTTCTGTCCTTGGATGACAGGCATGCAAGAAGTAGATTTTCCCATTCACAAGAGAAGGATCTTGGCCCAAGACTTCCCCCCTCCCAACAGGTGTTCCAGATACAAACTACAAGTCCTATTTTATTTGCACTTCTTTCTTCCTAGCCCTGCAGACTACATCTCTTCCTGTGATTTAAAAGACAGTGGTGCCTTGCTCAATTTTCTCAAAGGATTGACATAGATCCTGGAGGAACAGCTAAAAGCTTTTGGGGCAGGATTTTAGACATTTTGTGCTTCCCTGGCTGGGTTGATGAGTGGTATGTGGGATTTTAAATTTCATTTGATTGTGCCTTGCTCACCTTCTGTCCTGGGAAAATAGGCACCCTGTCTCCAGGGTTTGGATTCCCCAGAAGGGGCCAGCTCCTAAACATCCATGTCTGTTATTGATTATTGCATAATTTGTTTCACTTTTGCATTTGCTTTGCATTTATCTTTGCAGCATACAGTCTTTACCATTGAGGTTGACTTTAAATCAATTCCCTGATGTCAGCAATGGCTGCAATTTATTTCGAAAAAGCAATTAGCTTTGCCGTGGAAAATCTCCAGGCATAATTTACATTAAACTATACTGAAAGCTCTAAGCCAAATTGTTGCATTTTCAAGTGTTTTAGCAGGATCAGCCCTCCAGTTTTAAGTGTATGTTACTGCAAGATGACAGGTGCTTTTGTAGAGCCATGAAGTAGACAACGACAATACAATAATTAGTTTTAGAGATTTGAGAAGTTGTGTTGAGAGTATGTAGATAGGTTCATATATGTCCAGTCCTTCCATATGCATTGAAATGTCACCTCCGTATGGCACTGAACATCACTTAGACACTTTAAGAAAAGTAGGTGAATTCTGAACTGCTTAGCTCTTCCCAGCTTCACATTTGCAGGCAGATTTTGAGCCAGAAATGACAAACTGCACTAAATGCTGAAACACAGTTTTTTTGTGTTCTTCTGTGTCCTAAATGTTACAATGTCCTTATGAAGCATAAACTGTCTTGGATCCTATAGCTTTCCTGAATCCTCAACTCATGAAAATACTGGCTGTTGCAGGTGATACAATTTTTGGATGATGAGTCTCCAAACATGGTAATCAACACAACATCATGGACGCAACAAGGACTATCTGCCCAAATTCTCAGGACAGAACCATCGGTTTTATCAGGCAGTTCAGCCCTATAGCAGAGACACATGATCAGATTTGTTTTGAATATGCATAAAGCTGGTTTGTGGTTCAACTCCATGTTAACATAAACAGGATTAATGTCTGCATGTTTTTTTAGGAAGTTTCAGAGTTTCAAGTTTCTTACTCCTGTCCCTGTTTGGAGAAACTCCACCAAGTTTCCTCATTGCTGCCTGGCTTCTTCAAGAAATGGCAGGTTTCATCCACTTTCCTTTCCAAGCCATAATTGTACCACAATCATTTGAAATATGATCCAACATCATGTTCAGCTTCATAATAAGCTTCATGTCATGATAAGACGAGCAGTGAAAAAGCGCCTAACTCAATAGTTTTATCTGACATTTTCATTATGTTTCAAAACTTCAAAATATCTTATCTAGTTACACCAAGATATTTTAATTAGGAAGAAACCAGTTTTACAAGCCAGGTTGTACCTGCTCAACCCAATCCCTTTTAGAATAATAATAATATATGTAAAGCATGCTCTGTAAAAGTTTGTTTTACACATAAAGAAACCATAGAATGAGACCAAATGAATCTGGAAGATACCTGTGGGAGAGACTGTCTATGCAATCTAAACCTTAGAGCTTGCATTAGCTTGCTTCCGAGTAAGATGTCTAGCGCAGTTTCAAAATAAAAACACAGCCTATTCCACTCTTCCTTTGGAATACAAGTTTACAGCTTACCAGCAGAATTAACAAAACACAAATGTCTTAAATTCTATGTGGAGAGCACAGAAAACAGATTTATAGGACACTTATCTTCGAACTGAACAGTTACTTGCTCTTTTTCATTAAAAAATAGGTATCTGCAATACGCTAGCACTTCCACGGAATTTATGATGAAGCGATGTCCATTCAGTTTAGAATGCCAGGATCAGTTTAACCTCAAGATGGTGCTAGATGGTAAGTTGGCTGTCACAGCAGCTCTTGTTTGTCATTTAAATTTTTGCAGAATGAAAAGGTATAGATAATGTGTAATTGTTTAATAACCAATAAGGAAGGATAAAGGCTTCTATTACATATATATATTGATATGTTTAGTTATCTGAGCAGAACATAGATTGAATTGAAAATATATTGGCTATACCAATGCCTCAGAACACAGTAATGCTTGGGAAGAACCAAGGCATATTTGAAAGCCACTGGAGCAATTGTGATAGGAGACGTACAATGTGCCGTGGGAAGACTTACATGACTGTTAAAGCCAGATAGTAGTCTGAGAGTAATGGAAGCGTTGTTCTTGCAAGTTTAAGTAAATGAAATGTATCAGATAAACATTAATTACTTAGAGTTCTTGAAGAACTAAAAGGGATACTAGACTCTTTCAATCAAAATAAATACTGTGTAGAAGTCCTTTAATTTTCATTCTCAGCGAAGCAGTTGTCCTGGTGGAAGATGGTTATCCAGGGCTTGGCTGTGGCCCTTTAGCTATACCAGTATTATAAAAGTGGTAAGATCTTACTAGTGTGAACACAGAGGGACCAATACAATATATCAGCGTACGCACTCTTCCGTCAGCAGGGAAATGAGCTGTACCAGTACTCCGGTGCCATTACTCTGACAACTTTGTTAGCGCAAGCGGCTGTGTGGATGGTGTCACCCAGCACAGAAAACTCAAGCTGCCACCCAGAAGAGTTTCACAGGTAGCGAAGCTGCACGCCGCGCTGCCCCTGCCCTGGGCGCCCAGCCTGCAGCGCGGGCCGAGCAGCGAGGCCGGGGCTGCAGCGCGCACCGCCGTGGATGGCCCTCGGAGCTACCCTCGGGCGCTGGCGGGAAGAGCTTGGTCTCTAGCACCAGTGAAAACTGGAGATGGCCTCAGATTAATAGACTGTTAGGAATTCTTCCTTCTTGTGGAGGAGAGGCCATCGCACAAACAAAAGATAGATGGAATAAATACAACTTGTCTTTTATCTTTTTGATTAAAATATTCCCCAGTCTGCCTAAAAATTTAAAAAACAGTACCGCTCATGTGCAGGGTTTTCTCTTTCAGATATAGCACCAGGTTTGATTTTCTTGTGCAGCCGGCTGTGGCCAGATGACCAGAGAATTATATTGCAGCTTCCTCCCTTCCTTCTCGTGACCATGTTGTCACTATTTACGGCAAAAAATAGTGCCCGGTTCATAAAGTGCAAAGTGTTGGTGATGGAAATGGACCTAGTCACTTTGAAAATATCCTTTCCCAACACGAAATCTGAGTCTGCTCCAAGACTGCAGTTCTTGTTTCCTTGTCCTGCAATTGGTGGGTATTGGAAAGCACTTTCTAACTCAGGGTTTGTAATGTTGTTTCCTTGTCTTTTGTCTTTTGTAATGCTTTTATTGTTTTGGCAATAATTTTTAGTCTTACAAAAAAGTTTCAAAATGGGAACAATTTATGTGTCAAGTCAATTTATTTTGTGCCAGAGAGGCCTTTCAAAAAGATGGTTGTTTAATGTTCAACTTGATAAATGAATCAGCAAAATAATTTTGGGACTTCTAGATCAGATATACAGTGACAACAGGCTTTTTATTTTATTTTCTATTTTTAATTTGGATTTTTTTAATTTTGAGAGGCATTTGTCTTGATATCTTTCAATTTTTATAACTGTTTAATGCAAGCAATTATTAATGAGGAGGCTGAATTAGCCAAGACAATGTTATAGCAATCTGAAACATTCTGGCATCAAAAGGGGCTGCCTGATCTCCTGGAATCCTTGGAAATTTGCCACTGTTCCTCTGTATTTAAAAAAGACGATTACAAGTCCCTTTCACTTGTAAACCTGGAATGACATAAATGAACACATTGCTGCCTATACAACGCAGACTTAGCCTCTTCAGCATTTATTGAATGCATTTCTTGGAGAGAAGGAATCAGCTAAATATAGTTATTTGGCTTTATAAAGCAAGGATATAGAAGCAAGATGATCTGTCCTACCAAAAGACTTGTATGAGGTACACATAAAAGTATAAATAGCCTAGGAGACAGTGTCCTCCTAAATGATGATCTTAAGGTTGTAGGGCTTTTCAAGAAGATATTTCTTGTCTAGACAGTTATAAAGAAACTGGAAGTTGATTTGAGGTTTTATTATAGGGAGTGTAATTCTACATCACTCATATTCAGTATTTAAGCAGGACAAATATTTTATGTATAATTTTTAGAAAGTATTTCAGAAGGAAATATCACACTGGTCATCCCAGCTCTCTGAAAATCTATTTTAAAGATTATTTCAAAAGTAGAAAAATCGTGGTTTTAGAACAGTAGGGAAATCATCATACTATGACTTGTTTTCATTAGATTAAATTCCAGAGTGACATTCCAGCTGACAGAAGCAGGGATCTAGCAATAACATTCATGCTTACATGGTTCAGGATTAATCAAGAAAGGAGCTAGGGTACAAGTGTTTAGCTAGAAGTCATTTTAAGTCACAAGTACATAAGGAGAGCTGATTAATTATGTTGTCCACTTTGGGCAATGACTGTGCAGGATAAATTGCATTTGAACTTAGCCACAAGAGAGTTTAAAAAAGAAAAGCACCGACTGTCAATTAAAAAAATACAGTATTTTTTCTTCCCCGTATAACACAATGTATTGTTACAGGGAAATGATTCCCGTCGGCTTCACAGAGGAATTCAGGAAAGCGTTGTTTATAGATACTGTTCCTGACTGCGGGCTCCTCCAGTTCCAGTCTCTCAGGTGCACCTCGCTGATGAAACACACAGGCTGAGTCTGCCGCTAGTCGCTGACCTCCGCCACGCAAAGATCAGAGTCAGCATCTGCATCTCCATATGGGGGGAAAAAATCCTGTATTAAAAAAGGGCTTTCCAACAACTATTTTGGCAGGGACAATCATAAAGATGGTCTTTGAGCATCTTATTTCACTGTTAATATATTCCCATCAGGAAGTTAAACTAATTAACTTCTCTCTTAGCATACCATAATGATATTTTTACATTTCCCAGAGTGCATAGCCATTCAGAAGAAAAGGGAAATGTCACCTTCCCATAGACACTCCATGGCAGGCACTGGAGGTCATACTTGAAGCAAAACTTTTTGTATGCTCTAAGTTGCTTATTGGAGTGGAGTAAAACTCAGTGTCTCAGCTGACATCACTGGTTTGGCTTGACAGGTGTCTGTTCTGTCTCTATTTTTTAAAAAATTTTGTTGTGCTCTTGACATCACTGCTGTGTATTTTTCCTGTGTAGTTTGATTTCCAGAAAACAAAAAAAAAAGAAAGATTTCAACATTGCCATGCAGTGTTTCTGATGTCATCTGAGAAGGTAATACAATGATGTGATAGTTAAAGGCCCTGGATCTCTTTAATCTTGAGCTAAGCTTACTTGCCCTCTTTTTTTTTTTAAGGTTTCATTTCTTCAGTCTGTCTGTGGAAACAAGAAAAGTATCCCTTGGAACACAACAGATCTCAGCAACGAGCCTTGATCAAGCAGAGCGGAGCGTAATTTAAGTGAGTAACCGAGGACAAAATACGCAACACCAGTGCATATGCAAGCTCACCCTCTGATGGCAACTTCTGTCGTTTCTTTACTGGTAGTGTTCCTACAGTAAGGATGTTCACTTTACAAGTGTTGTTGTCAAGATATTGTGGAAAGCACGATAAAATGGAAGGACAAGGCCCATTGTCTGCTGCTGCTGCCCGGAATGCCTAAATGAGATATTTTTAGTCAATCGGAATCTAAAATGACTTGTGTGTTAGTCAAGGTCATTTTTTTGAACTTGTCTGATGCACACAATGAAGCTGCTGTATTAAGTGCAGTTCAGCATAATAGCCCTAATTTAAGATGTAGACAATTATGACAGATTAACCAGAGATAATAGCTGTGAACCTGATTCTTTATTACCTGGATCAGTGATGTTGGAAGAATAAATGGAAGATATAAATGAAATAATCTGTTGCTGGGCAGTAGAAGAACATGCTAAATCACTTGGTTAACCAAGAACAAAGATTATGTTTTTGAGCTGACAGAAAAAATCATGGTTAAGGTCACTGCAGATTTATTATGCCGAGGAGCATTATGATAAACTAGATTGTCTTTATAATATAATTAACTACAAGAAGCTTCAATCTTCAGCTGATTCTCTGTTGCTGGCACATGAATTTGTACTAAAATTCATTAGATGACAATGTCATCTGTTCAGATTGGTGGAACTCTGTTGAACTGCATGAACTTAATGTTTTCAAAAGTGCAAGCGGGAGTGAAGATGTTGGTGCTACTTGCTTGTCTGGCTTTTAGGAAACTCCAGAGTTTTGTAACTTTCTATTCCAAAGCCAGGACGAACACAGAGTTTGTTTTTTTTTCCCCTCAATGCAAAATTTGTGAGGGAAAAAGGAGTTCTGGATGATTTAAATATTATGTTCCACTTTCTATTTTAAAATGTCTGAAGTATGAAGTGGATATTAACTGCAATGAATTTTAATACATATTTCAGGAAAAAATAGAGGCACATTCTGAAAATATTTGAAATCATTACCTATTTTTTCTCATTTTGATAATACACTCTATTCAAAAAACATGTTTAAAAGAAGCTTCAGTTTCTGTGAAGGCACCATGGTCACTGCAAACATTTGGATGAAAACACTCTGCCAGCCCCGCTGGAGACTGCGTGCCCCTTAAGCAATAGCTGCCTATGGGACTCCCAGCTGCTTTGGGGACCCTGCACCCAGGTTTATCCCATGTAACTTCAGTGGTTTCCTTCATGTGTTGGGCAAGGACGCTCTTTGCTGGTATGGCCAATGTGGAAAGGTGAGCAGCTCAGGCAGACGGCACCCCATGCGGTGATGCCCTTTCTCCCCATTGATGAGGGCACCTGGGTATTCCAGCATCTGGTGTGGGGAGGGTGAGCGTGCCAGAGGTGTTTGGCTCAAGAGGCTGAGGCCTCGGGGCCCCAGTGAAAGACCTATGGTTTATTCCCTGCTGATGATCCTAGTGAGAATTGGGACGAGTCTTGACCTCTAGAAACTTTTCTGTGAAGTTTTAGAGGGTCTTCTCCTAGGCAGGTATCTCTCACCGGCTGCTTCAAGGGGAGGTCCCTGTTGCAGTTAAAGCTGGTCAGGTAATTTACACTAAAATTGTGTGTCATGAAACCAAAAGCCTCAGGTTCAACCCCTCCTCTGGGGACTGCTGAGCACTTACAGAAACAACACCAAGTAAAGGATATTATACCAAATTCTTATTTCAAAATTACAGAGTAATAATGCAAAGCAGATTGAGGAACTTCACAGATATTTTGAAGAAATATATTTTGCCCACAGATTTTAAGGGCGGTGAATCTGAGCATGTAATAGCCTGTGATGGAGCATGCAAGCCTGTCCGTGCCCCTGGAGAGGATGCTGAGGCCCTTTCACACAGGGTCTGCACAGGGTCTATTAAGAGGAGATCCTGCCAGGTCCCTAGGAGTTAAATTCCCAGCCACAATTTGAAGCTATTTAGGGTGTTACTAATAATGGCAACATCATTATCTGCAGCCAAACTCATTTACATTCTCTATTTTGAAAGAGGGAATTGGGATTAGTTAGGAGAGGACTGCTTTTCCTCCCAGCCAAAGGAATGAGCATTGGGGTAATCAAGTGAGACCCAAGAGATATTATAACGTCTTGTTCTTATGTTTATTGATTATCAGCCTACATCGATGACATGCAGTTACAGATATTTCTTTGAAATACAGCTTGAATGTTTTGATATAAGCCACACATGCACCTTGTTTAGATTTTAATAATGATTTAATAGCCATAGTTCTAAAATCATCATATTCGAATTTGCATTAGTGTGTTTTTCTGCTCAACACTGAAGCAGCAGCATGCACAGCCTGTTTGCTGTCTTCTGACAGGGCATTTTCCTCACTGCAAGGTGAATTCTTTAGTATGAACTGTACTCCTTTTCTTTTTTCGTGTGTGTATGTGATTCTTTAATTTCTCTGCTAAATAGGGATAACGAATCTGTTTTTCTCTGAATCCTCATAAGGCATAGATCAATTAAGAAGGTAAATGGTGAACTTAGAAGTGGAGCAAGAATTTGGATACTCAATAAATAAACATGACATCGCAGGCAGAGGAGCCACAGCTAGCCTGTATTTCTGTAACCAGCCCTGCAAATGTCTCCAAAACAGATGGCCTACTTTGAGTGGAAGTTATTGAGCTCAAAGCAAACTAAGTGGGTACAATTTTATGTCTTTTGTTATACTCAGAGCTATACTAAGTGGTAGTAGTTGTCCCCAAAAGACAGAAAGTCCCCAAAAGGCCCACAGAAAATGGTCTCGTCTGCTACCTGGTAAAGTGAAAACCACCCTCGACTGTCCAGCGCTGCCTTTCTCACAGAAGTGAGTTTTGCTTCCTCCCCATCTGTCGTTAAGAGATAGATCTGAAGTCAGCGGTTTCATCTTTCTGCAGGAGCAGTTGCATATAGTCTGTTCAAAGCATGAATCTGAACATCAGCAACCCTATTACAGGCCTGTTCACGTGCACCCTTCTCCTCTCGGTAAAATAAAGCTCTCACCTTGGGAAACATTATCTCAGCACCTGCAGTGGCCACTACTGCTCTACCCGCCGCTAATGCCCCAGAGTGCCAGCGCAATTTCAGATGCCCTCCAGTGCGAGCTAATATTGCCAAAGAGATTTCAAATACCAGCCAGCCCTTGCTATTCACACCCGAGGAGTTTAAAATACCAGCACTACGAGTAGCCTCATAAATTAGCAGCACATTACATTTTTTCATTACAGGTGTGGCAATGTCATCCAAGAAAGTTAATGACTCAGGCACCAGGAAATGGTCTTCCAGGTAGCAAATGTTCAGCAGATCACAGTATTCCATTTATAGCACAGAAGATGATCTAAAATGTCACTATTGCTCTGGAGAAAACAAAGTACTGCAACCAAACGTGCTGGAGGCTATGTCAGTGAGAAAAGAGTTTCTCAGGTAGCTAACATTCGTGCTTATCTATTACACTACACATATTGTCTTTAGCAACTCCGTGGCTCTACGTAACAATGTATGGTAATTTTCTCATGATAGGTATTGGTAGTCAGCCTAGAATAGTACTTTTTTTTTTTTTTTTTTTTCCTGAATGCTTCAAGCCTCACTACAAATCCTAGTAATTTTTGCTGCCGCTCTTTGACATAAGTCTTATTTAGTTATCTCAGGAAGACATGCACTGAGAAAAAGAGAGCGGACAGAGTTTGTCCAAGGTTACCTCAGTGACAAACAGATCTGGGTACCTTCGCTCTCAGTCTGCTGACATCGCTGCTGCCTAATGCGGTGTCTTTTCCAAAAAAATGGGTTTCTGCACGCCTCCCTATGGGGTACCTGTGATCCTAAGCATACTAAGGTGATACTATTCTATGTTGAGTTTTATACAGAAGTCAAGGTTTCCTAAGTAATTTCTGTGAGGTTCCTAGGATGTGAACCTAGAGTATGGGGATCGCCTAGCTATTTCACATAGGAGACTGGAATAACGTCACTGTCTGCAACCAAGCAAGTGATGTATATTGTCTTCAAAGGCAGTCCTTAACCTGTTCCCTTGAGAAAGCTTGAGCTTTCGCTGGTACATTCACTAATATGTAGCTTCCTATGACCAAATTCAAGGTGAGTTCTAGACAGAGGTGATATCTATCTATATCATCTTTTTAGGTAAATTAAAATTTTCAGGATGGTGGGGAAACCTTGCTATTTTAGTCTTCTTTTACTAAAGTATCTTCTTCAGATTTACTTACACTAGTCACCAATGTCACCTATTTTCACTACACTACACGTGCATCTCTGGATGGGTCCCCAGTAGGCTTTCCAGATGTCTCTGGAGAGGGGAAGAAAGGCTGGTCCTGGCAGGCTTGTGGCAGGGGTATTGCTCCTGAAGTCCCCAGAGTTGTTCTCACTAGTTTGGGCCACAAGCATTTGGGACTGAAAGCCTGACAGCAGAGTGGCTCATCCAATCTACATAGGAACTGGGCTTGCAAGACTAGCTTGCATAAAGGCCGAGTTTCAAATTATCCAGTATAGGAAATACAACATGGGCTGCCTGGGTAGAAACTAAATGTCTAGCTCTAGGTGCTTAGATTGCTTCATTTCCCCAAAATGTTCTCAAGCACCAAATGCAGAGTATTGTCCAAACAGAGTTCCCACCCTGTCTGGTACTTTTTACAGTCTCTACTCTTCACAATGTTTTCAACACCCAGGAGCATTCAGAGCTTCACAGCCTAGCTGGATAGTCTTTAAAGAAGAGCAGGATAAGAGAGGAATGCATTAGTTAGAGTTTAACAGCTTTCCAGGAAAATGTCATGTCTCTGCAAGCTTGAAAGTTTTCCCTGGATACTGAGTCATTTTTGCACACAGAATTATTCTGGGCCATCCGGTCCATGATACTGACTGGTATTCTTCACTTCCGCACAGCTGCATAACAAAAAAAGTCATGCCTGGTTCATTCAACATCTTGTGGATGATTTGGAAAAGTATATGACAATAGCCACAGGTCAGGATAGTTGAGAGTCAGGTTATATTATTACAACTTGCCAGAAACCAAGCCTGAAGGCAACATTCAGTATGGCAAGAATTGTTCTTTAGACTTCCCATCACAGTTTCCTGAATCTAATATAGCTGCTACTCTTGTTTGCATGGAACGTGGAAGAGAAATTATTCTACACAAGTTAAAATCAAAGACTTGGATTATAAATAATCCTTCTGTTGGTAACAGATTGGGAAAAATGATTTAATTATATGGATGCTATTGCATCTGAGAAGAAAACCAGCCTGGTCTCCAGTGCATGTAAAACTGATCAGATCTTTGTATTTTTATACTAGGGTCACAGAGAGGAGAATCAGGGCTACATTGTGTATAATTTAGTAGAAAGCCACCTTTTAAGATAAAAAGTAATTCTCAGAGTTCACTGTCTTCTCTTAGAAATTAAATTCCTGCCAAAACCTTTTTCCCATTATTGACTCACCTTTTCTCTTAGAAAATTGCCCAGCTGTGCAGGAAGCCTCTGGATTTCTGACATTATAGACTGTCTTTGAAATCTATCTTTTTTCTTCTCTCTCTCTCACTGTCACTCTGTGTTGTCCAGCCTTCAGTCAAGTGGCTCAACTTTATTTCAGTACTAATATCTGATTCTTTCTGTAACTACCCAATTTTCTTCACTCTTTTCAGTTTGCAGAGCATCCCAAAGGCTGAAAGGGTTGTGTTAGTATTCAGTGTCTCAGCTTTCAGCATGGGTATGCCCTGAGCCCCCAAATAGTCTCAGTCTTTCTATCACATGGAGGATGGTCATCATGTGTAGTGGTGAATACTGCATATAGAAGATAGAAAGGTTTTTGAGAATTATTGGAAAATTGCTTTTGAAGTGTCATTAATTCTACTGTATTTTGCACATCAATTCATAAAATAGTGGTTCGTGGAATACTCTTACTCTTTCTCACGTATTTTGAATCAGCATAATATTTAAGTGAGTCTAAAGCCTAAAGTCAAAGTCTGAAACCTTTGAAGCCCCTGCTGCACAGAAGGGGAGGTAGCTCTACCCTTCCTTGTGTGGTGTATGCTTTTTTCACCTTACGTTGAGAAAGCAGCTGTATTCATATGCATAATAAAACTAACATTCATAGTCAAATGATTTCAGTCACATCCAAATTTATACCACAGTTGGAATGGGGCTGGTATCCTGCTTTATACAGACCTAAATCCATCAGGAGGCCTTTCTCAAAAGGGTGTTTGCATCCATTGAGTCTCCTTGACATCATGGAAGTGTTATAAAAGAGCCTTTATGCGATGGAAAATCATGCCCTCCTATATTAGTGTAGAAAAACAGATAAAATATGGTAAGTAAATATCTCAGAAGAAATAAATGAGCATAAAAAGAAAATAAATAAAAAGAAAAAGACCTGAGGGAAGATTATTTGGCTTTCAGAATTGCCAAGGTATTAATCTAAGCTGCATTTTGGTTTCTGTCCAACATGATCTGATAACCTCCTGAAGCGCTCTCTCTGAAGAAAAGAGAGGCCGAGCTTGCCAGAATCCACTAGTATGCAGTTAAACACTTTTGAAGGCTTGCCTGGAGAGCAATATCTTGCAGTTTATTTTGTTTTTTTCAAGCAATTTTAACATAAAAATGAATAGCCTCAATTTGCTGTGACCTTTGGCTTGTAAATATTTTGTTTTTTTTTTTTATATAGTTGACTGTAGACCAGTTAAAGGTGAGCTTTCATCATCTAAAAGACATTGTGCATATATTGCCAGTGACATGATTAAAACAAGTTGATTATTGTTTCTTAAAAAAAGATTAGTATTTCTTAAAAGCAGCTCTTCTGTCAGATTCTATCAGCCTATTCAGAATACAACAAATCCAAGAAGAAGCAACTCTCAGTTTAGCAGGATTTCGAGAAGAATGTGCAACAGTTTGTGCAATGTCTTGGGCTGCATTCAGAGCTGCCATTTCTAAATGGTCACTAGATGGCCATGACAGGCTTTCAGGCAGCTCAGAGAGTTTCATCCCTCCAGAGAGTGAAAGGAATGATTCATGGGAAAGTGGTGAAAGAGGAAATTAAGAGACATGAGATTTGAAAGCAGAGAGAATCCTTTTCATTAGAGGAAGGGAAACTGGGAAAAGTGGAAAAACATTTGATCACACAGTCCCATTATCAGGTTTCTGATTTTCCTAGCTTTTTTAACCAATCTGATATAAAATATGACTCCTCCCTACAGTCTTGCTTCCTTAAGTCTAAGCTTATATTGTAGCAGTAACAGCTGCGCTCTTACCACAGCACTGCGTGAACAAGTGGTATGGGCAGGAGCTGAACAGCAAGCTTGAAGAGCAAGCTTGTTCAATCTGCAGGTGTGGGAATACTAACAAATAATGGCAGAGCCGTGGTTCTTCTTGCAAGCACTTTGCAAGCACTGGTGCACACTTTGGCCATGAATGGAGTAAATCAGGTAGGAGAGAAGGCATTTCATTACCTGTTGGAAACCACAAGCTATATTTAAGCAGTGGAAAGGATTTTAGCTTGGCTGAACATATTGTTATTAGATAGTGTTTGCCTAGGTCTGACTTTGTCAGATTCGAATGTCTGATAAAGTAATCTTCCACCCACCTGTTCCTCAAAATCTCTCTTTCTTGGTGGCAGGCAGAGGCCAGACAACTCCAAGCTGTTACAATAAGAATGAGGCTTCTCTCCCATGCTTTTCCTTGCAGCCCTACTTCCTCACTATTGATTTTCTTTCCGGCAGAAGAGGAACACACTGGCCTTCACTTTACTTATACATTTTAAGATAAAAGTGCACATTTCTTTTGTGATGGCCGGTCTTCTGTTTATTAAAAACTTCTTGCTTTACTGCCTGAGAGTGTCTCTGTTTGGGAGATAGTCTTTACTGTGTGGTGTATTGCTGGCCATTGCTATAACAAATAAAGCATTGTTTTTAAGCTTCTGTTTTCCTTAAACCATTTGCAATGAAAGGTCAAAAAAACTTTAATTCTGAGGTGAGGCATTTGCTAGTGATTGGCTCAGTGTTTGGCCTTATTTATTGTGCTGTTTCCCTGACTAATCTACCTGTTCAGTGAACTGAAAACAAATTGATAGAAGTTACTCTTTTTTCTTATGCCATATTTTCAGTCAAATGCACTTGGATATAGATATTTTGGCAGATTATACAGGAGGGAGAATTGTAAGAAATAATATTAAATGTCAGTTTGCTTCTATGAGGCTTCACACAGAATAGAGTCTCTTCATAATAACAGCTAAAAGCCCTTGGTCACATCCAGTGTACTGTTGCAAAGATAAACAGCAGAGCCCCCGCCAAGCTGTCTGCATATGGGGAGCTGTTTCCTTTCAAAAGCTGGGGACTGCAGCGTGGGATGACACAGCCATTTCCAGCAGGCTGGCTCCCTTTCCAACCGGAGCTGGTATTCCCACAGGACATTGGGGAAATCCCTTCTCCAGACGAGAGGAGCAAAGCTGGTTCACACGGTGGTGACACCTGCGCGTGTGCCTCCGCGTCGCAGCCTCCCGGCCGGCCTTGCGAAGGCGGGACGAGCCCGTCCTGCCCGGGACAGGGAGCTGCCCCGGACTGACCGCCAGAAGCATCGCCCTTTCCGGTAGGTAGTGCCCAGGCCTGAGCTGTGTTTAAGCAGGTGTTCCCACAACTGGCTGCTCTCTTACTCAGCGCAGTCGGGAAATGGCAAGAAAGTCCTTGGTGGGATGTGAAATGTATCATATTGGCAGCAAACCCAAACAGAGACGTCGTTTTGCTCCCATATCTCATTTTGCCAAACATGAGATCACGTCCATCCTAAGTGAAAAAAACCCATCAGCTTCCTCCAGTGCATCTTCAGTTGTCTCTTTTGTTAGCAAGTTAGTATGATTTATAGCCAAACAGATAGTGAACAATATTATTTCTAAATAGTTTAAGCTTAAAATCATAAAATTATCAAAAGATTAATTCACTGAATAAATTTGTGAATTATTTATCCAGCTGTCTATGCTGAATAGATACAGTCTGATGCAAAGCTCGGTGGAGGCGGTGTCTTTCCAATGATTTCAGTATATTTTGGATCAGACCTTACAGGAAAAAGAAAATAGACAAATAATTTATTTGAAAGCAATTCCATAAAATCTTGGCAACTTATTCTCATGTTGTGAAGTTTATAAATTGTATTCAACCAAACACCAAATGCATTTTGAAATGCATGTGGTCTGTTCAAAGACAATTTGTAAACAGAAGATTTTAGCTTGTCCACCCACCTGTGTACTGGTGTAGCTCTTGGACAATTCACACTTCAGAAAAAGCCATTTTTATGAGGGGCCAAAAAGAAAAACTAAATGTATCATTTTAAAGGTGATTTAAAAATTAGTTAACAACAAACAGGAACTTAAGTTTCAAACTTAAAAAAAAATTTGAAATAAATTAAAGCGCCTTTTAAGGAAAGCTGGGGAAAAGGGTTTTAAATTGCAAAATTAGGATATTTTTACAAAAAGGCTATGAAATGACTATTTTAAATTAATTACTCTAGATTGGAAAGCCATATTTCACCAAAAAAGCATGTCATCAAAAGAACTGATCTACTATGCTTGGAATGTAGCCTTTTTTGCATTTTGCTTTTTTTTTTTTTTTTTTTTTTGCCTTGGTCATCATGTGTTTTGATATTTTGACTACTCTTTCTCATGGAATTAAGTTTACTCAGAAATAAAAATATTTTTAGCCCTGCAAAACCGTTCTGACTATGGTTTTGACCAGCTTTGACAGTGACAATGACAAAAGGGCAGAAGTTCCATTTGCAGCAGATTCGCACAGGACATTGTGCTACAATCTTCTGCTTCTGTAAGTTATTACTCTTTGCTGCAGAATTTAAAATAATGTGTTGTCTTTGATGTTACATTTGGTGGATGGGTCAGATTCTGAGCTTACCCAGAACACTTGCAATCAAATTAAATTGTCCAAAAGTGCAGGAGCAGGAACTAATTCATCTGCAGAAGATGTAAAAATCATGCTGCTGACATGAGTGCAAGGGAAAGGCCATGAATATGGCTTTGCAGATGGTTTTTGGTTTCGCCCGATGCTGTTCCAGTTACTGTCACACAGGTCCCACTGAGGCTGCGCGTGGGCAGAGATCGCGCTTGTCTGTCCGTGTCCCGTCTGGGGACCACGTAGACCTACCCTGGGCACCTCCCCTCTCTCCGTGATCTGCAGCGGCTGTGGGAGAGTGTTTGCTGAGATTGACAGATAAAGGTTGTCAAAGTGTGATACGGCCGCCTTCCTGCTGAGGAGGCTGACGTAATGAATCTTGTAGTTAACAGTAATAATAATGGTTTTATGAAAAATATAGTTTGTCAAATGAACTTCTTTCTTTTTTTGGTAAGATAACAAATTTGGCTCACATGGCAGGAAAGGTGACATCAGACTGGGCTGCATATGTCTCAGGCTTAAAAAGGAGAAAGATACAAGATCAAGTATACAGTAAGGAGATTAAAACATCTTCAGAAATGTGTGTTTTTCTATTGGGGCATTGCATTTGAAAGGTGAATCAATTAAAGGCTCTTCTCTTCTCTTCTCTTCTCTTCTCTTCTCTTCTCTTCTCTTCTCTTCTCTTCTCTTCTCTTCTCTTCTCTTCCTTTGCAGAATGTCTGATTGGTTGATCACAAGGGTCTGTGCCTTCCTAACTGAAGAGTCTGAGGGTAAAACTCAAGAACTACTAGTATTTGTAATTTTGTTGGCAATATAAGAGCTAGTTTTTTGAAAACTTCTTTCCTGAGGGTGTTCTACTTAATGACTGAACAAGTGCTGATAGAGTTGGGATTTTAGAGATGCTCTGACTTTTATGGATACCTTGTCTAAAATATTGAGAGATGGAATAGATAATTAATTTTTCTCTGTGAAAGGATGTCTTTCTTATTTTAAGGAAAACTGTGAGCCAGGCTCTCAGCTGATACACTAGCAGAGCAGCTTTATCAGTTTCAATAGGACTGTACCAATAACTATAATTCATATCACAACCCCGAGTGTGTTTCTTGTGAACGTGAGGTGCGTTATGTGAAGCAATGTTGTTGTTCACAAATAAGGTATTCTGAACTATGTTCTCTCACATCAATTCACTTGTTTACAACAGGCAGTAATTACATTTGTCCCTGGAAGCATATGGATCAGAGCACAATTTCATGCAATTAAATTCTATTTTTGAAACTCACTGAATTATAGGACCTGATTTTGATGGATGAATTGATTTATTTCACTTTAATCTTAACATAAATCTGTATGTATAATATACTCATACTTGCAACTTTTTTGGGGTGTGCTTTGAACACTCTTTTAACTCGTAAGTATGCATTCTGATAAGTTAAGATCTATTATCCGTAGTTGAGGTGAATGATTAGGTTAACTTCTGTAACGTGTGCAGATTGCCCTTTGCCTAGCCTTTTTAGATATATCAGTTATATAGTAAGTGACAATGGGAAAAACATAGTGGGCTGTAGAATTTGCAGAATTTCAACAAATGCTGTACGTCTGGTTCCAATCTCTTGAGAGGCTCAGTGGTGTATGTCAATGTTGTCATTTACTGATTGGTGGCAACTCAGGACCTTGCAGTTTGGCATCTCACCATAGGAAATACCATATCAGGATCCGGCTCACCGCTCCGGGTGTTGAACAATACGCTTGGCCAAATATGCTAAATTTGGATGCATCTGGCAGGAGAGGCTGCTGGGAAAAGCCCTGTCTTCCTGAGGCAACATGTGTCATACAATGCACCACATCTTCGGTGGGGTCGAGTTCAAAACAAAAGTCCCTGAAGATCTATAAGCTCAACTTCCTTCTCACTTAATTCAAAGACTGTAAAGAGAACGTTACCCTTTCCATGGCTTTAGGATGAAAAAGAGAAGGAAACGTTCTGACAATGCAATTTGTATGCCACTGCCTTCATCCATGCTCTACTTCAAAGGATTTAAATAGATGCTTTCAGCCACTGCCTCTGGTTCAGCACAGTGCACTTAGCAAAATGAGGAACATTAAACTACAAGAAATGTGGTCAGGCTGACTGTGTCCTAAATTGTTTAATAATACAGATAGAAACAGAATATACTGTTGAATACCAAAGGAGGAAAAAGGTGGCTTTAGGTTTGGATTACATCCATGGTCAGACAGTCACCTGAGTGAGCCACGGAGCCTCTTCGAGGACATGGGCATGGCCACAGAAAGTCAGACAAGGGCAGGTTCATCCCAACGCTCTCTCGCTGATGATGACCAGCAGCCGACAGCTTCAGAAGCGAGAGCGATCTCCCAGCTGTCAGATCCACCCTCCTGCAACCATTTTTGATACCTGAAGAGGGCAAAAGCATTCCCATGGCCTCGGGACCGCCACCTGCCCATCATGCACCCGAAGAGCCTCCAGGGCTGTCAAAGCAGCGGGGGCCGGGAGGGCGGGTAATGCCCTGCTGCCCCTTCGTGAGTGATGAAGAGAGCGTGATGTGTGTTTAATGACAGTGTCAGAGCCCATTTCACTCATTTCTCTGGTGAAACAGAGACAGCATGGCCAATTTCCTCTATTTCAGCTTTTGCAGTTACTAAGTCAGTTTAGGGAAACACCATCTCCTTTCTGATCACATTGGGAAGCTGTTTTGCGTATGGCATTCGTGACTAATCTTGCCTCAGGGACGGCGTTACGTTCTCGAGGGGAAGGATGCGTTGCCGTGTGCGGTATCACAAGTTTGGTGCATTTTCCTTTTTTTTTTTTTTTGGTTCGGTTTGACTTTCTTACTCATCTTTTCCTCAGCCAGCCTCAGGAGAGGTACGCTGTTGTATTCGAAGTGCAGCTTTGCACGGCGGCAGGTTGGCAGGTAGCTAACCTGAGAAGCAGGCGCTGGGTTTGGGTCCCTAACAAGCCGTCGCTTCCCAGCCGCGCAGAGCGCGGCACCCCGCTAGCCAGCGCGTTGCGCCGCCGGCGCTGCTGCTGCGACGGCCGCGCTCGCCACCGGCCCGCGTCGGCCGGGAGCACCCGCAGCCAGCGGGCAGCCAGCGTCGCTGCACGTGGGGCTGCACGGGGGGTGAGAGCTGCATCCCCCCGAAACGCCGCGCCGCCAGCCCCGTCGCGCCGCGCACACGAGCCCCGTGCTCCTGCGGGTCCGCCACGAGCAGCAGCCACGCCAGCGTCAAACGCCGCTTCTCAAGCCTATTCCTTCCTGCTTTGCCTGCCTTATCTGCAGTCACGCTGCCAGGTTTTTCTCTTCGGAGGCTGCTAACTTAGTGTTCATACTGAGTCCCTTCTTATCTCCCCGTCTTGTCGAGCGTCGGATTCCCGGTCTGTCTTCCAGACACCTTCACTCTGCACTTATCTCACTTTTGTGCTTCTGAAATCTTGACCTGAATTTTAGCATCTCTTTTAGAAAACTGCAGTCTTTTTGGTCTCTTTATTTTTCATTCTTCTGTCAGCCCGAAACAACAGCAGGGAAATCCTCTTTCCAAACTTATATTCCAAATCTAATCCTTCTTGAACATCTGTCCTTTCATCAACACTAATCTGAGGCCCACCCTAGTCTTCCTCGCTAACGTGACATTTCACTTGTTATGACCCTGTTCTTCTGCCGCCCCGTCCTGCCCATGTCTCCTCCCTTCCCAGCCCTGTCGATATGCAGCCCTCGCTTCACCCCCTTCGTGGGCTTTTGGTCAGTCCCTGCAGTGCTTTCTCCTGCCTCCGGGCAGTACCCTTTTCCCAGCCTGTTGTAAATGGCACATCAGTGCCTTGTCTTTCTTCTGCCATAAGAGGAAGCAATGTGTTGCTCTTTATTTGTTCAGCCTTGTGCACCTTTCTGAACTATGGAAGAGAATCTCATTTTTATCTATTATTGATAGGATTGAATCTCCAATCCCCTTGGATAACCCCAACATAAATACAACAGAAAATGCTCAACATATTTACTTTGCTAAGATGAGGCAATTAATATTTTATTTCTTTTATTAAATAAATAATATTTTGCTGGACTACTGTTCTTTGAGATAGAGATACTGCTATAATTACCACTGCAGTCCTATTCCCTTCAAACCTTCCAACAAACTAAAGGAGAATCGCTGAAGTGCTTTTGGTACTTCTGATTAAACAAATGGCTGGAGGGCTTATTTCAACCTTGGATGAATTCATGCGGTTCACAATTAGGCCCGTTGTGAAAGCGCTTCTTCCTCCCATTTGTTTGGGTAAGTGCACAAGTGTGCTTGGTTGCACACTTGTAGCGGTGATTGAAAGCCACAGGCTTAAAGATGAGTAGGAAGCCACTGTAATTCTCCAGCTGCTGCAGCTGCTTTCTCCATCTCTCTTTTTTTAACCTCTGTAATGGTTATTGCTGGCATCTTTATCAAATCGAGAGTGTCATTCCAGTAAGTTCTCCACATGTTCCTCTTCTGGCTACTCTGTCGTGTTAATCTGCTTTCTTTAATGAAGATGACTGGAAGCCGTCTATCCACTCCCTGCAGCACTCCAGGGTCTTGCAAAACACAGTAGAGGTGCATATTTCTTTAAATATTACCATAAATGCAAAATTAATGTAATACTTCACGAAGAATAGCCTTGAGTAAGTTCCTTTTATGAAAAGATTTCTTTTAGTGAAATCTCGCTGCTTGCTAGCAGAATAGCAAAATGTTTTCTGGGGAAGATAGAACAGGATATATGGAGTTGTCAAGCACTATGAAATGAGTCATAACTGGATTTTCCTAGCTAACCAAAAATTCAAAACATATTAGTGCTTTTGCAGAATTTTTTACTTTTAAAATTATTGCTTTTTATTATATTTTTTGCAATAAGTTTGAGTCAGAGCCTTTTGATGTCAGTAAGAAGAGCCGTAGTAATTGCAGTGAATACAGGATGAATCTTGGTAGAATAATACAAATATTCTTGTCTTGTTAGGATGAAATTTTCCTGAGGCAGACGAAAACAGGCCCCTGCAAAGTTCCTCGCATTTTCTGCAGAAGAATTTAAGAAACCTATTTCTAGAGCCAAGGTGTTATGCTAGCCCACCCCTGCTGTGATTCAGCACTGCAAGACCTGTAAGAGTGACTAGATCTGTCTAAAGCTCTCTGGCTCTGCTGCCGGCCGGGGCTCGCAGGATCCGCGCAGGGCCGCGCTGCCGGGCGCTCGGTTTGCACGGGCAGGAGCATCTCCGCGGCGCTGCCCGTCCCTCCGTGCGTCCTGGACCCCTCGTATACACACGTATGTCCTCAAACATTAAATGACATTCATTGATGCATATTAAGATCAGTGAAAAAACTGGGAATATATTACTAAATTCCACTTATACTGTACTTGTGTCTTGCTTAAATATGCTTGTATACCACATGAGCTTCTGGCAGTAGTATCTAATAATAATCAGTATTTGGTGATATAACAATTGTACAGTATTAAATGATTAGCTTGTATATAAGGTATCCTAATTTGTACCAGAATAAGCCATGATTATCACGAGCTCATCCTCATTATCGTGTATTCTTGTAACTGATATAACTAACTTTGTGAAGTGTACATATTACATCTTATCAGTCAAATAAATGGAAATTATGAAGGGGAGACTTAACACGGTTTCTTAGCCAGGAATTTTATAGCATTTGTGAAAGATTCTTTATGACAGATATAAAGTCATGTTACTAAAATACTTTATGTTTTTGGAAACCTATCAGAGTCTATAAATGTCTCTCAAAATAATGCTGAAGGCATTCTGATATTGCATCCCCAATATCTATATTTTCCCCTGTCTTGAAATAAACCACGGAAAATCTTTGGTTTCATTCACCGCTAAGGGGAGAAATCTGATTTCCATCTGTTTAGGGGTTGTTTTTTGTTTGTTTCCTTCTTGTGCTTCTAATCTCCTAATTTTTTACTTAGCATTTTCGTTTGAGGTGAACCTTATTTAACCTTTCTCTGATTTCTGAGTGCTCAGGCAAAGAGGAGTGCTTGCAAGAGGATTACTTTAGAGGTAGAAATTTATCCTCCCGCTCTAATGACAGATCCGCCGGCAGCAGTTGGGTGTCTTTGGCCACGTCCCGGCACGCCGGCCCGGCCGTTCATTTGCGCTGCAGAGCGAGGGAGCGAGAACGTCTCGTCAGCCGCAGCCGCCTCGTCCGTCCCGTCCGCCCCGTCCGCCCCGTCCGCCGCGGCCCCCTCGCGCGCGGGGAGGCCGCTGGCGGGTTGCGATGGCTTCCCGCGTTTGCTCTGCTGGGGTTAGCTTTACCTGCTGGTGAGGCGTCGCAGCTCGGAGCCCGAGCGAGCGGAGCTCCTGGAGGCAGTTGTTTTTCTGTCAGGTCTATCCAACACCCCAAGCCACTTGCATGTTTTGCTGTTTATTTTCCCTCCGTGGTTCTATTTTACAAAACACTACTTTGCTTTCAGCCACAAGCATGGGCAAAAAGTAAATTTTTCATTAATTCTCTGCGTTTTTTGCTCTAGTAGTAGAGCTCATGTTGGCAACTGAAATGAGGAATAATATACCTAAAGGCTCTGTTGATCTGAAACCAGTATTAAATATGCTGTTATTAACAAAAATGAGCAGTAATTTGGAGAACTCAACATAATAAATACCCAGGAGCCTGACCTCTAACAGCCACTGAGCACTCTTTAGGAAAGCAAGACTTTTGACAATAATTCATGTTGGGCAACCCAAAACCTAAATGCCTAAATCGGATTTCTTAGCGTTGACGTGTGGGTGGTTCTAGCAGCCAGAACAGCTTGTGCAGCTGCGGTGTGCCTGCAGCCAGACCAACGAAAACCTCAAACTGTCCATCACCTCTGATCCCAGACTTGTTCTCCAGATTGGGTGTCAATACTAGTATTAGTTCACTGGTTTCACTGACAAGGTTTGGCAGGAATCCCAGAATGTTCACCTTATAAAGGGAGTGTTAGCGCCTGGGGAACAGAGCTTGTAGGCTACAAGCAGGCCAGGTGGTACGGATGATCTGAGGGACCACAGTGCTTACAGCTCAACACCCGGGATTCTTGGCCTGAGTGTTCATCACCTGTGGATAGACGGGAAAATAACGTATTTTACCTATCCTATATTTTTAATAGGACATATGATTTGTGTATATATATACACATATATAAAAATATGTATTATACACACATGTATGTATGTAAATCCTATATGATGTATAGGATGCAAGTTTTCTTGCCACTTTTTATTTTTCAAAGATAAGAGAAGAGGAAGGGCTGAAATGATAAATGGTGGTGAAAGGAAGATTGAAACAAAGAAGTGTGGAGAAATACAGTTCTAATAAGCAGTAACTACTTAGAACCAGGGGATGGAAAATTCAAGAAAGGGCCTTTATGAAAGGACAGTAAATTTAAACATTCACAATTTCCTCCAAAACTCAGCTGAAACCAATAAAAATTAGCTCTTTAGTGCCTGGGAGGTCCAGGAGAGGCAGAGGTCAATCAGGGCCAGGAAGGCAAAATAAAAAGGATTAGCAGGCTTGTCTGTGGTTGATAGTTTAAGTGTAATTGAAGAGAAAGGAAGCTGTAGTGTTTCTGTGCTGTTGCTTTCCTCTCTAAGGTAAGCTAATGAATTGCTTTTCTGGCTTTATTGCATAACTTGCTTTGTTGCCCTTGGGAAGTGCAATTCTGACTGTGAGCCTTGACTGTTTTTTAATTTTGTTTTACTTCTATGCAAATTTCAAAACTTTCTTATACAAATTGTTTGGATTGGCTTTTCAGCTGTTTGAGTTCAATTTGGAATAAGGAATGCTTTGAACATATGATAGTAGGTAATACGCTTGTGCTGGTGAAGGATGATTCAATCCTAGTATTGGCTGGTGTTATGTGAGAGATGCTTTAGGTTTTATTGTGTATGGGATAGGCACAAGCTGCTAGGTTTAAAGTATCTGAAGGGTCTCTTCTGTGGTGCTGTTAGAAAGGTCACTTCAATAGTTTTACTCTCTCTTTCTAGCTCCCTATCCTCTATTTTATGAGAACTTTTTTTTCTTTCCTTGGAAAAGAATATGCTGGGAGATTCGTCAGAAGAAGTGAGGAGATGCATAGTTTGCTAGTGCCTGTGTTTCTTTCAAGTTCTGTTCTGGTGGTGCCTGTGTCTTTAACTTAAAGTTCTGGACTTCAAATCTCTGGAGAGAAATGTACAAAATACATCAGTTCTCTGCAGTTCTGGGTGAACTTCATCTCAGATGGTGGCAAGGTTAGTGTAATGTTAAAATGTCACTTCTACTGTTATGATTAATAGCACAACATCTACATTCCTTTCATTCTAAAGTAGTTCAGTACTAATAAATAATTGTATGTTGTCTGTAGAAGCGTTGCATGCAAAGTGAAGATGTTTTGGAAGTTGGAAAAAGTGTTTGTAATGTCAAATGGAGTTTGGACTTGCTAGAAAAATTCAGGACCTTTTAAGAAACTTGATTTCTCGTGTACATATATATGCCCAAATTTCTCTTCCGACTTAGCTTTTTGATGGTTTCTTTAACTGGTGGTAGTGATGTGTAAAGTGTCTTATTAGGTATAAAGTCTAGAGAGAAAAAATTGCTCTGAAGTCAAACAAATCAATGACTAGTTTCAACTAGCAGATAAGGTTGAAGCTGCTATATGCCACTTCTTTAAGTCATAGGATAAAGTTTATTAATCTGGTCTAAAAACAGCTTGTTTATGTGTCTTGAATAATTGGTTTTTTTTTTTTTTTTTTTTTTTTTTTTTTTTTTTTTTGAGGGGAAAGCAGGTTGTCTACTGCTCAGGAGCGTCTCCCTCTTGTTTAGGGCCTCAATGTGCTATGGTGCCAGGATCTCTCCTGGCTGTAGAGAGAATGGGACCTGAACGCAACTGGTCCAACATCTGTTGTGGCCTCCAGCAGAGAGAGGTCTCTGCCTAGCATCTGCCACCAAACCAGACAGGAGAGAGAGAGGAAGCATTGCCATGACTCCAACTGGGAAGGGGTCAATGCTAGGACCTCTATTTGCCTGAGAAGAGAGGCTCTAAGTGGTTTCTCCCTGGGCCAGTCTAAGGCCCTGTTTTTTGCAAGTGAAGTGATTTACAGCGTATGGGAGCAATGCAGTGTGCTGCAGACAAAAAGTATTGCTGCTCACAGTATGGAGAACCCAAAGGGCTATCCCTGTTTTACAGAAATCAAGAGGCTGGTTCCTCCTTCAGCACGTAGCCAGCATCAAAAGATCCTCCCCAGAGGTTACGGCAGAGCAGGGCTGACCCTCTTGGGGAGGGCAGTGGTACAAGCCCAGCTCAGTTTTTGATGCTCTCTGGAGCTGCCACTAAAAGATGACAGAACTGGACCCATACTTACCCTAACGAGGCAAATAACTCTGAAACCAAACAAGATTAATATTAATTTCTGATCATAGTATAGAAGTACTGTTCTCTTGGCAAAATACTGCGTGAGGCTGATGTGAGACAGATCAGCCTAGGCCAGGATCGTGTTTTAGTTTTAGGCGCTATATAACGCTGCTTTACATCTCACATCCTTTCAGATTTAGAGGGAAGGGCAGAGTATGGGGAATTTTATTGATTCCTTAATACATTTCATTTTGTTTAACTTCCCTGCCCAAGGGAATGGGAAACATGTTGTATTTACCACACTTTTTTAAAGGAAAAAGCCTTTCTATAATTCTGTAGGGGTCCTCCCCACTTGAAAGCGTCTCAAATTTATCCCATTCCTTTCGGCTAAGAACATGTCTCCATTCTGTTACTGAAATGACTCCATTGCGTCATTTATCAACTCTGCAGTACATGAATCATTTATCACGGATTTCTATGTGGTCTGAATTTCTGTTAGACACTACACCTTGTACCCTACTTTTTCAATACTGCTTAGAACTACTTGTGCTATTTTAAAGTTGTATCTTCCTCCTGTCAAACTCCTGTTCTTCCAGAAGTCCCTTTGAACAGCTTTCGAGAAGGAGCTCTGCAGATGCCAGCCTTGTTATGAATATCTTGAATATTGACAGTCTTGCCCCATATTTCACCTCCTATTGATGTTTCTGCTAATCCAACAATGGATAAATTTATACATAATTCATCAAACTTAAAGGCAAGCAGGCAATAACAACTTGTACTTAAGGTTCAAGAAAACTGCTTGTTTAGTTGAATTTTTCTTGATAAGTCAAATTTTTCATTAGAAAGAGAACTGATTTTAAACTGTGGATCCTTGGTATACTGTGCCTCTTCTGGTCTCCAGTTGATA
This sequence comes from Rhea pennata, assembly GCF_028389875.1. Classification (NCBI taxonomy): domain Eukaryota; kingdom Metazoa; phylum Chordata; class Aves; order Rheiformes; family Rheidae; genus Rhea; species Rhea pennata. The sequence goes on from NC_084677.1 coordinate 6,936,937, forward strand.
GTAACCCTGCCCTTTACCTAGGGTCAGATAACTGATTTGCACTGGGAGTGCTAAGGGATTACCTAGATGTTTCCATGATTTATCCTCCGAACCATGCATTCATCCCCTGATGCATACTGGTTCTCACTCTTGCTGTGCTGCATCCTGATCTTACTGGGGATTTTGGCTGGGAAGTAGCTGGATCTCATTTCCATATTTGACCTACGTTGATGAAGTAGCTGGCAAACTTTGTGCAGGAAATGAGTGCTCAAGACAAATAACTTAAAAATAAGCAATCAGAAAACCTGGTTGCTTTGGTCCAGATCAAGCCTCTGTCCAGAAACTCTGTGATCCATCAAAATCTAAAGTATTCAAGCTCATCATGCCAGAGGCTAACTCGTATTCAGCTGGTCATTAGTATTTGTATTTGGTAACCTAACTACATTTGCTCATACTATAAGAGCTTTGGAAGTAGTGTCTGAAATCCTTCAGGGACAAGCATAAAATCTTTAAATGGAACAGAAAAAGCAAGTACTGAAAGGCATTTTTAGGCATTCCTGTCCCTTTTACTGTGGAAGATTTAACTTGCAGAAATACCCTGACAGATGAACAGAGTCTCCTGGAAAAGCAGAAAATGCCTTAAACAGATCTTTTAGCTTCTAGGTATCACACCTTCTTGGTATGGGCTGTTGTGTTCCTGCTGATCAGAGCAATCCAGCATGAGACTATTGTTTTGCATCCTGCCATGTTACTGTACACTGCCCTTTGCCTCCCTTCATGGTGCTAGGTTTATATTTTTCCTATCTGCTGTTTGCTGTACATAGACTTCTTGCAGCCAGAATACGGTTGAAATGTTACTGGGCAAGCTATTCCTTTGAAATAGTTTTGTTTATTCTGACGGCCAGTTTAAGAGTTTCAAAACTGCAAAACTACCCAGATGAGTGCTGCTTGCTTCTGGATGTGGTCATGGCATTATTGCCTGATATCATATGAAACTTTCAGGCTAGTCAATGTTTAGAGAAGATCATCACTCTCTGGTGTTATTGGTGTTGTTAATGCATATGTTCTTTTAAAATATGAATAAAGAAGAAAGACTGTGTCCTTAATTACCTGATTATTTATTCCTCGCTTTATTTTTACTGTATTCAATGACCACAGCATGCACAAGTGCCAAGGAAAAAAATGCAGTTTCTCTTTGGGGGAGGCTCCATTATCCAACTGTCTCAGCATGGTGATGCATGTGATAGTGTTAGTGTGATGCTTAACATCTTACAGTTAGTTAGGAATACGACTTCCCTCAGAGGAGGAGATGAGGGTGGGGAGAAAGTGGAGGAATTACTGTAGAGACGATGCATTTATATTTGGAATCAGCATTGGCATGCCATTATCGGGATGTCTGCAAGCAAATTCCAGGATTTAGTATCTATCAAGCTGCCTAACGCTAAGCCTGCATCTGTGAAATGTCTCATAGGATGGGGTATAAATCTGAGTTATCTACATAACAAGGATATTGAATTATGTTACGCAGGAGAGACCATAAACATAGCTGCTCTGGAAAGCATATATCTAAGAATAGAACCCTGAAGTACAGCTCATTGTATTAAAGTAACACTGGTTTTACTATAGCTTTAACTTTCAACAGAAATAGAAGGGAAAAAAATTAGTATTATCACTTTGGGTTAACTGCTTAGGCCACAGCTTATATGACACTCTGCAACCGTCAGAACAGGAATAAAACAAAAACGGCCAGTTCTGTTGTCACGTGGAGAACAGCGTGTTCATTTAAGTGTCTGTTAGCTTAGGAAGTGTTCAGCAGGAACATGCAATTCACTGTGAAGAAGGCAAACAAAGCTTTAGCAGACTCTGTTTGCTGCTGAGATTCAAAGAACCGCATGCTTTAGTAGGCAAAGCTTTGATTAACAGTTCTGGCCTAACCTTGCTGCATGGGCTACCAAAGAAGTGTCTAGTCTATTAAAGCTGATTTGTTCTTGGTTGCTGATCAGTGCTTTTGATAATTCTATAGCTGTTGTTGTTAATCAGTAATTTCGGTAATTCTACATCACATTCCTGCAGTAATACCATCAGGAAACTAATGGCATTTCACCAAAATAAAATGGGTCTGGCAGAAGAGGGAATAGAGACTATTTTCACTAGATCTTTCCTGTTGAGATGTATTGCTGTAGTGATTTGAATAAAATATTCCTCTGTATTTAATATAAAATACTTTGATTCTACATTTCTACAGAAGCCTTAAATTTTCAGTAATTAAACTGAGATGATTTTCCCATTTTACAGAATGCATTGCTTTAGAAAGATGGCTTGACGTCTGCTTTAAAGCAATTGGTGGGATATTTTAAGTGGTTTTTTGTTTTGTTTCTTTTTTCTCCCCCAAATACTCAGTGGGCTAGAACAGCCATGATATCAAATAGCACTAGGTTACACTTTATACTACAAAAATGTTGACCAAGTATCTACTCAAATCAGCTACACATCCAGGGCACCAGTGTTTTTATTTATAGCTCAGGGTGTATTACATCATGTCTGAATTTCATGAAATAGTCAAGAGGATTGAATGGAAAGGGCTGCAGTCATATACTGTAATGTGGCTACTGGTCAGTGATGTTAGAGGATCCATAAATCTTTTTTTCTGAAAATGAAGCCTAACAGTGAGCTTGAGCCCCTCTGATCCCAGCTCTGTCATCCAGACTAATTGCAGGAACATTATTTGGCTCCCTGGTTCTAAGTCTGTTAAAACTCAGAGCAATTAACTCTACGGGTTTCTGGGGTACCATTAGTTTTGGAGCATTTTCAGTCAGATGCTTATGGTGTCTCATTAGGCATTTAGCTGAGTCAAGCTGAGCCCTCCAAAGCCCTGCGACTCTGGAGCTCCCCTTGGAAACATGCCTGCATCTCCCCTTGCCCTGTCTAGGGAGACCAGTGCAAAGTGAATCTGCTTACTGTCTGTATTAAACAGGCCAGGAGTGGTGTGAAAACCAGTGAGTTTCTTGCATTAGAAATGGGAATGAACATTTACAAATGGAAGGGGAGTAAGCTTTATCAGTTAAATATTTTTTCTTTTAACATGAAAAGAGAGCATTTCATTTTAAATATTTTGCGGGTGTAGTTGCTCGTAGATAACCAGGAGCTCAACAGTATACCAGTTTTATTCTATATATAACCTTAATCATTCCTAATGACTGTATGAGGTGGTCAAGTCAGAGTGGGCATCCAAATGGTCCTACCCATGGGCTGTGGGAGTATTGCAGCACAATAAAGTGTTTGTTTCAAATTCTTGATGTTACGTGGTATAGACAACTCACCTCCCTATTCTCATCTTTTTTCCCCTCCCATTTCCTCTTCCACTTCTGGATTTCTGTGCTGGGAAAGTCTAGGACTGAAGATAAAGAAATGCGTGGGGGTGGGGAAGTGGAGTCAGTGATTAGTTATTTTTTTTTAACTGTATGATGTAAGCCTGTGGAGTTGGAGGAATTACAAGATTCATCTAGCACTCAGGGAAATGTTTTCTATTATGGTAATAATGTAGTTGTGACTTAATACATCGAGAAGATGATCACTCTAAGGAATGTTGACATGTGGCCAGGTCAACACAAGTAGGTGTATTCAATATGTTAGGGGAAATAAACATCTTCATTGACAGGCAATGAAGGATTTTTTCTTAAAGAAAAGGATCTTAAAGTGATCAGTTGTCTTACAAAGCAGTTCTTACTGACAAATAAGTCAACTATGTGAGTATGTGGTTTTTCTAAGTGCTAAAGAGCCAAGTGTATTAATAAACCTTCAAAGTACAGCGATTATGGAATAGTGGCTCTTTTTTTTTTTAACATTTTATTTTACAAATAAAGAGCAGTGGGACTTTCAGAGGAAGAGATTTTTATAGATTGAGAGGGTTTCTTTTGAGAATAAACCCTGCAAGAGTTTTTTTTTTTTTTTTTTTTTTTTTTTTTTTTTTTTTTTTTTAAAAAAATTGCAAATTAGGGAGAGTCTAAAAAGCAGTAAAGCTGTAACCCAGAACTGCTCTTTAATGGCATAGGCATTACTGGGCCTTGCAAACTGAGCTTTTTAGGAGATTGTGCCATAAAGTGAGACCATCATCTCTATGCATGCAAGCTTCATCTCTTTACTGTTCTCCCTTCATAAAGTTTTATTTTGAAAATGTACTCCAAAAAATAAAGAAAAAAATTATGATGTTTGTGTTTGTGGGTCCTTAGCTTGCTGTGCATTAGGCAGATGTACTCAGCTGTTTGCTAGGATGATTTCACTTGCAAAATGTGTTGACTTTTTTTCAGCTTTACTATCTATTTCAATTTTTGTTCCCTGAAGCTAGTTACTGATTTTTAAGTTTAAAGTAATTTTACAGGTTTAACCTCCAATTCTCACCTTTCAAAATAGGAAAGCTGGCCCCTTTACTAGGTAGAACTACTTAAGGTACATACAGGGAAAAACTGCTTTTCATTTTCTTCATTGATCTTTCTCTGCTGCTTGGCTGGAGTCCAGAGTAGCTTCCCAATGAGTCTTGGCTGGCAAAGCTTAACATCCTTCAATAACGGAATAGTTGTCATTGTCAGCAAAAGAGAACAAACTATGTATACTAGCAACAAGAAAGTCAGAGGTAAACAGAAAAAAAGTGGTTGGATTCTTTGACGTTCTTATCATGCTATAAATCTTTTGTACTGCCCATGGGGTAACATTTTTACCCCATGTGTACTCTGCAACATTTTTATTTTTTTGCTTCAAATCAGGATGAGTAAAAAAGTCTGGTACCTTGACATAATGAGAGGATGTGAACAGAGAAGCATTTGTGGGGGAAGGAGTGAAAATGAAAAGGAAAAACTAAATACTGCCTTGGTTTGAGCTTGACCTGGTGTATGTATTTGCTTATGTGTAACTTCTTTGAAGAAAAACTTCTGCTTCCCTGGCCTTTGTCTATCACAATACATCAAGCAAGGAGCATGTCTTTCCTGACTTGCTTTTAAAGCAAAGCTACTTTAGTGGAGGAAAATCAAATGGCTTCTTGGGGATCAGTCAACAGCTTGGAGGCAGAAGTGCAAAGGGAGCCTCCCTCTCCTGGCTACAGCTCACTGCCTGTAGTGAGGCAGGATGGTCCAAACTGGAGGCTGCACCTCTGCACCTGCTTTGCAAGGCTGATGACTTGTGTTCCTGCTAATGCCATGCCCAGGGCCATAGTTGCTCTTTCAAGTATACAATACAAAACAACCACTTCCTGGTGCCTGTAGCATTTAGTAATGTAAATAAAGAATAGTTGTAATACTGAGAAGTAGTAAATGTGCTAGAGCATGCCAGAAAGACTGTTGTTACAGGAAATAAACTGGTTAAGAGAGTGAGTGCAAAAGGCAACATTTAACAGGAAAACTCACGAGAAAGCAATATTTTAACCATCAGTGTGTTAACCATATTGAATTACGACACATCACAATCAGTCTAATAAGTTTTAAATAAGATAAAAGGAAAAAAATTCTTTGAAGTGCGGCAATAGTGATCAAATTATGATGCATCAAAGAGCAGTAAAAGGGGTATGGTGAGAGAAGAAAAGGTTTTACTTCAAATGTACTTCTAGATTATTCAATTTAATGATTCATGCTATGTTATGCTGTACTTGAAGCAGGGTTAGAGGAATTCACGACATTAATGTATCAAATGGACCAAACCTTGGGGAAAGAAATAAAGTATGAAATGAGTGCCCTTGTGTAGACAGGCAACTTGAATGAGCAAATTTACTATTGCTCACATTCAATCTTTATGGAACAGATCTAGCTGTTTAAACTGATATCACTCAACTGAAATCAGTATAGTACTGACTTATTCCTGTTCAGCATCTACCTCCAGGAAGTCTCACTAAAATTTTTGTGTTGTAATAACAAACCCCAAAGTAAAGAATCTTTTAATTGCCTCTAATTTCTCTGCTAACCTTAACCTGTGTGTATTGAATTGTTGTGGTAACGGTCAATTTTAGAGGTAATGTATTAGGTGTAAACGCACACAGGTGTGTGCATATACATATATAATATATGTAGAGAGAGAAAAAGATGGTAAGAAGCAGGATGGCGTAGACTATATATTGTGGAAAAGTAAGAAAATCTCACAAATTTTGGTGGTATGTCACTGGAACTGTGTAGTTACAACAGTGATAGAATTATTTTGAGCTGCTTGAGTCCTACTTTATATGCTAAGGAACTGAAAACTTGGGATTAGGGAAGAGGCTTTTGATGCTTACATATAGTAGAATGCAAGCTAAACTACATGCTCAGAAAACAAATTATCAGGTTTGAGTGGCAGTGTCTCTTTCATCTTTTGTTTCGTAGGCATACGTGAAGGATGAGACTGTACTTCTGTGTTTTTGCAGACATTGCGAGAGGGGAGGAAAAGTGGTGGTTCAGCTCACTGAGAACCTGCACAAATTAACAAGAATCAGTGCACAAATACTGCATGTGACTTTGAAAGTCTCAAACGATACTTGTCTGTGTATAAAGTTGAAAAAAATCCTTATATGCTCAAACACCAACTCAGTGTCAGTAACTTTTTTAATGGAAAAATTATGTAAATGTACATTTCCTCTTTTCCCTCATTTTCCCTCATCTCCCTCCAAGTCTTGACTACTTTTCTATACATAAGTATGGCTATTCTTGGGAAGACTGAGCATCTATATTTATCCTTATAAGATCTTAGCTCATTTGGATTTAAGCCCAGGTTCAACACACTTACGGAATGCCAATAGCTGGTTGCCTAGCAAAGGTATGGTAGGTTTGCTGTATTGTCAGATCTCAGGGGAGTAGGGCAAGTTTAATGGCTAAGGTCATGCAGACCTTTAAAGTGGTTCTGGTACACTGTAGTGATATCTGTGCTTTATTTGTCTAGAAACACTTTCTTTCAAGATTTTTTTGAAAAAAAAAAAAAGGCAAAAAAAGGCACAGGAAGAGTCTTCTAGTAGTGTTTCTCTGAAACCTCAGAGGCCCATACCCAAAAGGTGGTTATTTGTGTAGCCCATAATGACAGGTTATTTGAACTGCAATGGTCCTCTAGCATTTCTCCCTGCTTGACTGACAGATCTGTGTCTGAATTCCAGCAGGGTTTCTAGCTTCCATCCTCTGACGAGTGAGTGTTCCTGTGGTCTTAAATTGGATGAGCTGTGCACTGCCAGACGCATTGGGAGCACTGCTCTGACACAGATTGGGAGTGGATACGGCTCCACTGCTGTCAAATGAGGCAAAGCACCAGTAGGGCCTCTTGAAGGTCGAGCTGCGAAGCGTATGTTCGTGTATTCCAGTGTTCAGAAGGTGCTGGTGGCTGCCAGAAGTCTGGAAAGGGGCAAGTCTCCAGGCTTCCTTTCAAATTGGTTCTTGGGAAAGGTGGAGATGTGAGTAACCAGAACTCCCTCCTCTTGCTATTGCTGCAGTTCTCGTCCGCAGATGAGACCAGCTTCCTCTTGTGCTAGGCCATGTACACATTGCTCCGAGCAAGGAGGAAATTTCTATTTTTTTCTCCTTTTGGAAGAGAAAAGGTGGGATGGGGAGTACAGGTGTAGATAGGGAATTGATTTGATAAAATCAGTGCCTGGAAGGGGACAAAGACAGGTCCTTCATCTGAAGCTTCAGGAACAAACTATCTTGATTACTGCATGACAACAGAACACTTTTGCATCTGATTTTGCAATTTAGGATCTAATGGTACTGTTTGGTGTTCTTTTGTTACACTGGTGTTAATGTTCACTATGCTCAGCTCCATGATATTCCCCACTCAGTTCTCATTCTGTTTGTCAGATCTTTTTCTTTCATCAAGAAACATTGAAAAGCAAACGAGCTGCTTATTAAATGTAACAACCAGATTTAATTTCAGTTTTAACATTCTTTTCAAAGAGGCATTTGGTTTCAGTGGTAGGGCTATTGGGTTTTCTGTGTGGTGTGTAGATTTTTTTTTTTTTTTTTTTCCTTCTCCCTCCCTTCTATAGGGGAGAAAGTGCTGAATTACAAACAGGTTGTGTTTTTAGCTGATGTAATTGAGTGCTGCATCCTGAATCTATCTTGAATAGATTCCCTAGAGCAATGTGTTCACAGGCTTTCTCTACAGTATGAGATGGAGTCTTGTTCTGATAGTATTTAATTTATTAAAAAAGCCCTCTAGATGCAGTGGATTTTGGTTTGTTCCAGTTGTATTCAAATATGTTCAGCATCTTGTCAATTGATTTAATAACAATCTAATGTCAGAACCAGAGGTTTTAATGGATATTAAAAATAAGTGTAAGTGACCTAATGAGGGAGAGTAAAAAAATATTGGAACTTCCCTCCTGTGTATTTTGGATCACTGCTGGGCAACAGCTTTGTTGGTTCCTATGCTGCCACAGAAGTCTAATGTTTCTCAGCACTTCCCATCTATTCACCTGTAAGTGTCCATTTGACTCCTTGTCAAATGGAGATTAACCAAAATTGTAAGCCATTTCTTCCTCAATAAGAGAGCAAATAGATGCCTGTTATTAAGTGATGTGAGCTCCAAATGCAACATCTCCAGTGTTTTGTTAATTTCTGTGCTAATGGCAATTAACACAAATGTCTTGCATTTCATTACTGTCGCATCATAGCAGAACTTGGCAAAGCTTATATGATGGTATCATTAAGTACTGCTTTTCAAAGTAGGATTATGTAAGCTTAGCACACTTTTTCTTCTGTCTAGTTGATGAGAAGATGTAATTAGGACTCAGAGCTACCCCTTGTGCCAGAGAGCTGTGCTCACAGGAGTGCTAGGAGGAAAGGGGAGCTGTCCTGTGGAAGGAGCTCCTCCATGTCAGTCCTCTGCAATGGCTTGGAGCTCCCTTGCCGGGGTGGATCTCTCTGCTGGGGAAGGCTGGCTGCATTCCTGGAGGACAGTCTCCAACCAGGCTAGTCTGAGAGCTCACGGTTCAGTCTTTGGGACCAGGGGCCACTTCTTTTTCTGTCTGTCCCCATCTTTTATGGAAGAGTCTTGCTTGCTAGCCAGCACTTGTAATCTCGTAAGTGGTCACACTCTCAAGTCTGCTGAATTAGCCTCTCTTCAGAAAAACTTGTTTGTCTGTGTAACTCTGAGCACTTCCCAAAGTCCTATTAAGGCGCTTGAGCCTAACACATGAATTCAAGTGCTGTATTGAAGAGATTGATACAAGAATGTTGTCAGCTGCTCTGATGAATCAGGGCCACAGTCTTAATGCTGTGAGATGTCAAAAGTTGTGTGTGCTAGGTATGCTAACAGGGTTTGCTTAGCTATTTTAGGTTTAACTGGTTTCCTAAACCAGCCTTATTCATTAAAACCAAATGATGCTCCACTAATAAAACCTCATCCTTGCTTACGTAAATCTACTCTGACACAATCTTTAATAAATTGGAAGGAGAAAGTGCCAAAAAATTCAGTTGTGTACATCTCTGGTATAAAATACTGATATACTTTGACACCTGCACATTTTAATTTGCATCAAAGGTCACTTTAAACTGGGAGGGAAAAGGAGCTTAGCATAAAGTCAGCAATTTTACTTTAGTCCTTTACAACAAAAGTGCCACTTAACTTTTTTTTTTTGGGGGGGGGGGTTGGAGGGAGGGGAGTTGCTTTTTTAAAAAATAAATAAATAAAAAGGGATTTCTCGTGTTTCAGACTTAAGTCTGAAAGTACCACAAAATGCTGTTTAAGTCATGTTGATCTGCAGAGGTAAGCATGTGGTGGTTGCTGTGCCTAGTCTGACCCCAAACTCACTGTCCCATTTTATGTTAGTCAAGAGCAGATGATTTAGTATCCTATCATAGCTAGAGCTGGGGGATGCTGTCTCTGCACCCTGCGCTACAATGATGTGCCTGCCTAAAGCACAAAGTGCTTTACAGTATATTATGGCAGAGTCTTACCATCCTACATATTAGAAACAAATTATTTTATTGATAATTTTTATGGTACTAAGAAAACAGGTGAGTTCATAGGATACTTGCTTGGATTTACTTGATTAAATAAGAGAGAACAAAAGTGGATTCTGGCATTATGGTTGTGGCACTATGGGCTTGTTTGTTAAAACAACTGAAAATTGATTAAAGAAATCTAGAAGCTTTTATCTGAACCCACAGAAACCTACTTCACTTAAAACATCTGTTTGTTAATGTTCAAATGAGATTAATGCAGAGTGAGAGTCCTATAGGGGAATACCCTCAACTAAGGAAGGTTGGAAATCCTTCAAAATTAAAAAGAAAAAGCAGTGCTTCATGTTGCTGAAGCATGCTTGCTCTTAAACTTATTTATTCTCATTTGGATGTACTGCGAATTGTGATCCTGGCTCTTTAAACATCTTTAGACTGTTCATGGGTGTAACTACATGCTGAAGTTGGAAGACAGTACATTATATTGTGTAGAAAGCTGTCCAAGAATTGGCATCTTGGAAAAGTATGTTAAAAACAAATTAAAAATGCATTTAGGTTGTTCTGTAAATGATTGTTGATTTTATTGACAGGCCTTTGGGAGATAATGCTGTAGAATGTATTAGGGCTGGCTATATTTGTTTTTTAAATCCCTTGAAATTGAAATTCTTCCTTAGTGCAAAAAAAAAAACCCCAAAAACCAAAAGAAACCCCATAAATTTCTGACCTAGGTCCTCTTTTCCTTTATTAGTCTTTTTGGAAAGAAACTGAAAAAATGATATTGTAAGTGTATATGAAACTACATATTTAATGATAATCTAGAGGTTTTACAGAAAAGAATTAAAACTTATTGTATTCACTTCATAATTGTAATGGAGTTGCACCCATTAACAAGTCAAGATGAAGGCCTGACCCTTTGAAAGCCTCTAGAAGCCTTGGCATCACCCAGTTCGGGCAGAAGAGTGCTCTGCGGTGGGCACAGGACCTGTGTTCCAGGCCCTGTTGCCCTTAATCTCTGTTTAAATGCTGGAAATAATGGACAGATTTGTAAGTGTTGCCACTTAAAACCTCCAGACTTCCTTTCGTTTTCCTCATCCTTAATGGCTTATCAGAAGGGCTACATATAATTGAGATGCATGATTTTCTTAAAGCGAAGTAAATATGTGATGTTTGGAACACAAACTGGATTTAACTCTTCTCACTGGTAGATATTAAGAGCAGGTTTTTCTCATCTGTTCCATGTGTGCTCATCTCAGTGATGAGTGAACTCTCCTGTGGGGTCAACCATCTTGCTGTTTCTCAGATCTTATCTCTAGTCCAAAAGTATTTAACTCCAGGCTTTTGTAGTCTTTGTTATATCTTTAAAAAGAGGACTTCTGAAGGGTTGGAAAGTCGTTATTCAAAGGTAATGCAGAAATGTTGCCTCTTCCAACAGCTGAAGGTTGTAAATATGAATTTCACTCTGTACACAAGCTACTTGGGGCTTCTCCTTCACTATTGCTATCTTACCTGATTCCTGTATCCTGGAGGCATTTGCCTCTAAGCAAACCGAATTCCCTGTTTCCCTCCTCAGACCTTACTACTTTGGAGATCCCTGCTTCTTCCTGTGCCCCACGTTTCTGCCCATCCCAGAGCAATGGGCCTGGGAGTAGCTGCTATCAGTGTTTCCCTTGCTGCATCCAGGCCTGTGACAGGATGTCAATTTACTGGGACCGAAGTGACTTTGGAAATGTCCTGATTTAATGTTGGGCTGAGAGGGCTCTGGCTTATAGCTGTGCTTAGGGAAACTCTACTTGGATGCTTAACTGGAGGGTCTCGGCCCTTGCTGCAGCATATGCACCTCGTGGGGGCAATATCACCTGGCCCAGCACTGCCTTGGCTGCTGGAGACTGAGTCAGTCATACCTGAAACAGAGCAGCCCCTTATTCTGTGTGTGTTTTCACCTTTGATTGATTGCAATTTATACTGTTTCAAGCTCTTCCTTACTTTGTGCTTAATGCAACTCTACAGGGGCCAACCACTGTCTTGTCAAACTAATTGCCAAGAGAGACACTCAAGTTTATTTGCTACATGAGAGTTGCTACATAGAATTTAAAATGCTGCTTTTCTCTGCCAGAGCCCCACAGACAGGACTGCTTCACACTTCCCTGCACCCCGACCTGATGGAGTCAGCAACTCCCTGCACTTAGTGACAAAAAGCTTTCAGGATGGTCTTTTGCCCTGCTTTTGACATTAACCTTTGTTTCTTAAACAAATCCCATTAGGCTGTTGACCTTAGACTGTGCCTCAAGGCTCATCTGCTCTTAACAGGCTGTTAGGGTTTGAAGTCTGTAAGGCGCAAGTCACCTCTTTTACCCCGCAGCTTAGGTAGTATGTCTTTCTGAGGTGGTCTGGATCATGCTTGTTGTTTGTTTCTGGGGTTATATTCTTCCGGCCTTCTCTTGAGTGGAAATGTAAGAGGGGTCAAATTAGCAGGAATGTTGCCAGAGATTGTCGAGCTAGGAATTCAACCCTTAAATAACTGTTTTCTTAAATTTATGGAGAGCTACCGTTGCTGTTCTTGGAACAAGAGGCTAACGTGAAGGTGTTAATATTACCAAACTTTCATGTATGGTACAGAACTTCTAAAATGCTGCTGCAGAAGGACTTAACTGCAGTGAAATGTGTTGCTTTAAAGTCTTGCTTGATGTACAACATGCCCAGAGTCCTTGCTAGTGTTAGTTTAATTTTCTGGAAAGCAGAAGAATTTGAAATCAAATGGGGGACAGGCTTCACTTCTGAGGAAATTATAACTCATGTCCCAAACTTGTATTCATGCTCACCATGGTGGTGTAAAGACTCTTCCCACTCTGCACTGAGCTGACGGCAAATGCCCGTATGGTCTGTTACTACATCTTGGCGAAGAGGCCAGTCTATCTAGAACTGGCTCTGTGCTTCAGCAGCAAGATGACTTGGCTGCTTTGGCAGAACACAGATGAATCTGCTGAGTTTTTGTAAGTGGTATAGTCCTTTACGAGTGAGGGAAGTCTAACCTATTTCAGCCTTTCCCACTCACTGGCTGACTCTAGGGTATGGCAAGTGAAACCCAGTTCCTGTTGATCTCTGGGAGAAAATGAGATGTAAACAAGCACTATGAAGGTCGGAAATCTCCTGGTAGAAGGAAGGATGAGAGTTTAGTATGTAAAGAATGCAATAATCTTAATATTTTGCAGAACTCCTACCAACATCGTACTGGAACTACTCACAAAGCCAATAACTTGCCTTAAGGCACAATAAGGTGGAGCCATTGTTTACTGGTAACTGCTCCATTAATCTCACTGTTGTAGCAGATACGCTGCTGAAGTCATGACTGAAACTTGGTTCTGAAGAATTACTGACAAGCTTGGTAAATCATATCTAAATAACAGTATAATTGTTTCATTGAAGCATAACCTTATAAGAACCCAGCTGCTTTGAGCTTGGTGAATCAATTGTGTGCTTAAGATAAGTTGGTAAATAATCAAAGCATTAAGAGGCATCTCACTGACAGTGTAATATATAACACAAACAATACACTTCGAGATGACAGAATAGAGTGTAGAACAGAATGTTTTCTATTTATATAGATCAGCCTCTCAAAGCTGCTTTGTCATTTAGGACGATAGCTTCCCTTGTCAATAGACCTCCTTATATATCAATAAACTAATGCTGAATTCCAGTAGAAAAGCAGGAGTAAGAAGCAAATCCTCTTGAAATGAACAATGTTCAGATCCTACAGGTCCTTGATAGCTTACACAGTATTCTCATTCCCATCACTTTCACATGGAGTATTTTCTGTGCAAAGGCTACCTAGATGCATGATGTATTGCACCTACACTTTCTTCAATAAAGAGTATGAAATGTTCCCAGAGGAATAACTCTGTGGCCCCAGATGAGCAGGAGAGTGCTCTGGCTTCTGGGAGGGGGAGGAGGCTCTCCTTGGAAAACACCCAGTTTGCACAAAGCCTTTAATTGCATGACAAGCACCTATTTACTTAGACTCTTCTCCATGCACAATTCAATGACTTACCAATAGAGAATATCGAACACTTTAGTGAACCTACAAAACCATTCAAGAAAAACACCTTGCAGATGGTCAGTCTAATCTGCTGATTCTTTAGCTTGTTTGGACCCTTTTAATCAGTTGGGAGATGACAGCTCTGACAGCTGGTAATAGTGGTCTCTTGGGCCTTTTTGAAAGGAAAGTTCCTCATATTTCAGTATGGTTGACTAAGTTGGAGCCCCTCATATTTACCCTTCATAAGGGTTAATTTGGTTTTGAGAGGGTCAAATAAAAAGGAAGTGTGTTAAGAAAACATTTTCAAAATGAATAGGTGGTTACATCAAGCTGCAGAGAAACAAACTTCTCCAGACTCCTGCTACAAGTGGAAAATAAGGCAGGAAAAAAAAAGATACCTTAGAAATGTCAGCTGTTTATGATCATCTAAGAAAGCTGAGAAGAAAGCTTCTCTCATGAATAAACGCATTGTGAAGGTTCCCTTTCCATTCAGAGCCCTTTCCTCTAAGCTGTTTGTCAGCAGGGACCTCAATACTTCCTTCAAGTTGGAGCACAATATTTCTCTTCACTTGGTTAACCCAGAATTCCCAACAGCTGAGAGAAATCCTTCTCAACTTAACTTGATGCTTAATGATGAATGCAATACTAAAATTAATGGTATGTCTTCCACAGGGCCTCTGATTCTGTTCTTTGCTGCCATCACTTCAAGACCACTTATTAAGAATGCAGTGAAATGTAGCAGTGATGGCAGGAATCAAGGTGCTGTTTAAAAGCTCCTTTGTGGAGCTGAAATTCAGGCTCCAGTGTCCTCTGGGCTTATGAAGCACAGAAGGTCTCTAACTCTAAGTGGATAGAGCCCTAAGCCTTTACATGTTAAACACATTAAATGTTTCCAGTTAATTTCATCTGACATCAATCAAAGCTTCACTGAAATTACTCTTGGGGAAGGCAGTGGGGAAGTAGAGGAATGGCAATACCTCTAAGTAGTTGACTTTCAATCCTTTGTCATAAAAAATCACCAAGCGTAGTTGGGAAGAAGAAAAGACTTTACCTGTGTAAAGAATAGATCTTTCTGAAGGCTACATTTTCTCTTCAGCTTCCACTGAGAAAGAGTAGGAGAATAGGGGAAAATAGAGTTTTGGTATATATTGCAACAAGAAGGGATTCTCTTTAATAGGTGAAAACTTATTTCTTTTTCCTCTTGGGCAAGTTCATATAAAAGTAGAGAGCTTGCTAGCATTCTTCAGTCTGAAGAGCTGTTAAAAGGACTGAAGTTCCTTGTTTGCAAACTAAATGCTAGCAAGCTCATTCATTTGGAAAACAGTTGAAGTGAGGTGCTTGGAGTGACAAGGGCGGTCAGGTTATTAGCTGGGCTGTACTCTTAGAAAGCAGATTTTCTCATTTGCTGCAGTATCAGCTTCTAAATGAGGGAAAGAGATGAAGGTAGAAGAAAGGATACCTTAGTGCTTATAAAGAGAAAGCAAGCTATAAATTATATTTGATAGTCTGTTCTCTGGAGCAATTGAAATAGCTGTGCACTCAGGTGGTAGGGAAATGAGTTTGAACTATCTTATAAAAAGAGATGTAAGATTTCTCTAGTGTTTTTATTTTGAAAGTAATAATAAAAGGAGTTATGGAGGTCAGATTCTTTCTTGATGAAACTAGGGGTGCTGTAATAAGTTACATCAGCTAGCCCCAAGCATCTCCATCTGGTCACACATAATGAATCCAAACTATTTCTACTTTTCTGCAGAAAGGTATGTTTCCACTTTGGTCACAATCTCTTGAGTATATTTCTCTGGATTAGTCCATTATGTTTTGGTCTATTATGATAGTGTGTCTCTTCCTATATTTTCTATTTTATAACTGAGTTTTCTTGGGCCTCTGACTTAAGTTCCTTGGCCTTGGAAATTCTCCAGTGTTTCTAGCACATCAGCTGAGCTAGCCTGATGGCTTCTTTCCTATCACCACTCCTTGGTTGCTTTTCTGCATACATGCAGCCAGGCTTGGTCCCCTGTGCTCTTTCACCTCTTTTCCCTCACAGGTTGTTCCAGACTCTCCATTTTTAAATCCCTTTCAAGAAAAAGGGCTCAGGCAAGAAGACTGGGATGCCTACAGGAAGACAGACCATGCCACAGGAGCAGGCACTTAGATGACTCTTGTTCCTTCCACAGCTTCCCCAGTCATGTTACTCCATTACACTCATCTTCATAGGTGCCAGTTCCCACTTCCCGATTTCCATACTGCTTTACTGCATTCACTGGGCTTGACAGCCATGGTGTCTTCTTGGTGCCTCATAGTTCATTTTTAAGTGTTAAATGAAGTATGTAATTCTACTGTGATTCCTGCCTTCTCTTTCCTTCCCTCCCTGCCAAATTTGCTTAACAATTTTTAATCAAGTTCAGCCAAGCTCTTGACTAAACTAGGAAATGTGGAGAACATCTCATTGCCTTTCAATTTGGTATATTTTAATAGGAAGTAGGAGGTACAGATGCTATTGAAAAGCACAAATAAGCCCTGAGAGACTTGGCAGAGTACTAGCATTAGAAAGAAAGAGTTGAATACACAATTCTATAATCCATGCACTGCCAGAAGCAATGGCCATGTGCCACAAGCCTTCACAAGCAGCCAAGTTCTATCAACTGTGCTAACTGCTATAACTAATTCTATTTACTGTCATCATTGGCCCCTTCTTAAAAAAGCGAGGGGGGGGGGAGCAGGAAGTTGCAAGATCTGAGATTCAAGATGCCTAAACCCCTTGCTCTGCACCTTGCCTTCCCAATGTGTGCTCCCACTTCACAGCAATCTCCTATTCATTCCTGGTGCACAACTAACCGCAGTGCACAAATCCAGCCCCTGAAGCTGGAGGTTGTTCTCAATTTCTCATGCAAGCTCCTTTTTTCACATTATTGCTCTGCAATCAGGCATTGTGTTAATTCTAAAGGTGAAGTTAAAGATGCGGCTACGTAGTTGAGTGAATTCTTTAAATGTACTGAAGAATTTGAGGGACGTATTGTCCAGCAATTCTAGAGGAAAATATGAACCAGCTTATCAATGCTGAGAGAAGGGTTCTTTATACTTAAAAGAAAAATTTCCACATACTTATAAGCAGTAACAGACTGAGGACAGCTAAAAAGTTTCAAGGGGCCATGAAGACTAAGCAAAACTAACTACTCTTTCAGGAGAGAACTGCTGATCCTGTTCATAATGAACAGTAAACCAGTCTCACCTGAGTCAGCTCGTAAATGTTTCAAAAGCAGGAAACTGGCTATTAATCTAGGGATTTAATGCTAGACATTTGATTTTTTTTTTTTTTTTTTTTTTTTTTAATGCTTATAGTAGAGGGAAGTGGGGCTACACTTCAAGTCTCTACATCTTGTAAAAGTTCTGGTAAAGCTGTCAGGCTTTGTGTTTTTTGTGGGGGGGGGCTGTATTAATATATACAGCTGAAATTAATAGCAGTTTGTCATGCTTGTTTGTTACTTGGGGATCTGATGTATGCATAGAGCACAAATAGGGCATTTAGCAATGTGATTTTGGAAGAAGCTGAGAATGGAGGCACAAATGGGCAGTATCAGACAGATGGCCATGTTCAAATCAGACCAGAGCTAGTGCTTCATACAAGGCAGAAACTAAAATTGAGAGCGCAAACCCTTTCAGAAGTTGGCAGAAACTTGCTGTGCCCCAGCTGCAGCCATGGTTCATATCTTGGTTATCAGTCTTTATTCATCTGGCAAGTCATTGCTGTGAGTGGCTATCAGTGCCCCAGGAGGTGACAGTGCTTTCTGCATTTTTGGAGATTCCTCTTGACTACTTAGTTTTGAGCTAATGGATCAGAGTGATGTGGTGGTTTCGGCCCTTTGTAGAAAGGTTCATGGCACCGTTAGTGCTCGAGAAGGGCCAGCAGCTCCCTTCCAGGGCTTATTGGGAAGCTACTGGGACGTCGCTCAGGCAGTGGCAGCAGTATCGGAAAGGCACGGGTGGGCTATACCAGGCAGGAGAGGAACGTGCCGTGCTGGTGTAGTTGAGGCGGGATGTGAGTTGAACTGGAAGCCCAAAGCACCAGCGGGTGGTGGGTGAAACACGTTTGTGCTGGCTGATACCCATGTTCTTGTTTACAAGGAAAAAGAAACCTTAAAGGTGTGTCCCGGAGAGCAGTAACACCTGCAGCTGACACAAGCCGAGTGTTACCGCTAACAGCTCTCCAGCTGCGGCATGCCGCTCTTGTCTTTGAGCCATTACTTTCAGTGCGGAGGTGCAGCACAAGGAGCTCTGCTGGCAAGGAAGGGGGAGCTTGCTTGTTCCAAGAAAAAGCTCTGGATATTTTGGATATTAAGGTAGTGGTGTTCACTTCACAGTTTATCCCTGTCTGTGGTGAGTGTACAGGGGCTAGTCAAGCCAACAATCCTGCTAGGTCATTCATGTGCTGCAAACCTTTAAATAGTGCACATTATATATATATATATTTTCCCTTTCCTTCTTTATTAAATGTCTTAAAGTATTAGTGCCAAATTCAAAACATGTTTGCTTTATATATTGGACCATAGTCCTTATGTGCTGATCTGCTGTTCTGGCTCATCACACTTAAATTTCATTCTAGCTCAGCTTATTCAAAGGGAAAACAAATGCTGACAGCTGGTGTCTTTGTTATTATGACTGGTGTATCTCTAAAATCTATAACTTGAATCTTAGCAAAACTATTGGACTCAAGTTGCCTTGTCTTATTACTAGTCTAATACAGTGTTGCAAGTGAATACTGAAATTATCTTTTGTTTAGCTTTGCCTTTTTCCTTTCTCTGTTCAAAGATGTGCTAAATAATCTACCGTTTGGGCAGCCTACGAGAAGCTGAGCAGATATTGCTACCCTTGCCAACCTGGCTTAACAGAATTCAGAAAGCTGATGCAGAAAGACAAGGTTTCTGGCCACTGAATGGGCTACGCACTAGGAAGTGAAACAAATTGAAAAAGGAAGGAAAAAATAGGAATATGGAAGAAAGGAGTAGGAAAAAATGAAGGGAACTACTCAGGGAGGGGGAGAGGCCTGTGCAAGTGTTCTGGAGACTTAGAGGGAAGAGGGGAAGGTATTTTTAGCATCCTCCTTGTTTTGCTAGATTTTTGGTGTTTGGATCTGGCAGTTTTGAATGAGGACCAGGAACTCTGCATAAAAACTGTAAGCTAGATATTTCAGGTTGTGTGAATCACTTTGTTTTGGTACTAGTGTTTCTCTGCATAACATCTAAAGGCATGTAACTAAGCAAAGTAAGAGAATAGTTTTCACTAAGAATCTTTTATTTATTTTAAAAATGTTTCTTAAGGAAATTGAAAAGTAATGAGATAGAAAAATTCTCCATGTATTATTTAAAACCCACTCCCTGCCATCATAACTGTTCACAATACCCATCTGTTCTGCAGTTAAGCAAGTTTCCCTCTGAATGCAAGCAGCACAAACTGCTTTGGCATGTTCACTAATTTGAAAGAAACAAAGACACTTTCCCAGAAAATACCCCACTAATAAGCAAGAAGAAAGCAAAGCACTTAAAAAAAAAAAAAAAAAAAAAAAAAAAAAAAAAAAGTCTGCCCATCAATATGCAAACCTTACGTTGATGTAAGCTTTTGTGCTTTTAATTTATTCATGCATTACTTTTTAAAAAAAAAAAGGTGTGCTCATTCTTATTTTTGCACTGAATAAACTGACACGATCAATGGCTCTTTCTACTTAAGGAAAAAGAACTGATAACCCTATGTTAGTGATGGGAATGAACAAGGAAGGTCAGGATATTTCTATTGACAGTGTTACATAAACATTCTCATGGTAATGTTAGACAATTTCCATTGGTATATTCATAAATTTAAAAGTTAAGAATAATTTATAACCTGTTCATGCTTTATACGTAGCTATTTCCTGGAGACTCATAATGGAGTTATTTGAAAAGAACACTGGGGGGACACAATAAGGAAGAATTTATTCTTAATTTGATCATTCTGTGAAGAGTCCTTAAATATGCCCTGTTTCACTGAGCTATAAAAGTAGGAAAAAATGTAGTCTTAACTGTTGGAAGGAGTCATACAGACCTCATTCTGTAACTTATGGAGAAGACTCCAGAAGCAAAATGACTGAAATATAGGTATGTCCATTTTGTTCGTATTTGTGAACCAGAATGATCCATTTCTGGGAGACAGTGATATGCTGGATCGTGCCTGCCTGGCACGGCGGTGCTAGGCAGCAGTCACTGGGAAGGAGACCTCTCCCTCCCTTCCCAGTGCCAGACCTTCCTGCGATTGCGGTGGTCCAGGGCAGTGCTCTTTACTATGTCCTTTGCCATCCTATTAAAACTGGACGCTACCCTTCCCTCCGCCCTGGGCAGTAGCTCAGGGTGCCAACACGCTGCATCCTATATGGGTGTTATAGACTATCCCCTCCCAGGAAGAGGTTTTCTGGGAACGGTGTTTCCATGTGTTGTAGCATCTGCAGCTCGGTTTGCCACCCTGTGCGGGGTCTGCTGTGGGGAAAGAGGTGGGCTGGTGTGGGCACCCTGGGAGGTCTGGGCACCCCTGGGAGATGTGGCCAGCTGCAGTGTTGGGCCGGAGTCTCACAACGGGGAAACTGCTCAGCCCCTGCAGGTCGTATCAAATCAGGGCTGAAGGGGTTTAGTGACTTACTAGTGGCGTGTAATTACCAGTTAATCAGGAAGCTAAATATTTATGACTGATATCAGTAATACAACAAATGGGTTTTTTTGTCAGTGTCTGCTCTTGTGGCTTAGTAAATGCCTACAAATTCCTGAACACCCTTCTGCAGCAAACAGCTCCCTTCCACGCACCCCTCCAAAAACCGCCCACACTCATGTTGTTTCACGCACAGCTGTGGGGGTTACAATCCCTCAGGACCATGGGCTCCCCTATTTGCACCCCTCTCTGGTGGGAGGTGTGGGGCTCCAGCTTTACGTGCCCCTGTGCTTTGCTGATCCATGGGGCAGCAAGAAGGCACCCTGTGCCTTCATACACGCAAAGTGTGGGTCCAAACATGAACGTAATTCTCTGATACAGTATCCCATTTAAACACTGAATTCATTCAGCACTAACTCTGATGCAAATGATCCTTCGCTAACAAGTCACATTTTAGTGCCTTTTCATTTACTAAGATTAATGCAGGAAAGCTCAACATTGGGCAAGCAGCTAGCAAGACAAATTTTTCATTAGTTTTAGTCAACTATCAAATTATTTTGAGTAATTTCATAGTGCAGCAATGATTTTAAATTAAGGGGAGAACCTACTCACTGATACGGACTAAACTGATCTCTAAATTAAAAGGTCAGCTTCTCGACCGGTATAAATTAGTGTAGTTCTTCGGGAGTCAGTGCGGCTGGAGTCACCGCGGTTGCACCAGTTTACTCCAAACGTGCGTGTGGCACGAGGGCTCCTCCTTGTCGGGGCCGCGCGGCTCTGCTAGCGGCTGCTTTGGGTGCTGCTGGGGTGTGCTGGGATTAAAGCAGACGCGTCCCAGGGTGGTAGGTGGAAGGCTCCAGGCCACAACTTAATGAACGAGCTTGAGCGTGACAGTAGTGTGTTGCTTGGACGCAAGCTGACAGATGGCCCCTATCCCCCAGCATCTATCTGACCTCCAAAGCTTCAGTGTTTTTTCTGATACTCATGTGAGTGGAGGTGACTTTAGTTCTTATCAACAGCAAAATCTCTGTTAATTTAAATATAATTTCAAACTTTGTCACTTACAGGCCTCCTGGAGGTAGTAGATTGTTCCACTAAGATCTATACTAAAAATGGTGGAGTTACTCGGGTTTAAGCAAGTAAATGGGAATAACAAAGTCTTAGCTTGATGTGACCAACTGCTGCCTGCTAAACCTCTTAGATCAGGTAATGCTTTCCTCAAGTCCCAGGCCCTACTGGTAGGTGTTAGGTACAACTCATTATTACTTTGAATAACTTAGCTTTAGCAAGTCTAAGGTACTTCTATGCCTTTCAGATAGTTATGACATATGATACAGTGGTCTGAATCTGTCTTTTTGCTTGATTTCTATTTTGGCTGCCTAACGGGCTATTTCCCCCACTAAATGGGAAAAGTTCAGTATAGCCTCTGGCTGCAGAGCTGTTGTCTTGCTTCCAGAAATTCATGGAACAACCTATTTTTTCTTGTTTAATTCTAGCCATCAGGATACCCAGTAAGGATTCCCTGGCCTACTGAAACTGCAAGTTTTGGCTCTGATACTCCCTTGAAAATGGTATAATCCAAGCTGTCTTGCTGTGAGACACCTCTTGTATCAGAGGTCCAGCCTCTCCCACTGGCAGAGGTTGACACAAGCTCCACCAGGTTGCTGATTTCTGGTCTTAGCATTGCAAGCCACCCTGGTGGCTCTGAGACTGACTGAAATCAGTCTTTCTATTGATTTTGGTGTAATTTGGGCCCTGCCTAAGTCCTGCTGCTGAAAATGAGTAGAACAAACTGTTTGTTATCACTTGTTATTCCACTGTCTGGACAGCAGTGCTTTCTCCATCAGAAAGGATGTCTGATTTCCACTTGTATCACCCACTGGTCATTTCTGGCCAGATGACTTTATAAAATGCACTGAGAGCAAAGTCTGCAAACGTTTCTCAAATTACTGCTCACAAATTAATGTTTATGTAATTACACTAGAAGGTCTTGAACACAAATATATTTTAGAAAACTGAACCAATTTAAAAGAATATTGATCCATGTTAAACAGAAATATAAAATATTTCTATAAAATTAAGCAGAACATTGGGAAAATAATCAACATTATCCATGGCAGGTGAAGTAATTGTTAAAGATGAAGTTATTTTTGCTTTTAATCTATATCATGGCTATGAAAGCTCCACTAGTATAGTTCATGTCATACAGAAATAGGTCAGATTTTAAGTCAGATCTGACTAGCATCAGAGTTTAAGATGTTTCAAATAGAACAGCTTTATGATCCTACTCTTCTAAACATTTGGGGGTTTTTGTGCTTGGTTTTTTTTTCCACACCCATTTAATATATATTGGGAAGAACTAGGTAAACATAGCTAATATGTCAAATTCTCTTAATCTTGCAGGAAAGACTCGCATTTATGCATTATTGACAGTCATTCTACTCTTTCTTGACCATGATTATTAAGGCTCCAGACAGCTCTCCTGAGGCACCACTGGGATTTCCTTTAAGTAATTCCCTGATGGTTTTAAAATGTTAAGTTCTGTGGTTCTGGCCCAAGTCCAGGTGAAAGCAATGATGATTGCTTGCTTGTTGCTGGAATTGGTACACTGTGATCACTTTGTAATCCCACTTCTCTGAGTTTCTAGAGAGTTAAGAAATAGTAAATACTTAATGCACACTTAAAGATAAATAGTAATTGCAAGAACAAAGGAAGAAGGTAGCCAGAAAGGTCAGGATGGCTCATCTGAACATAGTTACCTGTGTAAATCGGAATAACTGTAAGCAGAAGACGGTTTCAATTTCACAAGCATGAAGATGCCCTTTACCCATAGGGAGTTCACCAGCCTTCACGCGCTGCTCCCATTCCTGGTTCACGATACCCTGAAGGCCCCGTTGTACTTCTCTTCCTGGTTGAAATTGCAAGAAATTCGACATGACTTTTTCCCTTAGTGTTTGATAATGTAGAATATGAGTGCAAATCTTCAGCTGACAGCAGTGGTTCTCTTTCATTCTCATAGTCCTTTGTTATGTTTTATACTTTAAAATTTATGCTGGTTTGTAACACTGTACCAAGTACGTGATGAGAAGGATTGCTGGGTCTGCTCGGCGTGAGTGGCAGCGAGGACTGCCCTTATGGGCTAGCCATGACTATTCCAGAAAGTACTCGAGCAGTATCTCTTTGATCTAAAGTACGTACGCTTCTAGGACTGAAATGCGTTGTACCCTTTCTCTTAAGTATGTGCTTAAGTACTTCACTAAATGAGTTTAATTAGCAGCACTTTTATCTGTTTTATTTCATGTGTCCTATTATAACTATAAGAATGAGACAGTTAATAAAGACTTCTTAAAATATTGATGTTGTAATATGGTTAAGGGAAACGTGATCTTTTTTCCTTCTGTATGTCTTAAACTTTGAATTCAGAGGACGTTCATCTTCTGCATTCAGAGCAATGTGTCGTCACACTGTCTTCTCATTTGCAACAGAAACATATTTAAGAGCAGGAGAAAATTGAGCATAAATATTAAGTATGGCTGGAACAAATGAAATCACAGCTAGCCTTGCAAATAATCAGTAAGAGAAATAAGCAAAGAAATACGTAGTCTCTAATCAATACAAAAGCCTTAATTAAGCCAATGAAATTAGCAGAATGTACCATTCTGTTATGATTATATATTAAAAACATAATCTGTACTTGAAATCAGAATACCTATGTATGAATTCATATCAGATACTCAGGTAACTAATCTTGTCCCTGCAAAATATTTCAAATCTCCCTGTCCTTGAGAATTTACTGATGACATATTACCTATTTACTCTTTTGTTGTTTTGAAGCAATTTATCCTTCTATTATGCCAGATAGATCTATAATCTTGGATAATGAAACATATCTAAGTGAAAGTTAATAGACCTGCACCTCCTACTAAGTACAAGTCTGAAAATACAGGTTTTTTTCTTCTTGGAACTTTATGAATTATTCACATGTAGCTTTCCTAGCAATTCTAGGATCAGAGCGCTTGGTTTTGCTGATAATAGAGCAAAGTAATTCTCTTTATCTCAAAAGAGCAACTCTTGATTTTCACCAGTGTTAAGTCTTGAACAAGTCCCATGTATGCAAGAACTGAGCCCAGAATACTTAACTGTACCACAGATATAACTTTTAATGCTATTCAGATGCATACTCTATCCCAATATTACCCTTTGCTTCTTGACATTTAATTAAGAAAGGTCATTTTTCTCTCTTATTCAGGTACTTGTAAATATTAAGCTGTATTTCCCTCATGTACAGTTTCTTCTGCACAAAGGATTACTGTTGGCCTAGCTAAGGTCACTTTAGCTAACCTTGTGCTGAAGAGGGGAACGACCGGAGCACGCTCCCTGGAACTACGCTGCCCCGGGCAGCCCCAGGTCTGGCTTTGGGCCTGTGTTTGATAACCCATGAGAATTTAAAGACGCATTAATGTCTCTACAGGGGGCAAAAGACCGCGTGGGCAATAACTTCCATACATGGCTGTAGGCCACAAGACAAGTTATTTAAGACTTCTGTTATTTAAGTGTTATTGATTTTTAACTATTTAATAAGATTATAGGAAACTATTCTATTTTTTTACTAGTTTTCTAGTATCTTTACGTAAAGACAGTCATTGAGATGACAAAGTGGCAGGCAGTAATGGCACAGCAGAGGGGGAATAGGGACACTGATGAGCTGAAGTGTCTGTGCTGATGGTGGCAGCAGTGATTTCTGCATGGCAGCTTTGCAGCAGCACCCAGGACTTGGTGCCTGGCTCTGACGGGTACCTCCACCAGTGTGAAATTTTGTCAAAGCTGTAAATGCTGGCCATGAAGGCAGATAAGGAGAAGGGTTGGAAATGCTGATTCTGGTAAAAATCTTATGTTCTTAAGCAAAAATCTTATGTTCTTAAGCTCAAGCATTAGAAAAGACTGCTAGAGATAGGAAAGCCACTATTCCTTCCTATTATTTCCCCCCATCTGGTATAAAAGCATTAAGCTGACTTTACTAACTTGATGTATGTGATAGCACCATCCAGAGAGAGGCACACTTCCTTGCTTTTCCATCTGCAAAACTAAATTCATATTCTCCTGTTGCAAAGTAAAGATTCAGATATATCTCGGATGGAAAGTATAGACCACAAAAGATTGACACCCCTTTCCTGTTCCTCTTAGTTTTTGTTTCAAAACTAATGAGCAACTCAGAAGTACAATTTCTGTAAGTCCTGATCCCTAGTTTTTCTGCCTTCCCCCCCTGTCTGGGAACAGTGTGCAGTCTTTTTTATTGCATTCCCCTGTACGTTTGCTTGTATCCACTGCTGAAATCTAGTGAAGGCCACCTGCTCCCTCTTTAGCTAGTGCTGACAACCTCACATTTTGACCCATAGCACTTGATGAAAAGCTATATATTACATGCAATAAAAATTGAATTTTTGCAAAAACTGGTCAAATATTGATCCCTTGGAATCACTTGCTTAGTCCCCTTTCTCCATGAGATCTCAAAATATTACATTTTTCACTTCACTGCAAAAACTAGCAGATATGAGCAAATTGATGGACAAGTAATAAAGCCAAATAGAAACCTATGTTTCTAAAGCTGAAAGAAGTGATTGCAAGAGGGAGTGCCTGGATGGCAAGAAGGGCTGATGCCCTGCAGGAGCCTCTCTCCAAGTAATGTGACTTTGCAGCAACAGGACACTCTGTTCACAGCTACTGATGAGCAGGTCGCCCTGGGAAGCTTGCGGTCAGCAGCCTAGTAGCAACCCGTCAGGCCAAACAAAGGGAAGTTTCTTACTAAAGGTCGCATTTACTTTTCTGGAAAACACAGGGGGAGGGGAAGGGACTGACTTTCTACTCCTGAAGCTCTTCAGAAATGACTAGATTAAATGGGAGGAAATTGCTGCTTGTTTACTGATTTCTGCACTGTGTTGGTATTAGGATATTTCAAGAATACAAATTGGCTGATGGATGGACTGAAAGTAAAAAGAAAAATCCTTCTTCTAAGAAGAATATTCAACTAGATTTGTATTTCAGTATTTGCTTCCAAAATCATTTTGAATATATCATTAAGATTCTTCATGTGTTTCAGAACCACTCTGTTTTTATATAAAAATGCACCTTTGAGTTTTTTGTTTGGAGTAAGTGTTAGTCCTGCAAAAAAAAAAAAAAAAAAAAAAAAAAAAAAAAAAAAAGACTTTTGCTGAAAGCTGAAGATACCCTAGACTGTGAGCATGCTCTGCCATTTTCTATGAAATTTAGGATTTCGGTGAGCTGTCAGACTTTTGTTTCCCATTTTATCAGAAGACAGTTTATTTTGTGATGGAATTCCATTGAGGTTGGAGAACTTGCATTTTTGAGGACATAAGCTTTCTCTTTTAAAAAGGTCAGGTTGTGACTAGAACAAAATCTCCTATATTCTTGACCTTTATAGATTTATGAAGTGAAATATTCCTCAGACTCTGTGGGAATATCCAGAGCAAGGAGGTAAGCGTGTCTGATGATTATAACTATGTCCTTACTAAGTTGCCCTCTTGATGAAAAATGTTTCCCACTTACCCATTTTTCTATTAGCTCTTTTAGAGTTTAGACCAAAGGATTCTTCTATTTAATGTTTATTTATATAGTGATAGAGCCAAGGTGCTTGAAGTGTGTTTAAAATCAATAAACCAAACAGACAAGGCCTGATGCTGAGATTAACAGTTATTTTACTCTGGAGGAAACAAGTCAGCTATGTTCATTATTTATTGTGCTGCTGAAAAGAGGCTTTTTTCTGTGCTAAACAGTTTTCAGGTAAGAAAGCAGAACTTTCTTATGCATGTCTGGATCATAAATGAGCGTGAAAAAACTTATATTGGTAGAAGTTAGGTCTCATCCTGGCCTTCGAAGTACGTGCAGGTGGGCCAGACCAATGCTGATATGAAGGGGAATGACCATTACTTTTTAAATGGGAAGAATTAAAGGATTTCTTAAGAGAACTTGGACCCCGTTGGGTGACCCTGTGCTGATGTTGGTGGGCACATGCTGGTGTAAGCGATCGTGCTGATGTGCACAAGACTATTCACAGCCTGTTCTACCTCGGGGTTCTTGTGCAACGATAGAAATCATCCTGGATCCGTAATAAATGCAAACGGCAAAGGTACGGCAAAGCTTGGAGCCTCGGAGGGTGCGAGGCAGGGGATGGGGGAGCTCTGTGGGGCCCAGTGGGGTACGTGAGCGCAGGCTCCCAGCATGATCCGGCTTGCAACCCGCTCTGCCCTGGCTGCGCTCTCTGCGCCTCACTAGACCACTGACACCAGCAGCATGCTCGTAGGAGCTGAAATACTGTAACAGCAGTGGCAATGTATACTTTGTATAAAACATAATTTTTTTTTCTTGCTTTGGTGTTAGTGTAGCCCTACAGGGGCTGTGCACACACAGCTGTGGTGCTGTGCAGCAGCTCAGGCAGGCACCAGCTCCTCCTCCCCGCTCCTCCTGGGTTGCCCTGGGCTGGCGGAGCTGCTCCTGCGATGCTGGCAGGGCCATGGGCGTGGGGGCTGCCTGGGGCCTCTGCGGGGTTAGTTGTTCTGCCCTTAATGCAAAACACCGATAGCTTTGACATGTAATTTGCTCTGTGAACAAAAGGGCCAGTCTGGTGATATGCAACAAAAATAAAAAGTCGTCAAAGAGAATGTTTCAAAGTAATTTTTAGAAGGCGAGAGATCAAGTGACACAATCTTCAGAGCTACTTCAGTAAATGTAGGGTGGTGATTAGCAAATAAAATTGAGTAATTGTAGTTTTCTGCTCTACTTAGTATAATTTGCTTAAGTATCTATGTCAATCAAAGTTATATTTAGACTGACACTATAGGGATATGTGAAACCTATTTATTTCTGAATAAATATCTACAGAGATTATACAAGTGACAATGTCCAAAGTTTAGGGACTTTTGCTAAAAAAGATGAAGACCAGTTATTGATATTGGCCTAATATGAAATTATCTAGAATGGTCTGAGCATTAGTAAATATACCTTAGGATTGTGAAATAGAAACCCCCTGCCCCCCAGTAACCATTAAGCTCTAGATTCTGTTGCCCACAAAGAACCTGTCCAGTGAGGCTAGAGATATCCACGCAGGGCTGTTGGCTACGAAGCAGGCAGAAGAGGCTACAGCATATTACATAGTGCTGAATAGCTAAGACCGTGTTACCTGAAACCTGATTGAAAAACAAAAACCCCCAAATACACCCAGGTAATGATCAAAAATGTTTGCAATTTGAGTTGACTTTTCTCTAGGAATTTCCACAAAGATAATCAAAAAATAATGTTTCAAGCTTCAAAAATATTTTAGAAACCAACTGCTTTGTTATAAAATGTTATTTTCCATATATGAGTCAACCTTAATTTCCCAAAGGAATTGGGAATAGACTAACTGCATCAACTCAAGCACAACATTTTCTGAAGAGAGTTCTCACATCATGAAATTTTGCTTTGTGCCATTCTATCAAAACTTGAGAATCATCAGTACTCAGAGTGGTATTTTTCTTGTTTTAGTTGGGTTGCTAAAGCAAAAAGGAAAAAAAAAAATCCATCACTTCCTCCATCTCTTTGCCTTATGTTGCGTATACTTGTTCTAAAATATTATCACTTTCAGTACTAAAGATAGTATCCTGCCAGTAGCCTCCTCTCAGAAGTAAAAGTTTTCTATTGTCAGTTGTTTCCTATCACTGAAGCTTCTAATGAATGAGGTGAATTTGTCTAGAGCTTTTTCATTTTGAAGGGACTGCATCAAAAATAGATACATGTAAATGTATTATTAATTAAGTATATTGGATGCAAAGTCTGGCCTTGAGTAAATTATATCAAGAAGGTCACTTCAATCACTGACTTGGATTTTCATCAGCTTCCTTCAATCCTTCTTGTTGAAATTTGAAAGCTCTGTAGCAAGTGAAGGAAATGAGTTTTCAGTTGCAGTTATGGTTTGATCATTCCTGTTTTTCGTGCTCATTCAATGCACTGTTTTGTTCCTGATTACTGATGATCTCCAAAGTACTATGTTTTGTGGAATACCTGCCAGTATCTCCTGAGCATACTTTTTTTTTTTTTTTTTTTTTTTGGGGGGGGGGGTCCCTATTATATAGAGGTACCAAGTTAAGTGGTTTCTTTGTGTGTTCTGGAGGAAATCAATGCTAAATCCCCAAAGCTATTAATAATTCTAGATGCTTGATTCCTGTTAAAATTAGCATCCTCTGCTCCCCCATCTGCTTTTGAATTTCCAGAACCCTGTTTCTAAAGCTGTTTTGCAGATACTTTCAGTAATCTCATGAATTTCTGTTGCTTTCTCAAACTTCAGTTGAGCTTTGACTAAATGTAGTGATTTGCAGATTTCAGTTTCTCAAGCCAGTCTTTAATTTCTTCCTGGAGACTCCATTCTCTGTAATGACTATATTCCCATTCCCCTTCTTAAGCATCCCTATAACACAAATTTATTTCTTTGAGTAAAGGATAAACCAATGAAAACACTTTAATTGCTTTTTAAGATCTATTTTAAACAGTCTTCCTCCCACTGAATGGTCTACATTTGTGTTCCTTTAAAAGGACCACAAAATTGTTTGGAAAAAGAAAGAACTAACTCATGCAGTATTGTTGCAATAATGTTAATCTGCAAATGCATGAAACTGAACTTTAAATTCCTATGCATTACTTTTATTCTAACATTTATTTTCATAGTATGTGTGTATGTGGAAACAGATGTGTCTTATTTTTACAACTGTTTCACATACCCTTCTCTGTTTTATGGATCACAGTTGGAGGAAACAGTAGTCTAAAAGCTGTATATCTACACTAACACCTCACCTACATATATGTGTGTATAAAATTATAAAACTGCATAATTTTCTTATGTACTTCTGGGACTCTACTTTCCTGTTGAAAGTTGAAATTATGGATCATTTTTAGTGAGATTTAATCGTAGTGTTCTTAAGACTTAAAATAAGTCAAACTTTTTTTTTGCAATAAATGATACCCTTTAGCACAGTGAACATCCTCTACAAGTGACCATTCAGAGTTCTCTTTTCATATTGCCCAATCTGACTTTGACTTTTTATTTACAACCCCAGGCAGACAATCTGCTCATTTTAATGTGTGTGTGAGTAGTGGGTTTTTTGTCTTTTAAAGAAAAAGATCAGGTTGAAACTACTATTGCGATAAGGCAAGAAATGTGGAAAAGACAGCAACTGGGAGATAGAAATCACAGATCCAGAGCACCTGTCCACCTATCCAGTGTACATTACCCCAGCATGACTACGAGGAACTCTTGAGAGACCTTGTCAAAAGCTTTGTTGATTTAAAAAAAAAAAAAAAAAAAAAATGACATCTACTACTTTCTCCTCATCTGCAGAGCCAGTCACTTCAACATAGTACTCAGCTAGGTTGGTCAAAAGTTTCTGCTGATAAATCCATATTAGCTGTTCCTTCTCAGTCTTGTTCTTCATATATATCTAGCAGTGGCTTCTGTGACAACTTATTCCATAACTTTCTTGGAGAACTGAGGTTAGGTTGACCCACCTGTAGTTCTCCAGATCTTCCTTCTTGCCTCATATGAGGGTAGCTGTAGCATTTGCATTTTCCAGTCATTGGAAATCTCCGATTGTCTCAGTGTTTGAAAGGTGATAGAAATCTGCCGTGCTGTGCTGTTGACCCAATCCATCAGCAGCCTTGCCTGCAGCCTGTCCAGTCCTATGGACTTATGCAGGCAAGCCAGACATGTCTGACTGGATCGTTACTGATCATGCGCAGTACTTCTCTCCCTCAAATGTTGCTAGTACATCTTAGTAAAGATTTCCTTTTTCATTCTTCATACTTCAGTGCTATTGGTGAAAGCCAAGTTTGGAAAGAGGCACTGGGAATGAACAGCTGGGAGGAGACAGATGGAGTAAGAAGTAGTAAATGGCTGACAGTCATATCAACAAACAAAAGATACATGTTATTTAGAGTTGTTGATCCTGAAGACAAAGCAGATTTAAGTATTTAGGAATGAGGCAGATGGGATGGAAATGGCTTCCAGAAACATGAGGAGAGAATAACATTTTATCAAATGCAAGTCATATGCCAATACAGATAACAAACATACTTACATTTGTAGTATATCTGAAGCAGCTTTCTATAAGGTAGAAAACAAAGCTTTTCTGTTATTAAATACTTGTGAGTGTATATGCTCTTTTTACAGTGATCCATACTTTACATAGTACTTTTAATCCCTCAGGTAACCTACAAAGTAATAAAAATGACTATAGGAAAGTAGTTTTGTAATTCATTCATTTTCTAGAATATGGACACTGCAGACAGGTAAGACATAGGCTCTTTAGGGGGGTAAAAGGTGAACTGTGATATTTTCCCAGGCTTTGAACTAGGTTCTGCTCCAGCTGCCACTGTTGCCTCCCTGACAGACGCTGTCCTGTCTCTTGTTTCTCTCCCTCATTTGCTGCACCTTGGTCTTGCCTGAGCCTCCAGGATCTATGACTACATATGAATGTGTATTTACCTCTGAATTTAAATATTTTTTTAATAAGAATAAGCATTTTACATTTCTTTCCATGGTCTATATTGCATTCTCCACCCTTGCAGGACACGTGGCACGTACATAGCCTAAGGAATTCTTCAAAAAGTCTCCTCCTGATCCCTTAGTGTTTGCAAAGAATTAAAACTTTGGCAAGAGAGAAAAAGTAAACCTTTATCAGCTGATTGGTGTACCAACTGGTCAGTGAATATTTGCTGTAAAATTTAATGATTAGGGCTACATATGAGCATTTAAAGGGCCTGATGTGAGAAATGAGAAATTAGCAGGTTAGCTATATATAGTGAGGGTATGAGAGAAGCATATAACCAGATTTAATAGATATAAGCCCAGCTCTTTAAAAATCTTCTTATTACTGTTTTAATAATAGGAATGTGTGTTCACTGTGGTGATTGTATGAACCTACTGCTAAGCTATTGCTACAGTAAAGCTTTCGTTCAGATCTTCAGGTTTTGTACTTGCCTGTTTTCCTGATGAGCTCCTTCCTATTTTGATTTTTTTGTTCTTTTTTTTTTTTCCTAAAAAGATAGAACAAGCAAAGAAAAACTGACCAAATCCTCCCTGTTCTTCATAGGGGAAGAAATACCTCATAATTCTCCCAAATGCCCCTTTCCTCCAAAATGTTAATCTTTTGTGAAAAGTTAAAAACTTGTTGAGAGATTGTTACAAACTAATAGGAGTGATGTAGGGAGCAATTCTTAAAATGCTGCAAAAATACTTTTAAACTGTGATCCTCAGAAATGGCTAGGGTTTTTAGGGAAGACTCATACTGAGCAGGACACTTCCTACTTGTGCTAAACACAACATTTGTCAGAGAAATCTGTTTTCCTCCCTGTTCATACTCATTGCAATATTTGCCGTGTCTTATGATCTTGCATTATAGAGCTGCATCTTCCCTCAGATAAATCATCCACTAATATGACGTAGCAAAAATAATTGACTCTTCCTCTAGTTCTTTGATAAACTCAGTTGCCTCTGTAAAAACACTTTATGGCCAAAACCTATTATGCAGTGCTGCAAGAACTCTAATTAGGAAACAACCTTTGAGTAACCTGTGAAAGCTCAAGATGTTTACCTGGTATTTTAGCAATAGCAATGTTTTTGTTTGTTTGCTTGTTTTGGGTTTTTTCTGTTGTTTCTCAAATTGTTCCATTAGACTGCTTATTTTTTTTCCCCCTCCAATTTGGTCAAATTCAAGGGATTTTTGCCAATTTTGTAAATAGGCATATTGATTAACTTAAATCTTCAAGTAATTTGCACTGTTTCGCTGCAAGCACCTCCTAAATGTTTTGAAGTTTAATTGCAGTTAATAAAGCGCAGCTCTTTGTGAAGTGAATATTCTAGTATCACATTAATCTTTCTCTCCTTCGAATTAATCATGACTGTGACTTCATTTGGGAAGAATGGTGGGCCTCCATCTAAGAAAAACGCGACTTTTAAAGGGATGAATGGAAAGCTCTTTCCCTGTGCTCTTGAAACAAGCATCTCTCTTAAGACAATAAAGTGTCTAAATCATTGTATTATTAATGATGTACTAAAAAGCCCGCTATCTTTCTCTCCTCTTGAAGTAGAATGCTCAGTCATTTAAACTTCTTACTCTTAAATTATCAGGAGCAATTTTAATGGTGCAGCTGACTAAACGGAGGCAGGATGCCCGTGGCAATGTCAGACGGGATCCATCACGTTGATGGCCCCCGTGATAACGGGGGGTGACAGCTTCCTCCATTACGGCTTTTTCCTGTCCGCTCTGTAGGCACGCGGCGTGATGCAGGCAGACAGCCCAGCGTGCGTGGTGCGCGCGGTCGATTTATCGGCGCTGCGCTTATCGATGCTGAGCACATAGCGCTTGCGTCGTGGAAGACCACAGATCTGGTAACAGAGCTGGCAAGACCAGCAAAAGACAACTTTGTCACAAATGGGATATCAATAATAGTGAAGGTGGATTTTGTAGTCTAAGGATGACTGCACTTTTTTTTTTTTTTTTTAAACCTGTGCTGTACTTTGACTAAGTGTCTTCACTCTAAAGTTAAACTGCTTTCAGGATTGAAAACTTATCAAATTATTAAAATGAGCACTCGAGGTAGGAAACACTGGTGTGTAGCTTTAGAAATGTTGGGTAACTGCTAACAATTTTCCTTTTCAATGAGTTAGTATGATCTCTTGATCTCTCTTTTGACTGACACCATTGATGTTTGCAACTTGCAGAAGCTGCAGCACTGATTTAGCTGTGTAGACTGAAAATAAACCACAAGTCTGCATCTCAGTCAAATATATTATTCTTTCCTCTTTTTTTAAAAAAAAAAAAAACAAAAAAAAAAAACAAAAAAAAAAAACTTCCATACTTCAACTTAGAAGAGTTTCTGCAAAATTTCCTGGCATTTGGGCAAGTCCCTTGCAGTCAGGGTTGAGTACAATCAAACTTAGACAGGATTCATAATTAGAAGTTGGATTTTTTTTGTATTTGTATGACTTAGAGCTCTGATTAGTGTATATGTTATGACTGGCAGCCTTAGCAGAAGAGACAAGATTGAAAAGGTCACAAAGTTGAACTGTCCTCTAACTCAGGATGACAATCCTAGGCAATAACTGAAGCAGGGAAGCAGCCCAGCTGGAGAAGTTTGTCTCATTGCTTGCTGCATTTTGCTTGCTGTCTGGGGATGTGGGTAATTATAAATCACAAGGAATATAGTAAGTCTTTAGATGATGTGGAAGTTATCTGTCTCAGCACCATGTTACATCTACCAGAGCTTCCAAGAAGTCTCAAAGTGTGGAGGTAATCTTTTTACTGTGATCTGTCAGGCTTGGTGACACATAGCACATGGAAATCAGTGAAATTCTGTTCCTCAGCCTGTTGCCCTGGGGTGAGAACTGAGAGCTCTTCACTAGGACTTAAGATCTCCTTGATGTGCTGTTCTGGTTTGACCCCTATCTAAGAATGAAAGCGGAACTGCAAAATGGGAAGCCTGATGCAGGGCGTGTGTGTGGTCACATCTCTACATCAAGCACAATGTTGCAGGAGGACTGGAATCTGCTATGCATTTTGTATACTCAGTAAGCCTGCTTCCCTCTGTTTGCATTCAGGTCTTTGACCTTCACAGTGGCTTTTGAAGTGGAAGTTTGAGCTTGTTACTTGTGAGGTTGTGGTGGCTGTGTTTTAGCTTGGGCAATAGATGAGCTTGCTTTTGGATCTAGGAGCCCTTGTTTCCCCCATCCATGTTTTAACAAGGGTCAGGAGTACCTACAGCAATTAGAAATGGGCTGAACTGGTGTGCTCTTGAGAATCACTGGATGATCTCCCATGTTGCCCTGCAAACGCATGACCAAGTTAGTCTTTGTGCAATGCTACTAAGCCAAGCCATACAGGGCACCGGGCTGCAGCCGCTTCCTAGCTACCTGTGAGTTGAGGAGATGCTGCTGCAGCATTTTCTATGTCTCTATTTAACAAAAACAGATTTGGAGCTGTGCTGATTTACTCAGTATTGAGCAATAGCTTGTCTGCTGGGTATGTATTACTGCTTACTGTTTTCAGGAGAAATAGTGAAATGGTGTATATGTTTTTGTATGATACTGAGTAAACTCTAAGCACATCATGCTCTGCTGTAAGAAATGATGGTCCTAGCACACTAGGAGAAGAGATGTGTGGACTTGTGTGGCTGGTACAGATAGCACTATGGAGGGAAAGATCAGAAGAGGCAGAAATCTAGCTCTTAAAATATGAATATTTCATCCTTTTTACCTAAATTGTACCCCACACAAATGCCTAGTCAATGTAATGAAAGAGATGCACCTTTCTGAAAATAAAAGGCTTTCAGTTCACTAAAACATCATTTATTATGGGCTTGAGAAGCTGCTGAAATAGAAAAATGCTGAATGGTTATGCTGGGAAGCGTGAAGTAGGAAAGTCATTTTTCACTCACTGATTTCAATTTGTTTGCCTGCCTTCTCCTCCTCACTTGCATTAACTTCTTGAGAGCTCAGGAAGGAGACCTCTTCCCTGGCATGATGCCTCTGCCAGCCCTCTTGGCCCTCAGACACGGGTGCAATACAGATGAGACCAAATTCAACCAGCTTCTCTGCTTCAGAGAAGACTGAATTGCTCTTGGAGAATTAGTGTGCTGGAAAGGGGTGCTGTGGAGAGCAGGTGCACGTGAGCCTCACAAGGAGTGCGTGGCCCTTGCGGTCAGTATCAGTTCCAGACACTTCCCCCCACCTTTAAAGGCAATTTTTCTTCCAAGTCTCCTTGTATTGTAGTAGCACAGATTATCATTTTTTTTATTCAAAGATTTTTTTTAATGTCTTCTCCTGTCAAGCCAACTTTGCTTGGAAAATTCTCAGCAAGGCAATCATGATACATGATGTTAACATCAAAGAAAATGTGGGTAGCTAGATTATTTTCTTAGGGTCCAGGTATAAGTCAAGGTTGTATAACTTAAAAAAACTGTCTGAGAGTACATTTGCAGGTCTTATCACAATTTCAGCTTTTTATATAAAAGCAAACAATGGCTAAAGTGCAAAATCATCAGAAGGGTAAAGGCTAAATATATTTGTGATCTGTTTTTAACTTGTCTTTTTATTTCACTAATGAGTATTTAAAGAAGGAAAACATGAAACAATGCTTGTTTATTGAGATTTGTATATGTGCAGTGAGTAAACGCAACATGTTGAGTCCTGACCAACCACAATAGCACTTGCATTTCTCCCTTAAACCTAGTCCTACATCATGGACGCTCCTGAAAAGATTGATTTTTTTTTTTTTTTTTTTTTTATTTCCTCCACCCCCCCTTCAAACTCTGGAGAAAAATCCTACATAAAGCAAAGTGGAGGATTTTTGCTTTTCTGTTTTGACTTGCTATAGAAAGGGAGATGCAATTTAACTTAGCTGAGACAAAAAGGGTATCTTTTGGATGAGGCCCACTCAGCAGCTTGATTATATAGACTTCTCTGAAAATATCACAACTCATTAATCTGTAAGTGCTCAAGGGATTTGGAGGATCATAGCATTTAGCATCTACTCTGCAGAACAGTAAGTGTAATAGTCGGGTAACATAAAAAGCAGGCAGCTGGCTAAACTGAGAACTGGAGATCAGTTTACTTCCAGCTCTTCCAGCACTGCTCTTGGCACGCGAGGTGAGACTAACGACCCCCTTGGTCGTCCTCAGGACCTTGGGTCCTGCTGAGACTTGTGGAAGAGGGGAGGGACTGCACTGCCAGAGACCTTGTGTGTTCAACGGCCGAGCGCCTGCTTGGAAATGCAATGCTTTGAGCATTTTACCAAGAGTTAGAATTCAAAATAAAATTCTTTTAATAGATCCTCTTGGATGTTACATATGTATTCAGCGATCTTTGGTGTAGCTCCATAAATAGTACATGTACAGGCGCACAGTTATCTATTTAGTGCTTCTGCAGCCCTGTCCTCCAACCTTTTCTTTTGGAGGGTTTGGCAGATTAATTTCAAGTTGAAACTTTGAATATTGAATTTAAGTCTGCTTCTGCTTCAGACTTGAAGGCCTTGTGTGCTCAAGCAGGTGTTACTTTTTCCAGTCTTATCTGTCAACCCAGTAAGACATCATGTTTCCTACCTCTCCTACTGCCTTCATAAATTCAATGTCACTTAATCTGTGCGAAGGATTACACAGTATAGTATATTCCTATATCCTTTTCTCTAGTACTAAAGTACCATAGTGCTCAATATGAAAAATGTTGCTGTTAAATGTTCATAAAATAAATTTTATGGATTACACAAACATATAGAACACAAACAGTCTATTTAAGTCACAGTTAGAAAGCTGACATGAGGAGTTACCTAGGAGAAGACTAGTGCTACAGTGGAAGAACTGTAAGCGATGAACATGAGTCTCACTAGAAGCAGCGATAGCACTGGTCGATGTGGAGCAGAGTTTATAGGTGACTAGCTGGTCAGGGACCCAAGAAAGGGAGCAGGTTAGTGCCAGCTGGGAACAGAAAACTGTAGTCAGATCAACACTGATGTGCTAAAGCAATGTTTTTTGGGACGCCTGGAAAACTAGAAATATTTTGGAAACTAATGGAATATAGGCAGGGCCAAGAAGACTCTGAAAGACTAATGAGCTCAAGAGCTGTCAAGTCCATTCCTAAAAACACTGCTCCTTTCATAAGAGCATGACAACCTAACACTGCACATCACGAGGTGTGCAACGTGACACTGGCACAAACAGTTAATCCGATATGCATATATGAACTAGAACAACCGAACTTTTCCACAGATTTATTGGAAGGTTTAAAATAAAACTATGGAAATTGGCAGTGAATAATCTTCTTGTAACTTGCCACCAAAAATATTCCACTGTGGTTGTAAATAGGTCTGCAAAGCATAAGATAGCTGAACTTCTTACCTATCAACCAGATACTGAAGGAATCTGTCTTTTATCCAATCCTATCCATGCTGAAAGTGAAGGAAGAGCTGCAGCAAGGCCTATATAAGAGCAATAAAAGCAGAGCTGCTGAGAGGTTATTTCTGAAAGAAAGAAGTACTTGAATTCAAACTAAATTAGTCTTGTAACAGCGTATGTGAGAAACTGTTTGAACAAAGGAAAAAATCCCAGCACTTTCTGTGAAGTAAACACCAAATTGTTCCTTGATTCTCTGGAGTCCTGCGAGTCCTGCCATCCATCTCATCGCTAGCTTGTTCCACAGATTTGGGATTATATTTTCTCACAGTTATAATCCATATAATCCTACTATGTGAGCATAGATAAGAATTAAAATAGTGACAACATTGCAAGTGGAAAATTGGCTCGTAGTGTTCCTTGTGAAGACTTGAAGACTATCAGTTTTAGGCATAGTAGCGTATCTATCATAAGATGGCCTCCACCAAGCCAACAGGGATATTAATTGTAATGAGGTTTCAGTTTTCTCACTGAGTCTTTTTCTCCCCCCATCCCCTTTTATTATTGAGTAATCGTAAAATACTGGTCAGTATTTGCCTTTCAACTTCACTGTATAAATCCTAGAATGTTTGAAATAAAATAGTTGTCATTTTTTCTGCTGCCAATTCTTAACATTCTTTAGTCTCATAATATGCAAGATTTCTTCTGTTCTTTCTTTTAAAACTAATATCAACCTAATGCACAAAGGAAGAAATCTCAACAACTCTAATAATGTGATAGTGCTACAGCTGGGAATTGAACTCACATAAGCATCACATGAGCTCATCTGTTCCCATATGGCAAACAAAATACGCATTTCAGAGCTCTCAAACATGCTAAAAAAGCACATGTGATTAAAAAAAAAAAAAAAACTTGCAAGCTAGGAGACAATTCTGAAAGTCGTCTAAGGAAATTATACTTCTGTAAATGGAAGTCTTATATTGTTTGCTTGCTTAGATGTCTGTTATAAGCATGAACACAAATTCTGATTTGTCCACAAGGCACAAGATGGTGCAGAATCTGCACTGTGATACTACAGGGAAAAAGAAATCTGCACAGCCAGTGAGAAAATCTTGTCCTTTCCTACAAGGACTGAGTGCAGCTCTGCTGTGCAATATACAAAATGGTCAGAACAGACACTTTGCTGACATATATCCCTTCTGGAGTAAATGAGTTTGGAGGGTGATTAGAGATGTCTGGCTCACTTTAGCTAGCTACTTCCTGCCCTCTCTTGTATGAAAGCTAAGAAATTGTGCAGCAGTTTTCCTCCTTCCTGCAGGTGCAGCTATTTGGCAGTAGCCCTTTAGCAGTTTAAGATCTACAAACTCAAAACTCCATAGGGCCTGAAGTGGTATAGGTCTTGAGTACGTGGCCTCTGGCTTCTTGGGCGCAAGAAAGTGGTCCCAGATTCAAAAGGTACTTCACAGGTCTGGTTTTAATAAGTGTGAATAAAACCCCTTTGTTTGTTCATGCAGTTCAGATATTAGCTCAGAAAAACCTTCACAGCCTGGAGGGCAATTGAAGCATTGAAATACATGAACATCAAACATGTGCTTAATTCCCTGATGCTCAAAGCAAAGCTTGTGTTTAAGGTTCTGCTCGAGTAGGTTGCAGTGAAAGCCATGGGGCTGAGGTTCCAAAACGCATTTCATGAATTCCCAGTAATTCAGACTGCTCAAATGTCTGGAGGATGCTATGATACTGTGAAAATTGGGAGAGTTGTTACACTATTTATAAAGAATGAGGAATCTCTGGGGTTTGGTTAGAGAGTTACACTGCAGAATGCAAATAATTCTTTCTGGGAATTTGCTCACATAGTCTATGACTATAATTGATCCAACCTGCAGAAACCTATAAACCTGGTTTGGTTACTCTTCTCAACATGTCAGGAGATACTCTGTAACTTCTAACTCTTTTGTCACTGAGCTACTTCACACAGTTGATGAATAAAACTACTTTGAGAGAGTGTTTGAACAAGTGTGGTGCAAAGCCAAACAGCTGAGCTAGTGTAGCACCTTGTAGGTTAGGCTTGTAAACGATGCTGGACTACTTCACTGACTCCCAGTTCAAAAGCAGTAATGAACTGCAGGTCTCCAGACTGAGAAGTTCATATCGTCTTCACTTGAAAGAAAAGCAGAGAATATAGCTGTGACTGTTACCCTAAAAAGCACAATAGCAGGAGCATTAAGCTAGATCAGGTCAGATTTAATCTGGACTGTGATATCCCTTAAACTTCAGTGGTTTTAGGGTAGCTCTGCACCTATGAGTAAGTGTATGAGTGTATTTTAGGGCTACCTTTATGTCTCTTCTCTGTGGTTTGACCTCCCTGTCCAGCTACATCACAGACTCGTGATCAGCAAGCAGCCAGAGAGGAGACCACAGTGCATCTCAAGTCTACTTAACAAAACATTAAGTGGAAAATCTCCAACAATCTGGAGGAACTGCATTGCCTATATCACTTTCCATGCAGGCTTTTGCAATAGCATGATTACAAGTTCCATAACCTTATAGATAAACGTGGACAAGTAAAATGATGACATCAAGTCCATATTAACTACTTCAGTTAATATGGAGGGCATTTGGAACAAAACCTAGCTGTGTTGGCAGCTCCTCCAAAACATACATTTTGATGGAATATACCCATGAGCAAGTTACCAAAAAAAAAAAAAAAAAAAGAAATAGATATAGGGTTGTATGCATGTAGGCTGAACGTTATCAATGTGATCATCCAACATTTGAATTTTTCTGATGTTTACTGCTACTAATATTTGAAGAGATCATTTAAAATCATGGCATAGATTATTGCTTGTTTCTTTCTTTGACTTGTGGCAATTATATTAGAGACCAAATAATTTAGAATGATTGTCCTGATATTTTCCTGTCCTGATATGTTCCTGTTGCCTATAAAAATAAAGGGAGGACTAAAATTCCACTTTCTATTCTGTTCCCCTTCTTCCCTGGCTCTGACTTGGAACTTTCATTACCCATTCATTCTTGTGAAAAACCTTTCATAATAAAACCAAATTCTACAAAGATTCAATTGTTTTCTGAGTAAGATCGCATTTTCTGTGTTCCTTCTATTTTAGATGTATGAAGAAATTTAGGAATGGTCTCCTTGTTCTCTATGCAATCAATAGATCATAGTAGGTCAAAATCAGCCTTAAGTGTCAATATTCTTTAATTCCTTAAATCTAAGCAATATTGGTGCTTCTGGAAGTTCATTTCAAGTGCATCCTAAATTCATGAATTTGTAGACTCGAGTTGATAAGATACTGTGACACTTAAACTGTGTATAATTCAAAATGGTCATAGTATGAGCTCTCAAGGGTCTTAAAAAATGCAGCATGTGTAACTCAAGCCTACAGAGCATCTTTTAAAGCATATACTTCCAACCACTTCCTACTCCTAGTCTGCTAGATTTGATGCTATTCTTTGTTATCATATCTGTTATGAACTCTCTTCTGTCTTCACGAAGATCTCATTTTGCATGTGGCAGAGGAATGCAGAGTGCAGTGACCTCTGCTTGGATTCTGGGAGAAACCTCAAATCTGTGGCGATGCAGCACACTTCAGTGTGTGGTGCAAGAGAATCTAGTTTAAAAAAAAAGAGAGAGAGAGAGAAGAAAAGAAAAAGTAAGTAGAGGTTGTAAGGAAGAAGTGGGCGACCTGGATTATAATGGTTATAAAAAGTAACTGTGTGGGCTGGATCTTACTTCGCAGTTGATTTATATGCTACCAGTTTCTCTTTGGCGGTGGCCAGAAATGTTTGTGGGGCAGAAAGAGGGAATTGGCAAGCTGAAAGTTTCCCAGCACAACAGCTAAATGGGCACTCCAAATTCCCTTCCTTTCCGGGTTTTGAGGTGGTGTTGTCATTGCTTGATGGACTTCACTTGAATTCAGAGCTATCTCTGGTGCTACTAGTGTCATTTAACATCGCTGCTCCCAACACACAGAGCTGGCAGGTGCCAGACACCCCAAACTGCACAGGGATTTTCCTCCTTATGTGACTACAAATCCCTAGTCACCCTGACCTTGATTTCTTTTACG
Organism: Rhea pennata; assembly: GCF_028389875.1. Taxonomy (NCBI): domain Eukaryota; kingdom Metazoa; phylum Chordata; class Aves; order Rheiformes; family Rheidae; genus Rhea; species Rhea pennata. The sequence continues at coordinate 6,979,524 of NC_084677.1, forward strand.
ACGTCGTTTCTTCCCTTAAGTTTTTCTGCTGAATAAAATGTCAGCAGATAACATCAGTACTACTCCATAATTTAATAGTGCCAAATATGGATTGGAGTCTGACTCAACATCTTTTTTCAGTAGGCATCTTAATATTTTGATAATATTTGCCTGTAACTTACTAGACTGGGAACTAGAAAGTACATGAAACATGAGTTCAGACACACAACTATCTTAAATTCCTACCCACTACACTTCTGGCGCCTGCCAGACGCCGCTCTGGAGTCTGCTACGCCCGGCGCAGATGGGCGCGCGCGTGCGACCGCGGGGCGACGCGAGGCACCCACTCTGCAGCAGCCTCCATCGCCTCCCCGGACGGCCGCCCCGGGCTCTGCCGCTGCCACCGCGCGTTCACGCCGCTGCGGCTCGACCGCCTGAATTTCAGTGCGCCCCGCTCATTCGTTCGCCTTAATGCCGGTCTGATCTTGCCTCCTGTTAGGAAGACTGTAGTAGAGAAGGAGACTTGGGTTTTTTTCTATTTTTCATATCTTTGCAAGAGGATTCACATATAAGATAAGCAAAAAAGATGTGATTCTAATATTGCTGGATTAGAGTTAATTGAGGAAAAACAAGCCTGTATCAGTCTGCTTAAAAAAAAAAAAAAAAAAAAAAAACTTTAAGAATACAGTATTTCTAGGAAGAATGCCCTTTGAAATCCTCGGTTTTCAGACCAGACCGTTTTGAGGATCACAGACTGAAAAAAACAAGAGATGCCATTTTTCACTGAGCTGCGGGAACCGTTAGGAGAACCAGGCAGTTTCTTTATGACTGCAATGATTCTTTTTCATTGGAATTTTTCCCCTCAGCAATATAAATAGCTGCTCTTGGTTGGATGTATTCTCAGTTGTATAATAGATATTGCATACCTTGAAAAAAATTCAAAAGCTGTTTTTAACGAGTGCTTTACCTTTAGGCCTTACTCTCAAACTCCTATAGAAAGAACTGTTCCCCAGTTGTAGTATTTGATTGGCACATTTGCTGTCCAGGGACAAATATACTGAAGTTTTTACATGCTTTACTGTATTTTTGGATATCATATTAATTACTATACCAGTAGCCAACTGTATCATTAATGGCATTAATCATGGGATTATAATGAATTCTTACCACCACAATTAGAAAACAAATAGAGAATGTACTGTAATAAAAGCTATTATGACCTAAACATTTTGCAGTCACAAGATTATTTTTGTATATTTGGTGATAACACCTACTTTCAAGACTAGCATTTGAAGCTAGTTTTCACTTTCATGGAATGATTGCTGAGAGGGTTATGGGGCTCACAGCTGCAATAGAGGGAGCCTTCAACTCCTCTCTCAAGAGGCAGAGGAGAAAGTCTTAGTCTTCACATTCGAAATGCAGCGAGGTATGGCCGGCAGGAGCGGAGGAAACTGAGCAGGGCCTCAGACATGCTTAGAGGTTTTACAAAATGAAGGCTCTCCAATGCCTATAGTTTCTTGCTGGAATAGCAGTTGTCCTATCGTAGGAATAGAACATTCCGCCCTAAAACTGTAGCGGCGAGACAGCTGGTGTTAGCAGCAGAGTGAGGAACGTACACATCCTTTCCTTTCCATAACAAGATCTTTTCTCACTTGCATTTAATACATTATAGGAAAAACTCATCTGCATAATAAGCTCGGAGTGTCCTTGCGTCCACTGCAAATGTTATAGCTGCAGAAATGGTTCTCGCTATTGAATTACTGTTGTCTGTTGTGCCTAGGTTCAAATTACACTCTTTGATTCATCTGACAGCAATTTACTGAGAGTTAATGTGCTGGTCGTTAGGTGATCTCATTGCAGATGAACATCAGGTACTCAGAAAGGCTTCTTGAAAAAGCTTGCTTTCACGAGAATAGGACATTCATAGTGGAATGCTATTCATAATTTTTCTGGATCAACAAAGGCCAAAATGGATTTTGTCATTTACAAATCACAACAGCCTACTGTGAGCAAATGCTGACGCAGTAAACTTACCTGCAAGAAAGTGAATTGCAAACTGCTAATCCCTCTCTGTCTCTGGTTTTGCATGAGACTACACTCTTACAAGGTATAGCTTATTCAGAAACTTGACCTATCATCCTAAGAAATTAGTTAAATCAATAATTACTCTCTACTGAAGGACTGAGGAAAAACAATGAGACTTGTAAAGCTGCTTTAAAATTCATTCTCAGTGAGGTGAAAGCTCATCTTAAAAATTGAAATCTCTCCCTGATTACTGCTGCAGGTAGAAGATTAAAAAACTGTCTTGGTATGAGTGGAAGAACTTGTCACAGCAAGGAGCTTAATAGTATTTTATTCTTGTAATGTTAGAGTTTTCTTTAACTCATAAGAGTTAATACTTTTAATCACCAAGAGATACACTTTGAGAGTTAACTGAAACTGGAATGATATTCACATGGAGTATCTTACTCTGAAATGACTTTTGCCCTTGTCACTAAAGTTGACTCTTTAAAATTCTGTTTTAGTTTTTAAATAGACACAAGGTTAATGCCTTTCAAGGTTTTCTTTTGATGCACTCCTACAAGCAGTAATTTTTGTCAGAATTGGTAAACTAAGCAGGTTTTGCAGAGGTCGGTACCTGACCTTGGACTTTGGTAGGTCTGTAGGCTGTACTGGTTACTGTCGGAGGTAGCTGGCTTAAAAGCAGTATGTCCATTTGTTATCTGAAAGGGGGCGTAGTGCATACAGAGGATCCATCTTTCAATGACAAAAGTGATTCTAATCCCTTGTTTTCATTCAAGTGCTCAAAGCTTTTTTGTTTCTTTTTAATAATCATATCATGGATTAACCAGATCAAGTTCACTTCAGGCAATTGCAGTATGTTTCTCCTACTAAGATGATTCTTGTCATTTAATTTGCGCTTCTTCCCTTCTGTAAAGTCCTTCTTTATGCTATTTAATGCAGCCTATAAGTGGCTGCCTGTCTATGTAAGCAAAGTTGCTTGTATGTGGCATGAATGTCTAATAAATCTGTACAACCTCATAGAAAAACTACTGTAGGATTTGCTTAGATGATGCACTGTATGTGAATGGAAGATATTAAGTTTATGCTTCAGCATAGATGAGTGGTTCATACAGAGAAAGCGGTGAAGCATGTCAGATTATTTACCAATTTACTGTAAACATCCCAAACTGCAATTATGTGAGTGTGAAGAAGGGAAATGCATTAGTGACATTCTGGTAGCCAAAACCTCATGTTCCCAGTTGTATGTCGTGCACTTAATATGAAGCTCGTTTAACATAATTGAATCATAACCTTGTTTTCAAAATTAAGGAACAGAGAACATGAACTGTGATAGTAGAATGAGAGATTCCTCCTCTCTGTCTCTCCTTTCTGTCATTCTTTAGGCTTCAGCATTGCCAAGCGGATGTGGCCCCTGTATGAGAACAGGGCAAATAGATTTTAACATGAGTGGACAAATGGCTTTAGTAATAAAAAGCGTGCTGCCTATAAAGCAGTAGTTTAAACACGGATCATTAGGTTAGAATCAGGAAATTTAAGTTGTGCTCTGACCTTCAGCAAATGATTACACTTCACTAGAATTGGAAAAGTCTTCATGACAAAAGACAGTACTCTTCTGACGATGTATAAGCTAGCTTTGAATGAGGCCAGCACTTGCCTGGCCTCATATTCCCTTCTTCTTAACTCCAGTATTAGCTTTGGTAAATGCTAATGCTGACTCGTGGCTTCCAATTCCCATCTAAGCTCTAAACAAGTAGCATCTCTCTGAGGTGTCGTTGCACATCCGTGTGCTGCAGAGATGTGTGCGTGTGATTTGGCTGCTAGGGAGCAGAAATGAACCAACAGCAAGTTTTGAAGCTGAGCTGAATCTCCTAGATGGCTGCTGACGGCACCTTTGCCTCTGAATTTTTCAGAAGAGAGGTGTCGTCCTAGCGTCCTGTGCCAGTCTTGAAGCTGGCTGCCCAGCCTTGCGCCAATGCTCTCCGTGCTCCCAGACAGCGAGCTGCGGGCTGGCTCCGCTCCTGGAGCTATCGTAACCCATTTCTGTACTATTCAGTTGACGCTAATAAGTCCACGATGGATTTTTTTCATCATTGACAGTCTTGTACAGAAAGCATCTGCTGGAGAGCAGAATGTGTCTCTGCTTGGCTGACTGCTGGAGCAATAAGACATATAAAGCCAGTGCCCACCTTCAGGAAACTGTGCAGACCTATCCTCTTGCAATAGCTAAGTCTTGCTGTGAAGACTAGAGAGGTTTTACGTTTTGATTCTGGACTAGAAACAATCCAATCAATAAATAAAAAGCCAAATTATCGAACATGGAAAAGAGCTGAGAAAAGGGAAGTTGCTGAATAAATTCTCCAAGGTAGAGGCTAGCAATTTCTGTGACAAACACTGGGTCAAATCTACAATTTCCCTCCACCCCAACCCAGGTTGGCCTATTTCAGATAGAATACATCTTACTGATTCAAAAAGGAGATCAAGCTGAGTGCAGCCCTTTCTTATGTTGTCCAGAAATAGCTGCTCAGTAAGGGCAGAGCCAGTCTTGTATTTGCCTGGCAAAGCCTGGGGTAGTTTCTCCTGAATCTTGCTTCCTTTGGGCACCTGGCAGGTAGGAAATGAAATATCTATAAACTTCTAGAGTGCTCTGCTCACCTACCACTACCTCACACAGGCAATGTGTGTTTGCGGGTCTGGTTCAGGTGTCCTTCGCCGACAGCAGATGACTTAATGCCAAAATCTAGGAGACCGTTAGGAGAGTGCTAACTGGTCCTGCTTACATCTGCTTTTTCTGTAGCTTGAGGCAGCTGTTCTAGGAGACAGCAAAATTCTCCACACTAAAGACCTTTCTCTCACAGAAGGTGCTGTATTTAGCTGCTATTCCAGCAAGCATTTCTTAAAATTAAAGGTGACTGGAGAAGGAGAAGTATAAATTATCCTGTTTTTAATAGGACCTTACGAAATAATACATAATTTGTTCTATCTCACAAAGTTTAAAAAAATGTAGTGAGTCTTAAGGTCCATACATTCTTATTACTATCTAGGATGCCCTAAATGTGCATCTTTCAAATCCATAAATGTCTCAAACGCTACAGAGAAAATATTTAAAGTGCTGATGGATTGTCTTTTGACCCTGCAGTGAAGCTAAAAGGCATTTGGTATGGTGGGAGAGGGAGGGATGGAGGTTTTGAAAAGACTTTCTAAGTCTTGTATCTTAAATGTTTTTCCCCGAGGTACTTGGAGATTTCTTCTTTTCAGAATCACATTGTGGAAAGGACATCAACAAATTAAAGAGCATCAGTGAACAGAGATAACCCAACACACTCAACGAACAGAGATAAACCAACACGCTCAGTGAACAGAGATAACCCAACACACTCAAAGTGATGTCAGTCCAATGTGTATGTATTTCTCTGGGCCTCAGCTCATGTCTATAATATTGTGTTGTAAATGCAAAGCTTTGTAGTACTTTTTGGTGGTTGTGCATACACTGCTTTCGATAAAAATAGCTTCCACTTTTTATCCAGCTCAGGTACTGAAGTGACCCCAACAGCAGACAGTGGGTGAAAGCTGAAGCTCAGACCGCCACTGCTGTTACCTTTTGATCCCAAATCTGCCTAATTTAAAGCTACTGCACACAAGAAATGGGTTTGCACCTTTGCACAGCGGTGCAGGCAGGCACCCTGTGCGTCCGAGGTCGTACATCAGCTGAGCTGCCCTTTGAGGACCATCCAGGCCACAGCCTCTTCTCCGTCACTTTGTGATCCTGATTCTTTTAAAAACAAACAAAACCCCATGAGCTTCTTGTCTGCACGTCGAATGTTTTTCACTTTCTGCAATGGGGTGCAGGAAAAGCAATGCGACCTCACAGCATGTCAAAGAGCCAGAGAGAAATGAACCCTTCAAGTGAAATGTATTACTGGGCAGCATGACTTGGAGCCACACTTGTTCCCTAGTTTAAGTCTGAGGGGCAGATCCTCAAACTGTGGACTTTGTCTGCAAGTCTTCCAGATTAAACTGTTCTATTTAACTTGCTGCATAAACATCTTGTATCTATTTTGGAAACAATTTTATTCATTCAATTACTTTAGTAAGAGTAAAAATATTTTATGAGCAAAAGCAGAGTGGTTCTGAAAGGGATGGAGAATAATTTTTCCCTCTATTTTAGCAATTCAGATTTTTAACTAAAATGGTCTGAGGTGAACATGTTCTTTCAGCTCTCGTCATTCTCCTCGTTCCCCATCTTCCTCTGTTATCGTTAAGCATAATTTGTGTTGGCATACTTCAGATTGCTTTTCTGCTGGATGTGTGGTTCCTGTAGGGTTAGCTGGTTTCATCCTTTCCTCTGGCTGTATTTTAATTGATCCATAAATTGGTGTGCTGTGGTTACAGATGATATCAGTTTTTCATACTTTTCTGGTCATTTATCAGGACAGTCTGAAGGTGCAATATGGTGTTTGCTTCCCTTCATTTCTCTATTTTTCCTAAAAAGAAACAAATTACAGAAAATAGCACCAGTGAAATCTTTGCTCCAGTTAGGCACGACGGTGATTTCTGCTCCATGCGTCTCAGCAGCTGCTTCCATTTGTTATCTGCGGGACTGTGAGCACGGGCAGCATCCCTGAAAACATTATTCAGCTCCATAAATATGGCAAATGATGTGCCTGGCTGTACCACAAGTCCTGCTTTTACTGTTTTGCAGTTATTTGGCCCCTGACCTTTAGGCTGTGATAGATGAGGCAAACTGGGCAGGTAACAGATATTTAAAAATTGCCAATAGAAAAACATCTGACAAGCTTCAGTGCGGGAGATTAATGACCGAAGCAAATAGTTGCGAGCGATGTAACGGCTCTTAGCTGGAAGCTGGCGTAGGGTCGGAAAGCAGGGCTGTTAGGGCTGAGGCGCTTTTTAGTTTTATAAAGCAAAAAACATTTGGGCTTGTCAGAAACCAGCTTCAATTTTTCTCTGTTTCTCTGCTTTTTAGTCTAAAAATAGACCCAAATAGAGAAAAGCAAGGTTGGAGAAAAGCGACCCACCTGCAGCCGCGCCGCCCCCGGGCCCCCGCGCTCGCCCGGGTGCGGGGCGCCCGCCGCGGAGGGGCCGGGGCTGGGGCCAGGTTCGGGGTCCGGCGGCGCTCCGGCCCCGCAGCGCGGGTTCGCCCCTCGCCTGGGACGCGGCCGGACCTGCGCCGGCGTCCTCTGAGCCTGGGGCGGGGAGGCAGCCCGTGTGGCGAGCGTTCTCAGCACGTCGGGTTTTCTAGTAGTTCATTTAAAGGCCTGGGAGTTTCCAAAACTGCCAGAAGATGAGGGGGAAGGGACAAAATTTATTTAAAAGGTTCCTCAGGGAAGAGTTATTGTTTTTCAGCTAGAGCTCCCTGCCCTCCTCGCTGTGGATTATGCACCGGAGCTGTGCAGATGCTGCTGCTGTGCAGATGCTGCTGCTGTGCTTCCTTATTTGCAGGCGGCAGTGCAGCGTCTTATTCAAATCTTCCCCGAGAGTATTGCATAATGCATTATATTAAAAAAAAAAAAAAAAAAAAAAAAAAAAAAAAAAAAAACACCACTTCTGGCTTGAAAATTATACTTTTGGGTATTAATTTTACTGGGGTTGTGAATAGCGCTCATATTGGATTATGTAAACTTTCCTTCATCAAGTAAAAACATCTTCTGCAAAGACTCTAATACCCTTTTCTGGACATGTTCAAAGCCATGTTACTAAAGATTGCATTATGTAACAGCCCTTAAAGATCAATTTATATTGAAATAAGCCTAAATGAAATTTCTGCTCTGGCTGTATGTTCAGCTTTCAATTCACTGGTTAATGGTAAGTCAGCTGAGATCTGACATTTCAATACAAGATCTAACTGACTTGCAACCTCTCCACCTATTTTCTGATAAAGGCAGACTTATTGTAGCCTACTGCTCATTACATTATTTTTGCTTCAAATATTTGAGCTTCAAGTATTGAACCAGACTTCTGAAACAAGATTTCAACTTATTCAAAATGCAGTTACCTGTGATAGTAAAAGAAAGTGAGATATTTTGGTCTTTGGCATGGGTTTCCTGGACTGTTTTTTTTTTTTTCCTCTTATGCAGACTGTTGCTCCGTTGAGACTATGAATAGTGCCAAATGTCTAAAGCCTGTATTCTGAAACTAAACTGGAACCTAAATGCCTTTTTTTTCAGAGGGTTTAAAAAAAAAAAAAAAAAAAAAAAAAACCTATATGTTTGAATTTTACCAAATATGCAAAAATCACAATAACCCAATCGGATTTAGCTGAAAGTAAAAGCGCAAAGTTGGGATGCTGTTGAGTTAGTCCATACAGCACTGCTTAGATCTGAAGTCTTCATACCAATAGAATATGGAGGGCAAAATGTATTAAAGCCCATATAAAATGTATAAAGTGGTGTTAGTGGTTTATATAAGTTTCTTGCTTAAAATATGTTATATATAAGTATAAACATCTTTAAAAGTACCTTTGAGAAAGCAAGGCTTGTTCTCAAGCTAGCTTCCTTCTGAAAACACTGTGACGCGTAAGATGGACGGTTTTATATGCGATGGGACAAATACTTCAGGTTCATCACCTTGAGCTTCTGTTCAGGTTATTAGTCGTAGTTGCTCATGTTTTATACGATTGTTTTCTGATACTAATATACAATGTTGAAAAACTAGCCAAGCATAACAAACATATTTTGGGGTTCTTGGTAACTGAATCTAAACTCTTTTTTGATCCATAGTGTCATTCTTCAGTCTGCAGGTAACAACTCCTCAAAGCAGAGTTGACCAGAGGATGACAATTTCAACTTATGACATCTTTTGTAGATATGATTTTTTGTTTGTTTCCATATCATTTTCCACTCATGCTTCTAAACATATTTTTGAAGTAGATTTCTGCCAAAGCATCAATTTTGTGATTTGGGAAGGAGGTCAGGCATTCTCCTTAAATTCTTCTTCCTTTTTTTTTTTTTTTTTTTTTTAATGGAAACTGCCCAGCAGAATCAGCACAGTCTCCAAAAACCTCACCAAAAACTTTAAAATCAATGCACTCCTTTGAAACAGTTTGGCTTTAGCAAAACAGCATATTCAGTTGAAAAAACACAGGGCTGAAAATATTGCAGCCAGCCGTATTCAGAAGCACCACAGACAATTTACAGAACGCGGAATAGCTCATGAAGGCAAATCAATACTTATACGATTATGTGGTGCTAAAACAATGAACCGAGTCCAGAAGGCTAAGAGAGTAACTCGAATCCATTTGAACGGTGCAGGGATGCTGCTTGAAATGTACCGTAAGCTGCCAGGGAGGAATGAGGCTGCTCAGCACCGTGTGTGCTCCTCCGAGAGGTGGCACAGGTTCTCTCTGGTCCTCAGCACCCCTGACGTACAGGGGTCTTCTGTCCGCGTTGTGTTTGCCAGGCATAGGAAAAACTAGCTGCACCAGACCACCACGGTAAAATATCGGTATGTGAATGAAGGTGCTTAGATCTAGGTCGATTGTAGGGTTGCATCGGTTGCTAGCTGTCCTCCTGGAAGAGGTTTGTTGTTGGCTGAGGATGCTTCGCAAACCCCACACAGATAAGAGCTGGGGTATGGGAAATGTCAATAAGTTCTCAGTGAGCTCCTAGAAATATGGACTGGACAAGGTTGTATTTACAGGATTATGATCAAAAATGTAGCTTTACTCTCAATATATTTCACAGGTCATTTTCTTCATGCATTAATAGAAATCTATCCAGTCTTTCTTTTATGTATTCCTATACTGTCTACGGTTCAAAATACTGAGATCTTGACATAGGTTATAATCACTTAAAAATCAGTTCTTGTACTAGTTGAAAAGTACTCAAATCAGTACAAGCTTGAACTGTGGCTGTTGGAATCGCGCCTCCATTGCTATATTAGGAGATGTACTGAAAACAGCAAAGGTTTCCATAAATATTTCAGAGATGAGCACATGAGCACAGAATACAAAACACAGTAAGAACCATCTAAGCAATGCCCTTAAAGTAAAATGTAAATTTAGGAAAACAGTGTAAATAGTAAGGCCATTTTCTGTCATTCATAGGTAAACATTTTCTTGGTCTGGTATGTAGTTTAAGGTAAAACAACTTGAACTTGAATGTGATACCAGTAAGGTGGCTGAAAACTTTTATTCCTTCTGGTGGATACTGTAAAGAAGCTGCTGCAGAGACCAACTCTTTTACCTGTCACATTTTTCTGTATGTATAGTGACAAAATATTAAATAAGAATTATTTATTTGTCATTAACATTCAGTGATTTATAGTTCTGTGCAGTAGATGTTGCATGTTTAGGAACTGAGAAGATTAAAACCCATTTCTGAACATCTATTGAAAAGGTTGCAGCTGACAGGCTTATTTCTGTTCATTTGTTATTTCAATCTAGTGAGAAATTAGAACTATCCCAACTAAAAAGAATCTCATCTGTTTCTCTGAATGACTGGCTTGTAAGACAAACAGATCAGGATTTCTTCACAGTAATCTGTAAATGTCCCTTTCTGCGTAGGGACTGGTGTGACCTTCAGCACTGTGCGATCTGAATACCAGAGTAATGATGGCTTTCCTCCCAAAATATGAAGGGTAGGCAAGAAAGCCTCAGAGAAATCAGTGAACCAGCCAGAAACACGGAACAGACACTAAGTTTTTCAGGCAAACAGCCTGAGCTATGCAGTCGTGTCACGCACAATTTGCTGCGCAGTTGAACCAGATGAGGCTACCGCGTGGATAGGAGGCCTCAGAGGGACGAAACACTGCTGGATGTTGGAGGGCTTCTCTGCGGTTAAGGACGGAGCTAGCCCTGGCGTGGTCCTGCTGGACGCTGCTGTTACAAGTCCAAATGGCCAGATTCGAAACAAAGTCAAGGCCTCATCTGCATATTGGAAATTGCTTAACGCTTCAGTCCAAGAGCTGGAGCCCTGGCATTGCTGATGTGTGTTTGGGGGTAGATCTTGGTATGCCCAGCATGTTTAGAGATTGACTGTAAAGATGCAAAGCCCTTACCTAAAGGGATATCTGTAGCAATCCCCACAGGTCCATTGCACCCATAGTTACTATGTTAGGAAGAGAGGATAATTGAATAATGCTGATATTGAGATTAAAATATTGGGCAGGAACTCGAATTTTGAGTTAATTTTCTGGTGCTGACAAAAGTGGTTTCTGTGAGTTAGTTACACCGTTTAATCTCTGTGCCTTGCTTCCTTATCGTCTGACAGTTTTGTATCTCACAGGGATGTTTGAACTGCAATGCATTAATATGAGTCATTCACATTTTGCAATTATGGTTGCCACATATATGGAAAGATTTTCTATTTGCATGGAAGCAGTAGTTTGCTCATCAAGTGTTAGTCACAAAACACCACTAAAGATAAAAATGCCTATCATTTAGCAAACTGTAGCTAATGCTGTTTTCACATCCATTTAAAAGGCATTGATTTTTATTTGTTGCAGTAAACTCAGCCACATAGCTTTTCTCGTACCAGAGCAAGAGCTCAGATAGGTCTGTTTGGAGGAAAGGATGCAGAGAGGAAGACTCTGTGGTTACAGACCCAGACAGGGCTCCTGTTTTTTTTTTTTTTTTTTAATATCCAGAGGGAAACGCCTTTGCCTGCTGTGCTGTGCAGTGTCTCTGACCTGCTGAAGCTGTTCAGAGGCGAATGGACAAAAAGAAAGTAATGCTGTCCTGTGCATCTCACCCTCCAGCCTTCCGCTCTTCTGCTCTTGAAAATGTATGCTCGTATTGGGCCCAAAGAGGTTTAGTAACTTCTCAATCCTGGAGTGCGTTAAAAATCCATTTTTAAATTGTCTTAAACTATTATGCTAGTTTGGTAGAGAAATAGGTTTTGCTAGAGCTGAGATGGAAAGCACATAAAAGAAATTTGTTAGAGGAAGGTATAACTGCAAAGACTAAAAGCTACAGCAGTGTTTGTTCAGGTCAGGCAATAACGAAATCAGAAAGCCCCCGAAATATCATCCAGAGATGGTCATTAGGGAAGAGATAAAGCTCATTTAAACCTGGAAGATTTTTTTCATGGGCTTTAGTCCAAATCTGAGACACTTAGAGCAAAAAATCTCTCTTCCTGAGTGTGTAGCTGGGTTTGGTCTTTGTTTGAAATTGCTGTTCTCAAATCCCTGACGTCAAAGGCATACTGGATGTTTCTTAACACATTTTTTAAAGTGTTTTCAACATGGAAAAAATTCGGTTTAGGTTTGTATAACCTTGAAAAACTCCTGGTTGATCTTATAGTAACATTCACTTCATGACTCCTTTGACTTTCCCCAGATTTCAGGTCCCCCATGTGCCCCAGCCAACCCTAACCCCGCTCTCCCTGGTGCCCTGTGTGTGGATGGGGGAGGCTCTTTGGGGCACGCCAGTCCTGGGGTCACCCCAAGCCTGGGGGCCCCTCAGCCCTGCGTCGGTCCTGCTGCTCTGAGGAGTTCGGTTCTGTATGTGACGCCCCGTTCCCCCCGTACACCCAAAAGCCCACCTGTAATTGGGACAACGTGTAGTTGAGCAATGGTATTTGCACAGCAATAGGGGCAGTTTGTGTCGAACAGTAAAGCTCAGACCGAAAAAGGAAATGTTTAGTAGAGAGTAAATGCTATGCTCGAAAGGACATTAATAAAGGAAAGGATGAAACAGACTCTGCTGCAGTTTTTGATTGAAGTAAAATAACCTCCAAAACAAATACCACTTTCTTTCTTTGCTCTCAAGCTTGAAGCTCCTATAGTGTAATTATTACTTTGATTTCTGAAGGGGATTCTATTTTTCTCTAAAAATGTTTACAGCACTATCAGATTTAATTATTTCTGACTTTCTTCAGCAACTTTACAAAGAGATTGAGAACAACAGCATTTATCTTTTCAAGAGAGGGAGAGAGGAGAAAAAAAAATGAGTTAGATATCTATCCTCCTGGAATCTAGGCTCTTATATTTCCAGATAAATGAATATATTTAACTAGGTCATAATGAGTAATAAGGGAAAGCTTGTATTTCATTGCCTCGAGATAGAGCATTTTGGTCTCTTATTATCATTTATTATTTATTTTAATTAGTCTTAATTGCTGTGACAATTTTCATTTTAATAGATATTCAGATGATTAAGAAGCAAACTTTCCTGGAGTTGTAATCGCAGCCTTTCTGGAGCACTGAAACCCAGCAGCTGCTCATCTCTCAAACCCCCCAGTTATTAGCATTCAGGCTTTGGCACTGAGGTTATCACTAGCGCTGCGGTAAACGATTCGCCCCTTTGGCAAATCGTTGCTCAACGCTGTTTTCCCAGGAGATGTGCTTCACTGCAGGTGAAAAAGAGCCAGTGGGGAGAGAGTGCTTACACAAAGCTAGTTCAAGACTTTTATTAGCATCGTGACACTGCATTTAAATGCTTTAAATGCTCCATTCAATATAGGAGTCAATCTTTTTCTGCACTGTCTTTATAGCTTCTCTGTTGTCTGCTATCCGCTAAGGTAACTGCATTATGAGCCTTGCTTGACGCACGAATGCCGGAGAATAAGATCAGTTACGCTGTAAGCTAAGGAGCTGCAGCTCTTCAACACAACCGGTAGCTTTGGAGCTGCCTGGGAGCTGACAGCCGTTACGTTACGGTGATGCAGGCATGTTCTGGTGGTGTGTCGAAGCCGTAGCCTTCGCTGGGGTGTAGCGTTTGCCAGGTAGATTAATTCTTGTAGAGCATCAGGCCGCCTCATGAGGTTGTGAGCAGCTGCTGCTCTACAAGCAATCTCCTTTCCAGCCAGCCTGGGCATCTGAGGGGACATCGGAGCAGCCTCCAGGGCGGTGTAAATCCCCCACGGTCAAGTACCATCACCGTCCCCAGCACCCCTGGGTCAGAAAGATGTACCTGCCAGGAGTAGTACGAAATATGGATTTTGCTGACAGAGCGTGGGCGGGGAGACCATGGAAAAGGTGGGAATACCCCGATGGCATCGACAGACCCGGCGAGCCTGGGCAGCCCTGGGACTGCCCAGCCCCAGGCTGGGCAAAAGGCATCCTCCAGCCCAGCCCCAGGCTGGGCAAAAGGCATCCTCCAGCCCAGCCGTACCGCGCGGAGGGAGGCAAGCTGCTGTCCTGTGCCCGCTGCCAAAACGTCTGGAAATGGTTCTGCCTGCCGGCGTCAGTCCTCAGCATCAGTTATCTGCGACGTAGACCTGGTCATATCTGCTTTATAACGTAGGAGAGCAAGATAGCTGTTTTTCTGCTTTTTTATTTTTAACATGATATTAATATATAGCTGACGTGGTATACCAGGTATTCATTAGCTCTCATAGAACTGTTTTTTCAAATATATAGAAATTCTTAGTAGTTCTTTGTTTTTGTGGTGAATAAAATTGATTTTCTTTTTAGAACAGATAATTCAAGTGAAACTGCTACAGAATTCTATTACTTTTGTGGAAATTTTTGTTAGAAGTCTCGCTGATGGTTTTTAAAATAAATTTTCAACGGTTAATAAGAATCTTCTGACTGATTATAATTTTTGTGGCCAGCAGGAAAGTTAGTCCCTCTTAAAATAATTTATTTCAACAATAGGTACATAAATTTTTTCTTTTGTAGGACTTCAATCTGTATTTATGCTATTTTACAGCAACATTAATATAATTAGGTATCATTATTTTTCTATTGTCAGTGTTAAAAGTAGGCAGCAGATGGAAACTAATAGTGCTACTTGCAAAAAATACAATCACAACAAGGGTAACATCTGTACTTATATCAGTTAATCATTATTCATATCTCTCAGTTTTGTTAAGGTAAGATTATCTGTCGCAATTTGGTACATTTTAAGGGAAATGAAGAAAATAGGTTATGCCTCTTCATTGTCTTGTTACTACCTTTTCTCTCAGTACAGACTGAGAAAATATTTGCTGAAATATGTCATTGCTTTTCTGATTACCTGCAAAGCATGAAGTGTCATTGCGATTTCTACATTCTGATTATTTCCAGACCTGGATACTCTTTGGCATTCCAATAACCTAATTGTAGGAGTTAAGTAATAGTATTCGAGCTCCTTACCCTTACAATTTTTGTCTCTTTCCTTGTCCTTATTAAAGAAACAAATCTGAAGCAAATGAACAAAAATATAGTGTTCTTCTATTCTCCGCAGGCTGCGTTGTATCATACTGTAAGTTCTCTCCATCAGTCTCTGCCCCCTTGTACTCCTCCACTGAGTAATTCAGTTATAAGGAGCACCTAAGCTTTAGTTTTAGGAGACCTATGCTAGTAAGGCCATTGCAATCAAAATGCTGTGAAGATCTATTGCAGCCTCTTGTTCTCGAAATGAAAGTGGTGTCAATGGGACTTCTGCCACCAGCCTCGGCAAGGTTGGAGCTTCCTCCTGCACTGCTGTTCCCACACTCAGTTTCTCCCATGCTGGCACCTGCTTGTGCCAGGATGAGACTGAATACCAGCGCTGTTAGAAACTGCTGTGTTTCGTTGTGCCTCTTACTGCTCTTTCAGATGATTGTGACCCGCACTTCTCTGCAGTGACTTATAATACTCTTAATTCTGCAGCATAATAGCAACATGCTGCTTTAAAAAAACCCAAAAAACAAACTCTATGTAATTTAATATTAAAATCGTTTTTTCCCTCTCTCAGCATCACATTATGTGCACAGCAAAGCTCCCTCTATTGCCCAAGGAAATCCTTGTGGAGATTTAATGGTGTCTTATTTCCTCCTTGCTTTGCTTTGTCGTGGCTCTCATGGAACTCTAATATCTGGGATTTGATGACAGCATGTTTCCCCAGGTCTGGTGCTCATCCCCCTCCCACCGGGACGGGCTGACATCATGGACTCAGGAATATCTTGGTGTCTCAGCACATGTGGGCTCAACAGTCCCCTGAACCCTTTTTCCCAGGCAGGGGAAAGGGGTTATGGACTCCACTGCAGCTCAGTTTTTCTGCATAGAGGGAACTGTATGAGCTAGTCTTGTTAGGACATGAAATCCTTATACCAATATTTACTGGTAAAAGAATATTTTAAACATATGGAAATATGCCTACTGATTTAAGCTCAAGAAATGTATGGACATTACTAAGAACATCATGCTTCATCTAGTCCAAAGGCAAGCGCTCTAGTAAACTTTGGTAAACACACCACAGAGAACTTTAGCTGGGAGCTGGACGGGATGGCCTAGCCAGTCTTTTCTGTCTCCTACCTCTGAAACTCAATGCGGTCTAATTTTTAATGTCAGCGATCAGTAGAGCGTACCTGTGTGCTGGAAAAGAGATTGGTTGTAATGTTTATACTCACTTCAACATGTTTTGTCTTTTTGTAAAGAAACAAACTTTAAAATTTTATGGTTAATAAGATGCTGCAGATTACTTATAGGTAATATAATCAGGTTGTGTCTGTATGAAGCTTTTGTTCAACCATAGTCTAGTAAGCAAGAGCATGATTTGCTGCTTTTCATGCGTGATATCCTTTGCTGTGGGTCTCTGAGCCTTGACATATGTTTAGTCTTTCAATTAAATTCCCTTAGACGTATGAATTTTGTCAGTGCTTATTTCTCCCACACAGAAAGCCAGTTGTATTATGCGATGTTTTCCTTGGGTATTCGCCCCTGCAGGCACCCACAGGCAGGCAGCGCCAGGCCAGGTCGGGTGGCTGGACCCTGGCCTTGCTGTCTTGCCCACTGGTTGTTTTAGGGAGTTTTAAGGAATTATTGCACCTGGATCGTGCGCCCCTTTCCATGGGGTGGTTTGTATCATCAGCTCAGGGAGGGATCAGGGAGCTAAGCTAATAGTCATAGCTTCCTCTTCCTCATTGCTCCCACCAACATACATAAAAGAGTGATTTCCCGTGTTTTTTCTGTTTCCTGTTTTTGAAGGATTTTTCCATTCAGAGGAGGTGAGGGTCAGATTTCTGATTAGGAACAATTTGGAGGAGGAGGAGAGAAAAGGAAAAGAAATGTAGCAACTAATGCAATCCGTCTGAACGAGTGAGACATTGAACAAGCACAGTGCACTGAATTTGGCCATGCCTCTGGACAGTGCTTCAACTCCAACTTTTAATCCTGTGTATGCAAACACTTACGAATGGCACACGGCATGGGCTGAGTGTGCGAGTGCTGAGCGAAGGGTAGGCGGGAATGCCGTGAGTACCGACAGCAGCTCCATTTTGTGCCAGTGACCAAAACACGCTTGGATAGCTTCATCCTTGACTCTCTTCTGCATTTCATTTTGGGTAAAAGACTATTTGCAGACTTATTTGTGTGTTTACTTTCCCAAGGGGTTCATAGTGTTGAACCTGAGTAACTTGCGAGTTTTAGAGAGCTCTTAATGTAGAAACTCTGTGCTTCAGCTTTCTCTCTCTTCAGCTTTCAGGAGCTATGAAAGAAAATGGTTATCTTTTCTGGCTTTTTAAAGCATGAACCTACTTTTCTCAAAAAAAAAAAAAAAAAAAAAAAAAAAGCTTCATTTTGATGCCTATTTTTCTTTGTCCTTTCAGTTCTGTCAGTGAGTAAAACTACTTGCATTTAGAGAGCATAAGAGGGTGGGTTGTCTTACAGGTTGCATTCAACCATATGGATCACTTTGATTATCACTTCTTTGAAGAAATGCTTGGTTAGTTGTTATTTCATCATATCCTAATTACAGAAATTAAATCCTGCTTTTAATGAAATATGTAATAAAAGTAAAGCCCTGTTTGCTTCAATGGGAATCTTGCACATGGGGCAGGGGGACAACCAGGCAACTAGGAGTCGGTGAGTCTTACTTCTTCTCCCTTTAGCAACTCCGTCTGGTAGGTAAAGTGGTCTTTTACCACTTCCACAGTCAACAGACATTTTTCTTTTATTGACTCAAAGTAGGATTCAGCACTGAGGGAGAATCCAAACCTACAGCAACTTTAGCACAGCACATTTCTGATGACATTCCTGTAGCACAGGACGTCCTTCATGTTTTAGACACACAGTTCTCAAGCACTGGCTTACTGACTAAATGATCCCATCTAAGATCTAACACATTGATTCAATTACTTCAGCTTGTGCTTCAAACACCATCAAAGTGTTTATCCTTTTTCCTTAATTCTTTTGAAAGGCTAATTCAGACTGACTCATTAAGTAGAGATGACTGCAAATTTGGATAATGTGTTTAAGGGAAGAGTCTTGATCCATCCTGATTAAAAGGTTTTTTTTTTTGTAGCTAATGTTTAACTTTTGAAGCTCATAAACCAAGCTACAGTTAATAAGCATGTTTCATTCTCAAGCATTTAAGCATTCTCCCACTTCCCTCTGCCCCCTGAAATCCAAAGGGATGTTCCCTGAGCTATAGGATGCAGCACTTGTGCTATTTTGATATCATTTAATTATTTCACAGCAACTGAAAAATCTATGTGCAGTTACATGATGAATAAATACACAAGTATATTTGCCTCACTGACTAAATCAGTACTTTAGAAGGATAAACTATTATATTATCTAATTAGGCATCGTACAAAAAGTGTATTTTCATAAGGGGAAAGCCAGAAGGGTAAAAATTATCTTGAATCATTTGTTCTGAAAAAAACACTGCAACAAAAACTAGTTAGCACTAATTTCTGACAACTTTCCTTATATTCAGAGGAGGCAGAGATGCGGAAAAAGTGTTGTGCATGTCTGAGACGTGAAAAGGGATTCTCTGCTTCCCTCAAAACATCATCAGCACAAATAAAGAACATTTGCACGTATGTATCTATGTATCCTATATTATGCCCATCCTGAGGAACACCTGCAAATGTGGTCCATGTTGTCAGGAATGCTAGAGGTTATACTTGACTGCAACAAAAAGGAATTCACTTGTAAAATGGGATTTGTTCCTGTGAATTTAATATTATTTTAGAGAGTTGTCTTCACACTGAAATATTGTATTTCCTGTAAAGTACAGTCAGCTGGGGCTGCTGAATGTACTGATCTAGTGAGATGTTGATATTAGAATTGGATGAAAAAGTTAGCAAATAATACATTTGTTAAAAAGTTTGGAATGTCCACAAAATGTTTGCAAGTTCTAGGAATATCTTGAGATGGAGGAAAAAAATGAAACTAAGCCATAGTCAAAAACTTCCAGAGGATAAAATGAGATTTCATATATTCTCCATGATAGGGCACCTTCAATGCAGAAATTTCCTCCTTCCTGGTGAAATTTTAAGCTCCCCTCAAAATCCCTGGCGGGTTTTAAACACATCTTTCTCATCACTGCCTAAGGCACCAGGCAAGAGAATCCTCTTCTCTGCCTCTTCATCCTATAAGAAAGAGGAGAGTGTCAACAAGGAGGATTTAGTTGGTCTCCCTCTTTCCTTCCCATCTCAGAGGAGCTGACAGTATGTCAGACACAATGCAGTCCTCAGAGACTGAAGACCATCTTTCATATCCTGCTCTGACTTATATCAGTGTCCTAAAACCTACAATGTTTTAGACCAGTTTTATGGAAGGCGAATTTTGGTTGGAATTTGTTGTGTATGAATCCATGAGGTAAAAATCCTTGGCACAAATTAGGGAAAGAATACCACTATGAATAAAGAAAAGCTCACATGGTGCAATACTGGGATATTCAAGACTAGTCACCCAGCTCTTATTCTGCTGGACCCTCAAATACATATCTAGCTTCAAGATCTGTAGTCCCTCTAATATGAGCTACATTAGTGAGTCAACACTTGCATTTAAAATTCTGCTCATCCTTAAATATGAAAAAAATACCCTTCAGCTGAAAATAATAATAAGAATGAAGTATAGGATAAAATAGCAGAGAAACAGTGTTTAAAGTCTCTACTGTATGTTCGCAGTTGGCCAGTGACAAGACCTATGGCTGCTTAGACGTTTGCTCTGACCTGGCAGGGCCGTCTGCCGTTTGTCTAACTTGCTAAATCACCTGTATAGCTCTACTGGAAATGGTAAGTTACCTTGTGGACTTAAGACCGTCAAACCTGTAAACACATTCTGATGTGTTCATCACAGTGCTAGTCTGAGTGATATTATCTGCACGGTGTTTATAAGGCTATGGAGCACCTCAGTAGAGAACCAGCCCACTGTTCGCACACAAGCTAAAAAAGACCTGAGCCATGTGAATTGCCGGTGAAACAGCAAACCATCATGCTGTCTTTCTGTAATAGCAAAGGTCTGACTGGTGAGGTGAACCATTTGTTGCTTCTGCAGAGATGATACCTGTTCACTGGTGTGGATGCTTTAGTTCAGCAACTTCCTTATTTACATCTCAACACTTAATGCCTGAAAGAAAACAATATCCATTCAGTGTGAGTCATTGGCGTATAAAGCTATAAGAGAAGGCTTGTGTTTGGGTTAAGTTGGTCTCTTTGGTGTGTATAATTAAGTTTGAATACTTCATATATAGACTCCACTGAGGTCATCTTAAAAGTAATCATTGTCATGGTGCAAGCCATTTCATCCTAAAGGGACGGCTTCAAATAAGACATATGAGTTCTAGTTACTTTTTGTTGATGTAAGGGAGCACAGGTTTAGCCAGCTTAGAAGTAAGTGTCTACAGCGTAGACATGTTAAAAAAGAGGGAGAGATGACACCTGCCTACTATTTCTGGCAACTGAGACTTGAGAGTCCCTGGTTTCTGCAGTAAAGACAGACTCTTTCAGGAACACTTCCACGGGAAACTCCAGACCAGCATTTGAGTGTTATTCCTTTGGTTCATGTGTTAAGGATTACTATTTGCAAACATTTCTCCAAAAACAGAGCAGCTCCAAATCTTAGCTGATGTAAATCAGCCCAACATCACTGGTTCTGTCAAATCCTGTACCAGGGATCTGGCTGTAAAATGTTTAAATTACGTTGACACATGTGTTCAGAAAAGCGTCTCTGTCCTTTGCCCGGCTATGACATGCTTCATGGGAAGCATGACTACAATGGGTTGTATTTTCTGTACTAGCGTGACAGCATTAGGAGAGCAGAACTTCCCTAAGGTGCCAGCCTGCAACAGGAAAAGAATCCGATGTTCTTGCAGGGAGTAAGTCAAAGGCTTTAGCACCAGTGAGGTGTCTCTACGTGTCAGTCAGATGTAGAACTTCTCCTGGTTTCTTATGCTGCACCTCCATTGGGTGAGGCAAAAATACGAAGATGTGAGAGACAGCTCCTGCTGCTGTGGTTCCCAGCCATCCCGTCTGATTTGGTCTTTTTTTTTTTTTTTTTTTTTTTTGATAAAATAGGTTAGTATACCATGTATAAAGAAGGCAGGGATCATAGTGTTGCTGTTGCTCATCTAGTGCTGCTGCTTCCTCCCCTGCACTGTAGCTACTGGTTTCCCTGGCAGAACAGGCATCACAGACACGATCCCCACCATGGCCAAAGCAAGATCTAGTAGAGAGATGATTAGACTGGTCCAAAGTGTCTGTGAGACTAACTTTTATATTGTACAGTTTCCTGCATGCTTTGGATCAGCTGCATACCAAGTTTTTACTTGGTCTACATGTGAGTGAGACACTATGCATTGAATTTACTAAAATGTCAGGGCTTAGTTACATCCTTTTTTGATTCAGTGAGAGTTTTGCCTTTGACTTAAATGGGAGTAAAGCTGTGAAAATGTGTTTGTGTACATTGATTGAGTACGTTGTGAGGTGAGGCCAAACTTGGAGAGGAGGAGATGTTTAATGTCCTAACAATCATCCCCCAATAATAGACTTCTCCTATAAATATACCTGTTCTATAAATAGGGTGTATGGTGTGTTTTGTATCCATGAACATTAATGAGAATTTTTGCCTTTATTGTGGAAAGTATAGAGCTGAATGAACCTTCCCCCATGCCCAAATTATTTTGGCTTGTATTTCAATGGTGGTTTCTTTTTTGTTTAACAAGGTAGTCTGTGACCTTGCATTAACATAGTGATACTTTAAAAATATGTCGGTACATATTGTAGCTGAACTTAAGAATCTGGAATTAGTCATTCAGGGATGTATAATTTTTGAAGGATGTAGTGAAAGACAGAGCTGAGACCAAGAATGAGAAGCTAAAGCTACAAGCTCTCGAACCTTGGCTGTGTGAATGAAGCAGTGCTTAGCACGGCATATGGGCCATTCAGTTTGCCAGTAATCCTGAAACCAGCACTCATTAGCTCAGGTTGTCGTACCAGGAGCCAGATGAGCACCTGGTCATTTTGTAGCAACACCTGCTCTCCGCAAAGCTGCTGCTGCGAGAGCCCTGTACCTACTGAGAGGGAATCCCAGTTCATCCTGCTGTGAGAAACCAGAGGATCTGCACAAAGTGTGTGAGTGGTGTTTAAGCTTCACCTAAAACTGTGAGTCCCTCTTGCTTAAGTGGGGACACGAGTAATGGGTCAAAGTGGTGTTATCTCCTTGCACAAGGGCGAGTGTCTGCAAACAACCATCGCAGTGGTATTTCTTGCCCTAGGTAGTGGTGCTCCATAGTTTTAAAAGAGTTTGGGTAGATGACCATCACTGCAACAGGGCATCTTGGCTTCTCTAAGTTGCTGTCTGATAAATAGCTTAAAATAAAAGGTAAGAGGCCTCCGGTGACTAGAGGCAAATGAAAGCGTGTGGTGACACAAACGAGGATCGTAGCAGTGGCCTAGCTCCAGATGTGGTGTGGGGGAAAGAAAGAAGGTTTCTTCAGCAACCTCATCTTAACCATTTGGTGAACGCTCACCAATATTAAACAGATGGGCTTTGCAGAAGGCGCTTCCACAGACGAACTGATTTAAATATGTTCACTACCCACTTCTTTGTGTGTGATTAGTGAATATATATTCTGGCAATCTTGTAAAGCTGCCAAATCTTTGTCAAGCTTTTGGGAAAAAACCTTCACTACTGGAGTTAGCCTACTCTGTCGTTTGACTTTGTTTTCCAACTTACCAAATGTATTCTATTTATTCTTCATCGACTCTCTGGCAAGTTCAGCTTTGTTTGCTCCTAAATTTTTCAGTTGTCCTCTATACAGATCCCAGCATCTGTATCTACATTCCCCAAAATATTAATTTCCTGCTTTTTCTAAGTTCCATTTAATATATTAAAATTTTCATTAGTCAAGTATGGGAAGACTTACAGCTTTAATAAACTGAGTTCAGCTGTCTCTGAATCCAAGAAAGTGTTGTTGCAAAACATACTGTGAATGAAATTAAATTGATAAAGCAGATTACAAATCCTGAGTCAGATTGAATAACAAGTATTCCACTTCTAAAAGCACATTGCTTTCCACATTTCAGCTTTTATTATGTTTGGCTATAAATTTAAGTCTTAATATATTTATGTCATCTCAGATATTTGCCATTCATGGACACATCCCCTGAAGTATGTAGCTTATAGTACTCGGGCACCTTCTTCAAACCACCAGGAAGGACAGGCTTGTTTTTTCTCCTGACCACATTACAGCAAATGAGTAGTAGCCTCTGTTACTTTGATGCAACTACACTGGTTTGGGCAGGAGATGATTCAAGTACAGTAAGGAAAAATTCCCTTGGAGCAGGATTAGGCAGCAGACTAAGGTAACTTGAGGCACATGTTGATCTGTTTTAAGGGTTGCTCTTTAAATGACAGCTGGATCTTTATTCCACAACCACTGAGGGATGGTGACAAGATAACTGACACCGTAGGACCTGGCTACAATTTTTGACTATCTGGACTTCACAGGAGCTCAAAATCATGTTTGCATTTATAGAAAAAAGCTGTTGAAAACAGAGTACTAACATTGCCTTTGTGCAGGCAAACAAGCAGCCTGGCTGGGACGGACTTCTGACAGCGTTGTTTATAATTATTCTCCAGACAGTTTTCAAGCAACTCTCCAGATTTTCAAGCAACTCTGTATATACTAACATACAAGACACAAGTCATGTTGGGTCTCATGTGGTAAATCAGACCCAATAAGAAATGCATTAAATTTGAACTATGCTTTTCATACTCCTTTTAAACCATGACCATGCTCACTAGTGGGATTTTCTGGATGATTAGTATTCTCTAATGCAGTAATTTGTGGTACCAAAAGCTCTATATGAGCTACTGTACTTTGAAACTGATTCATTGCATTGCCTACAGCTCAATGGCAATTGCTCAGTGCTGGTAATTAAGATGTGCTGGAAGAGTCCTAGAGACGGTTGGATAAGGATGCATCAGAAATAGAAATCAGAGGAAAAAGTGAGCAGAGCTTCACTGGTCATAGCTGATGCTAAAATATCTTTTCTTCAATGCAACAATTTTATTTCTAGTTCATAGCAGTAGTTGAATTAATCACCTGTGTACGATTGGCCTAGATGGTCAGACCATTAGCCTTTGCAGCTGTCGTAACTCTCTCGCTGACTATGCCACTGTTAATCCGACAGTGTCTCCCCTTAAGAACTCTATTCTGTTTTTTTTTTTTTGTCTTTTTCTACTTTATCACCTTTCTTTCCAAGCTTGTCGATCTCTTTGTTTTTATTAATCTACCTTCCTTCTAAAACTACCAGCATTTCTGTTATAATAACCGAGGACCATTCAGAGTCAGGAACTTGACACTCAACATGAAAAGAGATGCAAGAAATGATTTTACAGTGAGATTCCCCACTTAATATTTCAGGAGATATTTGCTCTTCAGCAACCAAGTACCCTTCTCAAAATAGAGGGATTGTTTGTATATCTAAGGTTAGGCCCTCTCTTACTTAAATAATAACTGGAAGGTCAAATAACTGAGTGTGTTAGTAATAACACATGGGAAACCGAAATAGGAGTTTCTCTTTCTGCATGCAGGCTTCTTGATAACAATACATTTAAAAGTATCTGTGAAATAGTCTATGAATCAAATAAATATTGATCTGGAGAAACAAATCAGGAACAGGCATTTCCAGACTTAACTAAGCATGCAAAGCCCTCTGTTGGTGTAGAAATTAGAGTTCCATGGTTCTCCTCTTTCGCATTTCCCTAAGAGTATATGAATGTTCTCCAAGGTTAATTTGAGATTAGAAAAGATGTGTAATCATTATGATCTGGCAAATATTTAAATTAGGTAAAAATAGTAGGATTTTTAAACTGCTATTTTAAGATACTTCATGCTACATGCTGGGTAAAATAGTGAAAAAATGTTGTTTACAGATTTATCCATACACTGATGGAAAATAATAATGGGTCACAATTTTTTTTCTAGAGTGTTTCTGAGTGTTTTTTTCACAGACTATTGAATCAGGCAATTTGTATATGTCTGCTAGTATCAGCCTTTCCAAAAGCCTGAGCCAAACAACAAAAGTCAATGAAGTGATTTCACAGATTTCATAGAGCTTTTGATCAAACCCAGCCAATGACTACATTCATGTTTCCAGGTCTTTAATTCAGGCTATTGCTGAGCTTATTATATGAGGATAAAGATGTATGAAAGAAGTATCCATTCTGCACTTTCAGAGAAGACAGGTCCCAGGTGAAGTCACTGGGCTTTGTTGTGGGGCTATTACCTTTGTTGTGTCCTCCTCATTCCTTCCAAGTAAGTTTGAAGGACTGCCTTGCTCCAGAACATGCCAACTCTTTTTTTTAAGCAGGGTAGTCAGATTGATGGTTCTTTTAATTCAAATACGCAGCATCTGCTCTAATTAGTGCTCTAGTCAGGTGGTTCCTCAGCTATGTCTGGGACATAGGGAGTCTGAACGGTAGTGACTGCCCTTTGTGGAGATGTGATCGGTCTTGATTTACGTGGTCTGACGTACAGCTGGCAGAGCTCAGAGTGGGCTGAGAGCCTGGGAGTTTCCCATGTCTTGTATGGGTTTGCATGCCATGCTTCATTCCCTCCAGGTAAATGCTACTGGTACCTAAGCTAGCTAGTTTATACCTGGGTTGATTGTTTTTCACCTGAACATATTTATTTTTTTTCTTGTCTTCATTATAAAATTTATTATAGACTTACCTGTATGTAAATTCTCACTCACATGTAAGAATCCCTTGGCTGCTTCTAGTTTATTACAATGTTCCTGTTCTTTGTATTTTTTATAAATTACTGTATGTATGTCCATCAAGTTCTCTCACATTATAGTAATGGCATGGTGGTGATTTATGTTTTAACGATAATAGCATTTCACCAATTGACTAAAATATTTCTTGTCATGAATATTTTAATGAGAGCTACAGATTTGATATCTGTTGAAAGATTTTAATTTTCAGATGCATGAAGTTGCCAGATGACATAATAAAACAAATGTATGAACTGGTAAAATGAATAAATGTTTAATAAACTGATTAGCAAATTGTACTGTAGCTGCTTCCCCCCACCCCCTTTTTTTGGCTAGACATTTTCTGGGCTGATGACCTGATTGACATGTAACACTCCAGTGCATTTGTTGGTTTTACTGAACAAGGATCAAGGAAATAGAGTAATGAAAGCAAATATATTTACCACTAGCAAGAAACTTGAAGTGAAAATTTGCATGTTCTTCAGAAGTCATGTTTCCCTGGGAAAAGGGCAATGGGAGTGGGAGTGTGCGAGTGCAAGGATATGAATATTTTTTGTGACTTTTTTTTTATTAGAGCTAAAACTTGGCCTTAGTTACACGGTAAAAATCCTCAGAACTTGTGGGCAGAGAAGTGTTAGGAATCAGCTAGATACGTTCTCCAGCAGATGAAGAAAATAGGGAGGGAATAATAATGGGCAAAGTTGCATTCAAGGTGCATCGTCTCTCAGAAGGCGATGACACAGCTTCAGTAACAGCCCCTGATCTGACCTATCTCTGCAGACACAAGCTGACCCACAACTTTTTTTATATGTTCATATAAACAAGGTACCTAAAGACTTCACAAGGTTTTTGTGGGATAACAAGAATTAATGTTTGTTAAGGACTTGGTAAGCTACCTTCTCCCATTTGTTTGGATTTTTGCCACAGCCTTCTACTGCTGGAGCCAGAGAGCACAAACGGTCTCTAGTCAGGAAAATACTTATTTCCTCCTGGTTCCTACTTAAAGGAATTCCTTCTCCTTCCCTGTTACAGTGGATGAAAAAGACAGACAGTAAAAATGTGCTGGAAGGTGAATAGCTATCACTGTGAAGTAATACCTTCTGAGCATGACATTGACCTTTTAGGAAAAGAGAATGGGAGATGGTTAGGATAATTTTTTTTTTTTTAGTTTTAACTGAATAGTTGAGATTGGCAAGCGAGAAGAGTATTACGGGCAGCAAGTGGAATACCTGTCCACTGGGAGGTAAAAGAGACCAGCAACCACATCATACAGACAACTGGCTAATTATCAGACAGTTATAACTGTAGGTCAGTTTGGATATTACGGATCCAAAGTGATGATCAAAGTGTGGAAGGCTCCATACGTTGTTACCAGCCCTCTGAATCTCAGCAGAGTTCATTGATGTGTATATTTTCCTCTGAAGCGGTTGACAGTTTACATTTGTACGTCACTGTCATTAGTAATGCCAATAGGAATTATTTACACAACTCAGAAAGAGGTTAGGCTTTCAAAGTATTGAAGTAATCTTACTAGGGAAATGAAAAAGAACTGATTTGCACATGAATGTGCTTTTTTATCAGTTTTCAAGCTTATTAGATGACGGTATGAAAGATTAAAAAATATCTTTACCCACTGAGTGAGAAATGTATTTTATTAATGCAGATAAACTTAATTGAAGCCAGATGTGTGAGGTATTTTTTCGAACATTTATATAGAAATTTTCTGGCTCATGCTGAGCAGCCCAAATTCAGTGTATTTGCAATCAAATTGATGGACTTAAAATAAGAGGCTGGGAGAAGTTTTCCAAAAATCTCCTGTTTGGTAGAAGGAATGGAGCAGAGGGACACCATTGTTGCTTGATTGGAGGCTTGGCTGGGGACTTGGGCTTAATTTCTTGCCATCTGAAAGCCTTTCCTCTATAATCTATTTCCCTGTCGGAGAGGTAATATGAGATGCTCAGATGTCAAACTAGTGGGAGCTGGACAATGATTTAATATGGCTAGATTTTCCGGTCTTAAATATGACAGTAAAAAAGGTAGTGATTTAATGTTAGGTAGGAAAAGAAAGCAGATAAAACACGGTTTAATTTTTAACTTACATGATCCCTTTGATCAGACCTTCTGGATTTCAAGACCTCCAACTTTTCTGAGACAGTCAGGACAGAGACAGTAGCCAGCTGGTTACCACTATTCTGATAAAGACATCTAATTATTGGGCTGGATTCTTCTGCTTCTAACTGTCTATGAAAATCACAGTCAAATGACTTTTTCCTAAATAACGTGGTGTATTGAGAAGAGGGTCATGCTCTTTGGAGTTTGCTTAGGCTAAGAAGAAGCTGATTAGACATATTTAAGCCTGAAACCAGATAGTGGAATGTAGCAAATAGTAAGCAAATTTTTGTCATCAAACTACCTCATGCTGTGGTAAACAAAAAGGTCAGATTGTACTGATCCAAATGGAAATTGTTCTCCATCCTCTGCCGTTTTGTGTCTTCACCATCTGGCTGTAGTAGCAGTGCTGTTGGTAACTTCCCCTGGTGACAGATGGCTTTAATAATTCCTGCTTTGTAGAGGAGCTTCACAATTATATGAGGCCTTGGAGCTGTCTACAGCTCTGTCTCCTGACTGACCTGCTCATTAGTGATACAGTTTCAGCCCAGACTTCATCATAGTGGTGAAAAGCATCACAGTGTCTAGGGAAGCAGAGCAGTTGTTGGCATAGTGCAATGCGTGTATGAGGCAACAGACTGACTCTAGTTAGAGTCAGTGGGCTTTCTCCATCAGCTTCACAAATCTGACTCATAAAGGTAGCTTTGAGAAGCAGCAGTTCTGTTTTTCCTCTAGAAGACACTATATAATTCGTACATAATTTCACTACCCCCCAGCTGAACTAGCACTGCAGTCCTCTCTTGTTGCTCTTGCAACTGTGGATACACCACACTTGCAGCTGATTCAGAAGACCTCCATCAGGCAAGAATGCTCTGTTCTACTTATACTGAGATCAGCTCTACCTTCTAAGAAGACACTGGGTAGGTTTTTGAGATTGTCATTGCTTTTGCTTAATGCTTTCCAAAATGCCAGTGTTCAGAAGGTAACAGCACAGAGGGGTAGTGAGGTATAGCTTCGCTTGGTGCCCTCAGCGTATCTAACGGCAGACTTTCCTGGGAAAAATGTCTAACAAGGAATAATCCTGCAGTCTGCTACAACAAGGAGAGAAGGGAGAAGTAAACAGCTCGGCTAGGCTTCTGGGCTTTTCTATTCACAGTGAAGGTCAGAAGTGATGAATTTTAGGTGTTTCAAGGCTCAGTGTTTCTCGCAGCCCTCCTTGGGTGGGGTGACTGGTTTTTGTGTGACTCTTCAGGAGAACATCTTTAAAGAAGACTAGAATTGTCTGCCCAATACGTAAAAGCAAATTAAAGTATTTTCTGCAAACTCTGCCATGCAAAGAGATAATCCTTGTGATCATTTTCTCCCACTTTGCTCTACTTACGTGGATATGCAGGGGATCCTTGACTAGAATTTATCAGTCACAGCTTCACAGCAGCACTTATCATGAGTGCTTATTATTAGCATATTATCTTTCAGACAGTTCTCCAAAACGACTTCTGTTCTAGCCAGCTTCATTGACTGTTTTGTTATTGATGGAATAATCTCATTTTTTCACAGGCATCTGAGATGTCTAGAAACACTGGAGCCCTCACCGGTCTGCTTATCAAAAGCTTGAATTCGGATTCAGAGTCTGACCAAAAGCCTTTCTGAAATTAGAGATTTTTCACTGGCATCAGGATAGTCCAGATGTTTGTCTTGCCTCTTTCTCAAATATACTTTGGATTTCAAGTAGGAAAGAAATGGATTGCAGACATGGGAGTCTTGGATCTCTTTCCAATCAAAGCAGTTCAAGGCTTCTATTACTAAGAGTAATTGTGTTGCTCTGATAGAGTATTCTCTTTTTTGCTCCTTGTTGTTTTCTTGTGGTGCTTTAACAGAAATCAAGAAAGTTCCTTTTACCTCAGTTGATTAATTTCTCCTGATTTCAGACTGTTTTTGTAATCTGTTTAAAATATATCATTATGAATTTGCCTTGTATTTTTATGATGCATATTAGCATTTAAAAGACTAAATGTAGTGAGTAGATTGTTAATTATTTGCTTTTTCCTCTGTTAACTGTTCTGCAGCATTTTGATGGCATAATTTTACAGAGGCCTGAGAATAGCTGAGCCTTCTCTGCTTGGGCTTAATGAGAGTTCAGCTCTCTCTTCAAAGGGAGCTGGATCCAGCCCCAAACTCCTGCTTCATTTTGATGTATCATCATCCCCAAAATGATGCATTCCTGTAAAGACAGTAATTGCTTGTACCTTCCGGTTTAGAATTTTGTTTACTTTACAATTTCCACTGAGAAGCCACAGGAAAATCTTTTTATGAAGGCAGCTGTATTGAAGCTGCTTTAGTGAAGGACCTACCAGCAATTAAACTGTAAGTCCATACCACAGAGGAACAGATGACTCACGTACCTGTGCAGCTCACAGCTTAGGAGTCCGTCTTTGCTCCAGATAGTTTCTCATGCTGACACTGAGTCCCAGACCACTCTGGTGGCACAAGGTCATACTGTCCCCAGGCAACTGGCCATGCTGGGGGACCTGGCGCAGCACCACAGCCTGATGTGCATGGCTCACCTGGGGCCATGAGCGAGACTGTGCCGAGGATGCCTTGTGCTGGGCGTGGGACTGGGTGCTGCTGGGGCCGTGTGGCAGCATGGGATTGTGTCCCTGATGACACCAGCGTGGTGGCAGGAGGCCTTAAGCAGTCAAAGCTGTAAGATTAACCTGAGAAGTGAACAAATCTTTTACTCCATGATCAAAGGAAACCAGGAACAACCTGTGTCCTCTTTGGGCATTTTCTCCCCACAGTTTATTCCATTTCTGCTTGGAGTGATGCACGTTGTTCATGTTTTTCAAACAATTTGGACTTTAATGCACAATGTTAGTATATAACAATCTGGGTCCATCAACATTAATGTAGGAGCTCTCAGGTCAGATGAGCAGCAAAGAGAAAGTATTGTTATTGTCTGCACAATGGCAAACTGAAGATAAAGACAAATTGAATTTTTTAATCTAAGACAAGATCTTTGTGTCAGTGCTTGTGCAAATTCACATCATTTGATGCCAGTTCAGATCTTATTCTCTTCCCATTCCTGATTTTTCCTTTTTATAATGATGTAAGCATGTTATTACCCTTTTCTTCAGTGTTTTTATTATACCAGCAAGCCAGCCTCCATATGGTTATGACTGAGAACAGATTTCTGTTTAATCACTGGCTCTATTAACTGCTCAAAAATTTATATATTTATTCATGTCATCATGAAATACTGTTTCCTGCGAAAATGCCTGTTGGGGGTTAAGGTTCCCACTGTGGGACACGTCTTAAGGAGAGAGCAATGAAACGGGGTGAACTGGGAGACACACTAAACGCACAATATCTTCCTGGAAGCATGCAAGTCCCCCTCCCTCATCTTTGGGGCTGCAACATTGAAGAGCGTTGGGGGAGAGGGAAAGGCCTTGCTAGAGGTGCTATCAGCTTCTCAGCAGTTTTGGGAAGGAAACTCCTTCCCACCCAAAGTGGCTTGGGAAGGAGCTTCTACCCAACCTCCTGTCTGCAAAGGGAGTTCTGGAGGTCTTTCTCTGGGAAACGCAGCAGGTTCCCTTCCAGCCCCACTTTGTGCACAGGCCTACAAGCAACGGGCAAGGAGCCTGTAAGTGGGCAGCTCAGCTGTCAGCTAGCGGGTGTATGCGGTGTTCAGGATCGAGGATGGGTAAGTCAGAGCTGTGGTGGTGTTGTGAGGGTGCAGCTGATAGAGCTGGACTGGTGGTGTGCTGGGCGGTGCTTCCACGTTTGTACATGCCGCAGGGAGGCGAAGTGGCTCCTACCAAGAATGAATGAGGAGGCATCACTGGCAGTGGAGAGAAATCAAAGTTAAGTCACTGGGTCCCTGAATTGCATTTCACAATTTTTAGAGGCTTAAATTTGAAATACTTTCACTCTTCCTTTCCTAGTTTTTCAGATATTTAAGTTTAATAAAACTCAGTATTCTGGAAGGGCATGAGGCAGCTGCCTCAGCTCTGGGCTGAACATTTGTTGGGGCCAGAACATTTTGCAGAAAACGCGACAAATATCTACACATGATTTGAGCCCTCTTCTGTCAACTCTCTGGCCGTTTCAAGAACATCTAATTCTGAAAAAAATGCCACAGGAAATACCATTTCTGAAACCCTGCTGAGATTTCAGGCAGCAGGAGGACAACAAATAGATCGTTCTCCCATGTGCATCATGGGCAAGGAGGCGCTGGTCTGATAGATATGTGATATAACCACCTCTTACTTTATTTTTTTTTAATCTCAGAATTGAAGTGACACCAACGCTTAAGAGCGTTCTTGACATAAACGTTGTCCTGAGATCAGGGCTTATATCACTAACATCAGTCAGCGAGAGGAAACTCAGCAACAGAGCACAGGAAAAAAAGCAACCATGAAAAATGTATTTCAGCACTTAATGCTTGCAACTGCTACTTTTCTTTTTATGTGGAAAATGTTTCTCTGAAATGCAACAGCAGAAGCAATCAGCAGCTTCAGCACAAGAAACTAGGCAGTTAAAACAGAAAACAGAGTGCAATTTGTAATCTGCCCAACGTGCTGAGCCCTCTGCCAGATACATACAAATACATTTTCAAGAAAACATTTACATTTGTTTAGGTCACATCCTGCAACCTGGGATTCCTAGGAAAGATGCAGCAGCATTTATCCAATGTGATGAATCCATTTCTGTGTTTAGGCAGGGAGGTATTACGAAGGGGAGCTCCACGGCCTCAGCAGAAGGTCCATCCCTGCACGTGAAGGGTCGGACAACAGGGACAGGCTGCACGGCACCACAGGAGAGAGGAGCCGAGCAGCCTGCACTTGGGCAGAGCCCTCTGCGAGGGAAAGAGGGGGTGTTTGTCCTCGAAGAGGCTTTTATCCCATCGAAGCTTTTCTGATCAAGTTTGTCTTCCGCTGCCGTGTTGTGTCGACTCCCCGCCGGCTGCTGAAACGTGAGAGGCTCTGCCCACAACACCTGCAGGGACGCTGTACCATTGCCAATCTGCAATAAACTGTTCCCAGGGCTGCTTTGAAGTGGCCACTTGCGGCAGGAGTTGTAAAGCAGAACTGAAAACAATGGGAAACGAAACTTGTTTCTTCCATTAAAGTCCCGGCAAATTGTTTCATGATCTGTGGCAAAGAAGACAAATAACGTAGGTTAGAATCTGTTGAGAAACAGGACAAGCGCGTTTCAGAAAGGAACAAAACCAACTGAGATTTTTTCAATGCAAAGCAAGCGAATGCTCAGTATATTTCTGTCAGCAGCCTTCTTTCATGATATATAAGCCATTATGTATATAGTATATACTGCCACAGCGTAGCAGTAGTTGTAGCCAACGATTTGGAGGTGACAATGCACTTAGAAAAGTGACCCAGATCAAGATCTATGCTTTAGTCAGCATTTGTGTCCATATGCCCCAGAACTGAATTTGGGCCCAGAAACAAAACTTACTGTTAACTCAGATATTAGGAAATTCAGAATATGCTCCTTCTACCTCTAATTCCCGCTGTGGTACCATCAGCACTAGCATCCAGGATCGACCTGAGCCCAGCGGACGTGCTGCAAGGGCATAGCTCTTCGCCAAAGGGAGAAGGGCAACTTCCACTGGACCTGAAACTTCTACAAACCCATTTTTAAATTCCAAGTGCAAACTATGCTTTTTTGGACTTGGTCTTACCAATCTCATGTATTACAAACATTTTTGTTAAAAGGGCCTCACGCATTAACTTTCTTGGGTGAAGAAAAAAGAAAGTCATTTACAAACCGTGTCAGTGCTGCACCTCAGCACACGTTGGAAAGCATTTAGATAGTGCATAGGGTACATAAAAATTGGAAAATAATTTTTTTTAGTCTAGTAGATCATATATAAAGCATAGACATATACTGATTGAAACAACAGTTCATTAAGGGCAAAACAAGCTGCGGCAATTCTATTAGTCTACAGGTAATAACAATTTATGTCCTGATTCTAAATTCCTTTGTGTGCAGAAAGTTTATTGTACTAAATTATTGTTCCAAACCCTGCATGGCCAAAGGTTTAATTGTTCATAATGTTGGCATCAGTCTATGCTGACTTTATGCCCAGCTGAACTGATCCTCAAACTGGGATTATGCATGGGAGACTCAAAACTCGCTAGGTGAAAAGGAACCCTTGTATCTCCTAGTGTAAACACTGAGGACAAGAAACAGTCTTTATATGCACATATTTGTGTAAGTATTAGGATTATAAACTAGAGACAGTTAATCTCTGCAAGTTCTATGTTTTTTCTTCCAAAACTGTATTGAATATTGAGCTAGAAATATCGAATCTTGAATATTGAATTTTGAAAATATGAATTACTAAACTCTTAACACTAGATTTATTCACTGTGAGGCAAATCAGAATGGTTTTAAAGCTTTACAGAAAATCTAAGCCATTTTATGAGCAGGTGCTACTATTTTCTTCTCATCTGCTTTCCACCATAAGTCAGCTACATTTCATTTCTCACAGTTTTATGACAGAATTGTAAACCACACTTTTTTTCCTGAGTTGCAGCTGCTCCTCCGTGGTGACTGAACTAGGCAGGGACCTCATCAGTGGTGGGGCAGCAGTCCCGGCTGTTCATTTCTAAAGCTCTCTCTCCCTTTGACCGCATCACTGAGTTTAACCTTGCATTGCTTTTATTGATAGACTCACTGCTTTACGACCCAGTTCTGACCTCTCCATCCCCATGGCGCTGCTGCACCATTCCCATTAGCTTGCAGTCGCTGCTGTTTTATCTTGTACATACAGCTGAATTCACAATTTGTGTTTCTAATAAATAGAAATATGTATCTGCATCTGCTTTGTTACTCGGGTTAAGCTACCCCAGCAGAGGAATGAATGTTTTGCAGACATTTTAATGGGTGCTACAAGGTTAACTTAGTTACAACAGGTGGCAATTACCTGCTGTTACATGGTGATGACCTTAATGTTATAGTAATGTTGTTATAATACTGCCTTCATGTGGTAAGGTGAGATAAGGCCTGTATTACCTTACCATACAGGTAAGCAATTTAGCTCATGCACATGAATGGCATGATGAGGCTATTATATAATGGGAATTTTACAGAGTGAAAGACGCTTAGCAGCACTCACATATCTGACCCCTTGCTACTGCCTGAGGCACATCTTGGCTTCTTTGCATAAGTGTTAATTGATACATAGAAGAAAAACCTTCTTGTCTAGGTGGTTTGATATTGTGTATAAGCCACGCACTTCTGTTTTGGCCCTATAAGATGGGAGAGGCAAGGATTTCAATGTAGGTAAGAGAGAAAGAGCTTCACAGTCACTGAGAAAGTCTCCAGGGACTCAATCCTGGTGCTTTTCGCAGGCCTATCACGTGAGGGCCATCCTTAAGATCTTTATTTTGGAAGAGGCAACTGTCCTCTAAGCTTCTGCTGAACATGTCTACCAGTGTGCAGAGCCCACACTTCCTTTGCTTAAAAAGGAGGTTGAAGGAGTAGCTGCTTGTAATGGAGACGACGGTATTGCAGCTCCCTGGAACCAGGACCACGTCAGTCGCACAGAAGCTAAAAGAAAAGTTTTACATTATGTGCCAAGGTGTATGTGTAGTGGTTACTAATTGCACGTGATGGTGAATTAATTGTGTTGTGCCTTTAAGCTAGTACAGGACTGGAATGGAAACGGTAGCTTGGTTTTGCTCTTAACACAGCTGGCAGGCTGGACAGCGAGCGAGAGAGCTTCCCCTTGCCGGACCTGCCTGGGAGAGAGGTGGTGGCAGAGGGCTGTGCCGGGCGGCCGCCGCCGCGGCTCCAGCTCGGCTGCAACAGCCTGGCGTGTCCGAGGGGCAGGGGTACATGGAATAATTTATGTTTGTGATTTCCAGGTTTTACTGTCGTGAGCATCAGAAATAAGGGTTCTTTATTCTCCAGAAGATAAAGCTCGTGGTGGGTTT
This sequence comes from Rhea pennata, assembly GCF_028389875.1. NCBI lineage: Eukaryota > Metazoa > Chordata > Aves > Rheiformes > Rheidae > Rhea > Rhea pennata. The sequence goes on from NC_084677.1 coordinate 7,015,468, forward strand.
ATGCCGTGAAGATTGTCTCGGACTAAGAAGGGTGTTTGTAGGTGCTGATTGATAACGCTTGGAAAAATAACGCCTCCCGCTTGCTCGCACAGCAGGCGAAGCTGCGGGGGAGGCGAGGCAGGGTTTGAGCGTGCCGCGAGGGCAGCGCTCGGCGGGGGGGAGCGGGGACAGGAGGCGTGGGAGAGGGGCTCGGAGGCGGCGGGGTCTGCAGCCCCCCGCCGCACCCGCGCCGCGGCCCTCGCTGTCGCGCGCCGGAGCGCGGCGCGGGCTTTTCCGCAGCGGCCGGGGAGAAAACGGTCGCTGGCGGGAGCGAACGCAACGGCACTGCCGCTCCTGCGGAGACGCAGGGAAAGGGAGGCGCCTGCGAGCTCGGAGAGAGCTCCCGAACGTTCCTGTCGTTGCTCGGCAAACTGGCGAGTGGAGATAGGACTAAAAAGTCAGGATTTACGCGGTTTCAGAGGGAAATTACAAATGAAATAAATGAGAAAAACTTGAAAGGTTAAATAATCTATGAATGCAATGTTCAAGTGAATGTATAGTATTATTGACGTTTAAACATGTGTACATATATACACATAAATATATTTGTTAAAAATGAGTGGATTGAGTAAAAAGTCACAATATTTCACCTCTTAGGTATGAAATTCTATTGGAAAGGCAGTTACTACAGTGTCAGCGTAGCCTGACAGCAATGGCTACAGCAATGTTACGATAAAGAAAGAGAAAATTCTCCATTTTTCCCATAAAAGGGGGATAACTTGTTTTGGGGGCTAAAAAAAATTTGATAGCCAAGAGTTACGTGCTGGTGTGACATAAGTCAATGATATATTGTCACTAATTATAGAAAGTATGGTGCAATGAAGACTCCTGTGGTAAGAGCTGCTCCTCACTGATGGTAAAAACACACTGTTTGTTCAAAAACGTGAGCGTGGATGAAGCCTCAGTGCCTGAAGAAGCCGACGGCCCCAGGCGCGCGCGGGCTCCGGCTGCGCGGCGGCCGGAGGGTGCTTGCCGGGGTCGAGGCGCTGTGCGGGCGCTCAGCACCGGGCGGACAGGGAGGGGGCAGCGATGGGCAGGAGCCGGGGAGTTCGGGGAGGGGGCACGGCTGGCCAGGACAGGCCTCGGGGAAGGAGCCACGTCTCTTGCACCCTCCTCCGAAACCGTATTTGGTAATTTGCGTCTGAAAACGTGCATTTCTATTTTGTGCCCTCTGGGGACTCTCCCTCTTTCTCTGTAATAGGAAATCTTTAACTGCTTAAAGGTTATTTACAACAGCTCTGACGGCTGAACTCATTTTTCTTCTGGGGTCGGGCAGAATCAGACATCGTGTACCCCAGTATGAAAATGCCATCCCACAAGAAACGCTATTTCAGGATATTCCGGGTGGCTTGGGGTCTGCCGTGGGGGTCTGCGGGCTTTCCTGCGCCTGCCCCCCGGCCCTCCCGCTGCGGCGGAAGCACGGCGGGAGCTGCCTCTTTGCACAGAAAAGAGAAACTGGTTTTAAATGAGATTAGTACCACGTTAAGTATTGCTGCTGGCTCTCATCCATCCTAACTTTCCGCTGAGGTGTTTTCTATTGTTGCTAAGCTTCTCGCCGTGCCAACATCTTTTTAGTTCGTGACTATAAATGTTTAAAAATATCCAAGCTATACTGTCTGATATCCGGTTGAAAATAATAGCTGCTTATTTGAAAAATGAAAAGCAGCTAATGTATTATTTAGAGAAACATGTTGTTTATTGATAAGGAAAACAAGATTGTTTTTCCTTATAGCATATTCTGGTTACATTTTACCTCTTTGAGCACAGATTTTTGGACAATTTTGGACAAAGGCCCAAATGATGGGCCTTTATTTAGAGGAACATGAAATTGAAATGAGAATCAAGTCTGGTGGTGACACAGCTGGCTGGTGCCTAACTCCATCCCTTGGCCCAGCTCCGCTCACGGTCTGCGAGGACTCGGGTGCTCCTCGCGTTTTGGCATTGTTTTCTAACTTTGCTTAGAAAAAGCTTTGTAATCTCCTCTGACAAGAACCCCCTGCTTTCTGGGGCACGTGGGCATCCTCGCGCACTCGTTCACCCTCGAGTGAGGTTGGATGTGCGGAGCGATCGGGCACATCACTCACCTGCAGCCAACCTGGGCAGTTACAGACCCCACATAAATCCAGACGTGACGTCAGGAGGAGCTTGTCCCTAAATCGTAGCGGCTGCATCGAAACTTGCTAAAGCTGAGATGAGTGTAAAGTGAGTAGAAGGTGCAAGTTAAGATAACAGTTCTCTGGTTTGTGGTGGGTTTTGTTTTTTTTCCCCGTGGGTGTATATATCGGTATCTGCCTAGGTTGCATTCTTCTTTCATACCTGTGCAAAGCAAAGCTGCTGAGATGCTGTTTTCCTGCTTTTCATGCAGAACTGGGAGGAAAGACTTGGGAAGTCTTGTCTTCTTTGGCATCAGCTTGACCTGTACATTAGCTCTGGCACAGCATAGGGGTAGTTGTCAGCACAGACAAAATCCCAATGCAATTTGTGCCCTTAGCAAGAACCAGAGCTGGAGACCAGGACTTTCTGGGTGCCCTGCGGTCAGAGCCTTTGCTCAGCTCTGTCATCACTTACAGGATGCAGCTGTTTGAAAAGTAAAAGCAATGAAAATTCTTCTCTAATTTCCACAGGCATCCAGGTCCCTGTGGTCCCAGAAGCTCAGACATCTATTTGCAAGGGACTGGATTATAACTCCATAATCCAGCTGAAGTAGATGGCAGCACATAGCTGTGTGCCCTAAGCAAGATGGAGATCAGACTGTCTGATGGGATTCAAGGGCTGTAACACAGCCGCCAGCAAAGGGCAGCCTGAACTCTTGAACTTTAAATTCTTTGGTGCGTGTCTCAAAGAAGATTAATTCAAAGAACAGTTGCAGCCGCGGATAATAAGTTGTGCAATATGTTTAGATTCGAGCCTGAAAATATTTTACATTTTCTATCTTTAAGAGATCTATTAGCAATTAGCAAACTATTTCCTAATGTAAATAGTTCTATATTTTGTTGAGTATCCCTGTTTCTAGCTGCCAGTGAAAATGGCCTGGTACCCATCTTTGTATCCATTCATGAAACTCAGCACAAGATTTCTTTTTTTTTCTTTATGTTAAGTTCAGTGAAGCTCATCTGTTTCAGCACAGATTTCTCTTACGACTCAAATTCATTTTAACCCAGAATTCAAAGCAAAATGGGAAGGTTCTAATCTATTGTTAGAATCCTAAACAGAAGGAGCCTCTATATCAAAAAAAAAAAAAAAAAGCTTTACGGTTCTGCAGACAGAATCAATAGACAGGATGTAGCAGCATACAAGTTACAAACATTCAGTATCTTTTATTTGAATTAATTACTATGGCAGAAGAGGTCTAATTTTATCCCACACCTCGGACTATTTTTCCCCAAAGTATAGGTCCTACTTAAATCAGAGACTTCTAATTGGAAGCTCTTCATTAATTAGCATGATCTGCTCAGGGCCTAGGCTGAAATATTCGACATCATCTAGCAGCTATTCCATAATCAGCTTGGGATTTGATGCTGCAGCTGCTGTTGAGTTTGCACTGAATCCATGGGAAATGCAAGTGGGGTTTGTCCCTGTATGGGCACTTGTAAATGCGCACAGTTAAGCTGCAAGAAAAGCCGGAGGATTAACCTTAGTGCATCGCTGGCATTGCGCTCCCTGACTCCGAAATAATCCGCCTTGGCTAGCTGTCGCCGCAGAGGACCCTGCGCGTTTCTGCTGGCCCGAGCTGCAGGCTGTCGAAGGGGGGCAGGGGTATCATTTTCCCCACATGCTCTCCCCCGTACGCGGAGCTGGCGCTCAGCACGCTAATGCCTCTGCGAGCCGTGCAAGGCGGCTCGGAGGCAGGCGCCTGCACCCTGCACTCCCTCTCCGGAAAACAGCATCGGGGCTTCAGCTCTTTCGGAGCAGGACGGTTGTGCCAGATTTTCTGGTACAGTTGTCCCTCCTTAGAAATCATATTATTTTCTGTAATTGAAACTGTATCTGAAACGGTTTGGGTGACAAAATAGTTGGAAAAGGAGTATTAGACACAGGGAAGAGAATGTGATGCATATGCAGAAAAAGTCTACCTCTGGGTCACGTAATAATATATTATTAGCTATCCTAACTGACATAAATGAGACAATAAAAATGCTATGTCTCTGTAAAACTTGAAAGAGGAAAAAATAATAGGTTTTTCAGCAGCTTCTTTACCTTAAGGCGGGTTGTCTTTGTAATGCTTTCCCTTGGATTTTATATTAGTTTTTTTTCCCCCATTGCAAGGCTTAATAAATCAAGGTGCACATGCTACAGAACAGTGCTGTTGCAAAACGCTTATGTGGAAATGAATAAATATCTTTCCAGGGTCCAACCACGTATCTTCATGAGCACCATCTTTCCTACAAATTACAAATAGGTAGATAAACAGACTAGGAAGTTCTCACTGAGTTGGGCAAACAACTCGAAATCCAAGTGCTTATATCAAAGCTTAAAAAAGTCAAAGACTTGAGAAAATGGAAGATGAATTTAATTCTCAAACTGCTATGATACTTCAAAAACATCTAGCGAAGAGGCAGCCTCAAAAGGCTTTTTGAGGAGCCTGTGTTAGCTTTGGCTCCATATAATATGTGGGTCTGGCTGTGGTCAGCCAGAATTGTGTGAAAATGACCTACATAACCAGAAAAATCATTGACCAGAAAAAAATGGATGACATTTCTCGATAACACTAATGGAAGACTGCAAGAGAGACTTATGTAATTTCTGCTTTCATTTTCACTGATCAGCCTCCAGATGACTTCCAGTAGGGAGGTGATTAATGTAATATATATATACTAGTATAAACGAGTAGGCAGTAGAGGATCTGGTTCTCTCTGGAACTAGAACAGTTCAAAATTATTTGACATAGGGTAATCATTTTAGCGTTGGGACCTGTTTAAACAGAGCAGGCATTGCACTCTGTTGTGCTGCATTTTTTCTCTCCTGCTGGACAGTTTCCTGTTCTGACTGTCCTGCCTCGAAGGGACTCCTCGCAGAAGCATGCTCATTCATTGAAACCTACAAATTTTTGAAATATATGTTGCAATAAGGTTGAAACGACCCATTTCCTTTTATTGTTCTGCATTTTATGACTTAGAATAGCCGAAGCAATAAAACTGAAACAATAAGTTTCATCAGATATCTGCAATGACACCAGATTTTGAAATCCTAAAGTTTTCGTTAGAATGGCCATTCTGAATTGTATCGAGTCCTGTGTTTCTGGTCACAGCTCAATACTTCCATTGAATTCTGTCTCGGACTTATGGCTCCATCAGTTTCTGATTTTAATATTTTCCTGTCTTTTTTAGTCCTTTAAGATATCGGTTTAGGTAGTCCCTTAGTATTTTTTAATATAGATATTTTCCATCTCACAGTTTCTCAGTATCTGTGTGGTGGTGAGATGGCAACGCCACAAGAAGAAGTAGCGGTAAAATCTTGACTATTGTAGCAATAGCACATGATCTCAGCATGTCACTTCTTCCTATTTTACTGCTTGTGGTAGGCAGCTTCTAGTAAACTGCAAATACTAAATGTAAGTTAGTGGCAAGTTTATTGACTGTTTGGACAGATCACAGTGACTGGCAGTGGGTACAGGTGAGGAATCACATCTTTAAAAGTCAATAAATGACATTTAGGGTCCTTTCTTCTTACTTGTGCAACGGTTAAATAGACAGTCTCCCAGAGTGTGTGGAAACAAGATCAATGGTGAGCTTCAATCCTCACAATCGCTCCTTACATGAGACATAACCTTGGCTATTAACTCACAGATCAATCAATAACCTATTATCTCATGAGCTAAGAAATAAATACTGCCTCTAGCTACTATTAATTAGAACGACTCAGGAGGTACAGACCAGAAGATACGTGATGTTGTTGTTCCTGATCATTTGCAACTCAGAATGGAGCTGAGTTGATAGGATCTGGTTTGGTTTGAGCTTTTGTTTTGTTTTGGAGAGACTTTTCTTCGGGTGAGGGGACAGGGAAAATATAGGGCTTTCCTGATATGATTCATGATTCTACTTTTTAATTAAAAAGATCAAAATTTGGACAGTACAGAATAGCTTTGCTTTTGTCTCTTGAAGAGATCAGATCTTGACATACTCATTGCAAACACAAAGGAAATCCAGCTTTCTGGTAGTGTGTTAGTGTAAGAATATCAAGTCTTCTTGCTAACATAAAGACTTGGTTTGCTGAATGGTCAGAATTTAAAGGGGAAGCTAATACGATTGGAGATAGCCTACTCTTCTGTTATACTGACCACTGGGCCTCACTGATGTGAATTCATCATGTATTTATATACAAACAAATGAGCAGTTGCAGAAGGATGAGATTTGCCTCAAATACAGTCCAAAAAACTTGACTATTTCATCTGTGCTAGCAGCTTTAACCAAAACTAGTGACCACTCCCAGGAGATTAAATTGGTTGAGGATGCAGCATGTATGGTGCACACTGAGAGATCTTGGAGCAGCGCTTTTGTCAGCAGTTAGCAAAAGGCTTAAGCTGCACAGCTTTCGGTTGCTTTTCTAAACATTTTCTTTTAAACATGATTTATGGGACAGTTGTTGAAAGGCGAAGCCTGGGGAAAATGCATTTCTCACAGAAATCAGAAACAATTCTTTAAACAAAGCCTCCTTGTCTACAATAAAACTTAGAGTTGACTAGTCTGCCACTAATCATAGAGGCCCCGGCTGAAGACGCGTCCAGGGCTTTACATTCCTCTTTTACTGGTTTTCTATCCTCATAGTGTATACAGACCCTTGCAAAGCTCAAGGTCCTGTTTTGCAGTGAAAATTCCTATGGCAGTCCTTTCCGACAGCCAGTGAGCTGAAGGGAGAGAGGAAGATGCAGAAGATCTAGTCTGGTTAACCTTCTTTCTCCGACCATGTGTTTGCACACTTGCTTTCCCATGCTGCAGCTGATTTCACCATCCACTTGGGCTATGGGAAGTCAGGCAAAATAATTCTGGTTCCTGGCATTTCCTCCCGCCTGCTGGCCCATGTTGGGGTTAGCTCTCAGTGGGTTTGGGTAAGGTCTTTCTAAACTTCTGAATTTTATATTTATCCTCCTAAAGTGGCACATCAAAACTACAAAACCTTTCAGTGAGTCTGAGCTATTTTCACGGCTACTGAATTTATACATTTAAGTCCATCTTGATATCAGCTACAGGTATGAGAACATCTGAAGAGATATCCGGTCGAAAAGCGTAAAGAGATTTTATTCTTTTTTAATTTAAAAATGACTGCAAACATTGTCTATCTGTACCATCTGGTAAAGATTAAATTTATTATAGTACTGTACATTTTCTAAAGCAAAGCATCCCCTCATGATCCAGCATCCTGAGATCACTCTTTTTTTGCTATCAGACCGAAACAGTTAGTGATACCAGTGCAGCTGACTCACTGGTCCCACCAGTCCCAGCAGGGCATCCACTCCCAGCTTCAGCAGGTCTGCATATCCCAAAGTGCCAAAAAGCCAGAGGATCTTGCTGCTTTTTGTTTTTTGTTTTTTGTTTTCTTTCTTTTTTTTTTTTTTTTTTTTTTTTTTTTTTTTTAACGTGTCTGAACAGTCATTAGGAGCTAGGTATTAATTTATCTATATATTGCTGTCAGTCCCACTAATGACCATATTTTAGCTTATGATTGGAATAATTCCAGCCAGGTCACAGAGCCTCTACACCTCCACAGGCTTTGAGCCAGTCAGTAAGAAACCCTGGGTGGAATTTAGGCTGCCTGAATATGACTCTTGCATTATTCTTTACATGCTTTGGAAATATGGCTCTTATCCTCTTGAAAAAAATCCAGCTTGGATTTTTCAGTTCCCTTATTCCTGGGAATTAAATTAATTCTGAGACTGAGGACTGTTTTAATTTATGGCAGAAAATTTTGGTCTGACTTAATGGTGAATTCATGAGGGCCAAATCTGCTGCACGGTTATCCTTAATATTTTCGCCGCCTTCTTAATTTCTTCACTATGTTTACCAGGCTTGTGGCAAACGGAGTATGTTATTTTGCTGTCAAAAAGTTTTCTTAGAAAAGTTGGTAGCATGAAAACCATCAAAACAGTGACTCCAGTCTGTGAGGGCTGGAGCTGAGAAATATTTTCTTTGACACACGTTTTCTCCTTATACAATCATGTACAGGGTTTGCTCTCTAATACAGAAAAATCGAATTTATAACAATGAATCCATAAAGTACAAAAAGAATACATCTAGTTACACATACACATGCACGAACAAACTCATCTGTATTCCTAGACTTTAAGCCAATCATGCCCAAGAGCAAGGAAATGAAATTCAATTTTTCATTCGCACAGAGATGGCTCTGCATCTTTATGACTTTTCTGGCTTTTAGTCTACACGATGTGCAAACCCGTTGTGAGTATCTCCAGCACCGAGCTCAGTCTCAGTCCGAGTCTGTTCTGCATTCCCGCTGTTATCTTCCTGTAAAGATGGTTTTCCTTTTTTCACGTTTCATTGCCCGGCAGAGTGGATTCTGTTCATCTGCGGAAGTTTTCTCTTCTCTTCTCTTCTCTCCAGTTGATCCCAGGGAATGAAAGTGAAAGGATGGGAACAAGGCTGCTGGAACTGCTGTAAACCAGTACAAACTCCCACTGAGGGAAGAGGTTTTCAAATGAAAATAAGAGGTATAATTCTTAGCAATTTTAAACAAGACTTCTCTTTTTCTCAGCATTTTGACTTTTAATGCTTATGCCCGCCTGTTTAAATATCTAGTCTCTTTTTCCTTCATTATTAGAATATAAAGCTATAGAGTTTCATTTTTATATATACAAACATCTTGCGGCGTTGGTAAGGGAATATTAAAATTCCTCAAATATCAGTCTTTTGCTTCTGCTTGAAACTCTCCTAATTTCACATGACGCGTTTTGTCCATCGCGTTTGCTTCTCGGTGAACAAAACAGCCGTAACCGAGAAAGCGCCGTGCCGTGCCGCGCTGCGCCGCGCCGCGCCAGCGCGGCGGTCGGGCCGGGGGCTGCCCCGCGCTGGGGCGAGGGCGCTGCCGGAGCCGTCCACGCCGTAACGCCCCCCCGGAGAAAATCCCCGGGGCCGCCGATCGGGCGTAAGTGCCGCTGCAAACAGCAGGACCGTGGGGATGGCGCAGCCAGGGTGGTCGCGGGGACTCCTCGGCGCCCCCCCGGTGCTTCCGCACAGCCCAGAGGAATATCCCGCGACGTGCTTGCTTTCCGAGCCGTCCCGGGGGGACGGGTGGGTTAGAGGCCTCCCGCCCCGGCGGGCTGGCTCACCTCGCGGCTCCGCGTCCTGCTCGGAAACTCCAGCCAGAGCGCAGCTCCGTCTCCTGAGCCAAAAAAGTTCTTCAGAACGAGACTGTCAGGGCTGAGTAAAGAGTGTGCTTTTTCACAGCTATGTTCTTTTCTGTTACGCATTACAGAGCTGTCGGGACATATTTTGCACCCACATGCACTTCCTACCTCCCGAAAGATCTATTACCCATAGCAATAAAGTCAGTATTAATAGCAAACGGTTGCATCCATATTTTTTGAGGCAAGTGTTTCCTCCACGGTATTTTTAGGGATTCCTGAGCACTAGTTGACGTTTATGTAGCACCGGTTGAATGCATCTAATTCCATTGTAAATGGTGGCTATTGCAGAGCGAATAGCACCACCAAATTTCGACCAAAGATGAGCAAGGCGAATTCCCACTCTATGCAAGGTGTTATAGGATGTACAGTAACATTTAAGTTTGAAGTCTTCAAACAATAAATTGCATAGCATTCATAGCTCATCAAAAAAGTACTTTTCAGTACTGAGGAGTTTCACAGTGGATACACAGTTCCAAGCAACCTTTAAATTTCTTCTTCCCATACCCGTGTGGGTGTGGAAAGTCAGAATGGGAATTTCTTTTGCAATCATGTCAAGTTGATATATTTATAAGCATGCACAGTTTAGCTGTTTCAATTTTCATTTCAGTAAAAAAAGAAATTCTATAACAACTTTGTTTTCACTGCCTCCAAACTAAATCTGCCTTTGGAAATCATCTTTCTGCCATTTGTCTTTGAATGATCCTCAGTGCTATTACAACGCTGATCAACAACCCTGATCACTTTGTGATCCCAAATTCCTTTTTTTTTTCTTATTACCGATACCCACCATTCAGCATCACTGCTTTTGGGGAAGTAGTTGATGCTTTTCTAGCAGATTTCAGAATCCATGTTTCCTACTTAGCACCCTTCATTTTTCTCTTATCACCCTAAAAAAAAAGAAAAAAAAAAAAAAGAAAAAGAGAGAGAAAGAGAGAAAAGGAGCATGATTTCTACTGACTGCTATGAAGTTTCCCCGGTGCTTCTCTCTCACAAACTCCCAAGTCGCTGGTGCAACGCAAGGCCTTGGGCGACCTGCCGTCGATCACGGCGCTGTGGTTGGTGCTCCTGGTGCTGCTGGCGCTGTTCGCTTCCCTCCTTGGCCACGAAAGGAAGCCCGGGATCGGCGGCTGTGCCGCTGAGCCGAGGGCACGCCGAGGGCTCGGGGCTCCGGAGACCGCACTGCTGGGGATGCTTGACTAGTGCTGCTCCCTGTCAGCTGTAATTTGGCCTGCAGATGTCCTAAGGCAAGCCCCAAAATCCCTCCTAATGGCGCTGCCTCTCTGGGCGGGAAGGTTTTAGCCCTGGATGAATTAAAAGCTTGATTCAGCTCCGTCTGAGGTCAAGCCACAAAGGGAGTGAAAGAGAGGAACTGTTTTAACGAATAGACGCAGGTGATACCTGCCTGATGAATAAACGCAGAACGGGAGTTGCAAGTTTAAGAACATGCACTGGGCCTTGCTGCCGCTGGAAACCAGCAGACTGGCACAGCTAGGATGTGCAAAGCGCTGCTCGTGGCCTGGAGCAGCGCCTGGACGCACGGCGGTGGGCAGTGCTCTCTGGAGTAAACGTTGCGCTGCTCGTTTTTGAGTCGGATAACGCTGAAGCACATGGCTTTCGTGCTAACGGGTCGTGGGCCCAGGTAAGCACATGCCAGACCAGGAATTACCCGGTGTCTGCTCAGAACTAGGAAATCACCCAAGAAATTGAAAACACTAGCTCCTTCCCCACCTCTCTGCAAAGGGGAGCTCTCAGGCAGGCTGCTAGGAGAGTGGCAGGTGCTGGAGGGCTCATGCTGGTGATACTTAAATGTCAGATTTTTAAAAAATTATAAATGACATTTTGTAACTCAAAAAGTGTTGCCAGCAGCACCGGTACCGAGAGCTGCATCAGCAGATTAAGGTGAACTGACCACACAATTGAAGGTTAAAAAAACACTGAAGTGCAAGAGATCATCACTGAGTAGCGTTTGTTGTATACCAAGAGCATATAATTCCAAATAACCATTTCTGTTCCTGTAACTCTAAAACAGCCAGTTTCACAAAAATGAAAACTATTATGAAATGAATCGTCTGTGAGAAGGAACTGAAATGGGGTGAAATGTAATTGTGAACTGAGGAGTGTTTAGAGACATTTAATTCAACATCTAAAAAGCCCAGAATTCACAGTAAGGACAGAGAAGTGTGTGACTTCAACAAAAATGAGCTGAGATCATAGCGGAAGTAAGACAGAAAAACAGCAGCGAATCTACAGCAGATGGAAAGCAGGAGACTGTGAAGATTGTTAGTATATATTAGCAGCTGTAAGCTATCTGTGAGGATAAGGCTAAATGATGCCAACAGAGTTATGGGCAGTTGAGTTATAGGATTGATAAAAATTACAGATATCCTAGCAATGATCCTTGATGACGTGAACATGGGTGAGCTGTCAGTGATAACGTAGTGAAGAAGAAGCTGAACGCGTTGCTGGCAGGATGGCTTCGTTCCTGCCTCTCCTTCCTGGACGGTCTCTCGATTTGACCTAACAGCTCTTCAAGGTAACACTCCTAAGCAGCGATCAGAGCAGAGCAAAGCAGAGCTGCTTTTTCCCTGGGTAGCATGCTGACTGCTTGAGCCATAGAGTTGTTGTGGCTCCTCAAAAGTCTCTCTGCCCTATGAGACCTGATTTTCTCTTCAAGTCCTATGAAAGTCAGTATTTTCTTTAGTGCTCAGAAGCAAACACTAATATGGTGAATGAAAGCTACCTTCTTCAAGATAGCCAGGTGTATGACTCGATGGGGAGGCCTGTGTTTGAGCAGCCCTCCTTCTCCCATGCTGCTGTCCTATGTGGTGGACACCGCTGCCACCTCCTCCTCCTCCTGCTATGTTTTAACATTAAGCAGTGAAAAATCCTGTCTTTGTGTCCTAGGCAAGATCCACACTGGGGCTTGGAGCCGCTTGGGCTGACTTAGCTGTGAGGATAGCAGCAGGAGTGCAGGGAGAGCTGGGTTTGGGGTGAAGGATGCTCCGTCACACGCAGGACTGAGTTACCAGAGCAGAGCCACTACGGTCCTGGCAGGTCAGGCTGTAAGTGGGAGCTGCAGTCATGTAACATTAACAAGTGAAATAAATCTCACTTTGACTGTACACAGCTATATATGTATATATGTGCATGTGGGTGTAGCTATGGAAAAACATGGACATGCATTCATAGTTACTGAACATACATATATATATACACATATACACTCAAAACCAAAATCAAAACAGGCTCTTTTTGGATCAGTAAAGAGGACACACACAAAGGAAGAGTAAGCATTCAAATAAATGAAGTCCTTAGACAGCGTGCGATGTAAGCAAGAACAGGAGAAACCAAAATCCAGAAGCAAGACCAAAAAATATCCGTACATTCATTATATATTCAAGGAAGTCTGTTCAGTCTTTTAAATACATACACCTGACACTAATCCAGCGGTATGAACACAGATAAGAGAAAGAAGATGAGGGTTAGTTCAAGTAGAGAGGGTGGACGTGGAAAGCTGCCAATGGAGAGGCCCCACAGGTTTGTCGGCATTCCCGGTTTGGTACCATTTTCTACTTTAGGTATAGAGAGAACCTTGCAATAGAGAGTCTAATCAGATGAAAACATAAGCCCTCTGGACAAAAAACAAGGTAAAGATATAAATCTGGACCTACTGTCCTACTGAGACAGAGCTGTCATAGGCAAATCCTTTTCTTCCAGTTTGAACTGGCCTTAGTGGCACAGCCTTACTAAAGCACTACTACGGAGAAGAAAGTACTTCCAACCTGCAAAAACTGCAGCCTCAGTTCTGCAGAGACGACTAACTCGATTTCCAGTTTAACTCTGAATTCGTACTGTGGCCGTGTAGCTCCTGCTGAAGTTCATGAGGTCTGCATCCCAAAAATGCATCGGCCCTGCTGCCTAGCCAGTCTGTGTCTGAAGAGAGGTGTTTAAGCCATTAATCAATGATTATTTGCTGAGTGTTTAACAGCACACTCCACTTCCAGCCATTCTTAAGAGGTCCTAAAATCAGGAGCTGAGCATCTCTAGTTGTCCTCCCTTGCTACATAAGAGTACCTGTGGCAGCTCCTGGGAATGCTTTTTACTGCGATTTGTTCAGAAGACCTGCCCACGCAAATAGTGCATAAGATAATAAAAAATTCAGTAAGCTTTCAGAAAGAGAACATTACTCATCTGCTCTGAAACATCTGGACATTTTGGGAGTTCGGCTAAATTTATGGAATCTACTCAACAAATCTGTGTTTTTCCGCAAGGGTAAATAAGCCATTCTGGGGGCTTTGCCAGGCATCTCCTCTCCCACTTTTCTCTCCATAGAGTGAATAATTCATCTTTGCAGAGCACAAGCCAGCAGCATTAGCTCCTTCTTTCCTCCTGTGTGCTTTTTCATGCTCCCGCTCCTTGTGTCCAGGTAGAGGGGCTGGTGCTGATGCCAGGACTTGCAGGCAAGGGGGCTACCAGATGAGTGGCCCCAGCCCAGGTCTCTTCTCAGCCCTTAAAATAGCAGAGCTGAGGTGTTGCCGTAGGAGATGCAGAGTTAGCAGAGGAGCTATAGCACCATCCTCTAAAATGTAGGACACCAGCCTGGGATGAAGTTTGCTCATATTTAACACTACTAATGTCAAGAGAGAAACAGAAATCACAGTCCATCTGAGAGGAGGATAAAAGTTGCCAAGTCTCTTGCAACTAGAGCACTTGAGAAGCGTGTGCCAGCATCCCAAACAGCTCCATCAACACTTGCCCACATTAAAAAGAAAAAAAAGTTATATAACTTTCAATGAACGAGTTTGGAGAGGTCATCCCTTCATTCCTTCTTTCCTCTCTTCCCTTCTTCCTAACTCCTTTCTTTTTCTCTAGCAGATTGATACCTAGTTCATCTTTGAACTGAAGACAGTCTTATAAAGCCACGTGGTGGAAGTACAGGAAGTTCTCCCCACTTCATACCAAGTGTAACAGTGACATGTAAAGGGATGTGAATGTCCCTTTTTGCCCTCATTCTGCAAAGCCAGTCATTCATGAACATGTCGTTCATGAAATACCTGTGATTGTGAGCGCAGTTACAAAGCCAGCAAATACGCCACGTGGTGAAGGCGACTATCATTTAAAATCAATAATGACTAATTCATTTTCATTTGTTTTCTTTTACAAAAGACCCATTTCCATTTCACAGGACCATGGGATAGATTGTAAAGCCAGGTGTACCGCATCTCCAACTACTGCAGCTCAGCACACGCAGATCTTGTTCAGCAAGGCCATAGAGTCGTCTTAAACTTGCATGTTTTGAGGAATGCATGTTTTGAAAAACCTGGCAAAAATAAATGCATCTTTCAATGGATAATTTTTTTCTCAATAAGCTATCTATTTCCCCAGGAAAAAAAAATTGCTTACAGAAGAAAAAAACAAAATCTTTTATGCCGATTTACAGATAATATCTAAACACAAACAACAAGACTCTGAAGTCACTGTAATGAACGGTGTCTGCCCATTCACCCCATAGTGTTTCCAGAATCTGACCCTAAAAGACCAGGAATGTATTTCTTCTTTTTGCTATGAGTAAAGCTCATAACAAAACTATTTCTCAGACTAGCCTCACTTTTTACTATTTTTTTTTGTCTTCAATTATATTCTTTGTCATCTTCTCACATAGGAAAACAAATAGCAAATCCATTGAGGTTTTAAGCAGTGCTCAGAATTGGCTTCACTTTATTAACTTTGGTAGGATGCAAGGTGTTTTAAAGGACACTGCTTCTGAAATGATGGCTCTGCTTTATAGATTGCAAAAGTGACCCAAGCCTTGCTCTCCTCCCGTAGAAAAGCAGTCCTTGAAAAGGGTAAAGCAGCTAGGGTTGGGGAAGAAGGAATTTTATTACCCTTTATGTTATAATGATAAGACATAGGATGCAGACAGGCTTATATATTTGTCTCCTTCCGCTCCTTTTTTTTTGATGATCTTTGTTCTAGACTTGTTGGCTGTATACACATTTTTAAGTTTGCACTAGGAGTACACCCAGACCTCCAGATCTTTATCTTTTCTTTAACTTGCACGCTGCTCTGCACACACTTTCTGCTGTGTGCTCCTTGAACAATACTGAGTTTGGAGTAGGGATCTAGACTTGCAAGCAGTGAACAAAATACAAACAGTTGTATCCTTATCATACTGCTCTTCTGTGCCACAAATACTATCTAAAGCCTAATAGCTATAGCTATATGAATGCATGTGTTTAATTGGTAATTATGCCGATTAAATGCATAGCACACGTTTATTTTTCTTGTCTTTAATATTTATTTTGAGTAGAGACAATAGGTAATTAGTCTCTCATAACATTTCTGTCTGAGCAGATTCAATTACAATGGACCAAAAAATACCGACTTTAGCTTTGTGTCAAAGTGTTTTTAAAGTGAGAATATAATCACTCTTTCAAAAACCAGTCAATCTTCATTAAGGACTAACAAATATTCCTAAGCTCTGCTTCCTGTGCAACTCTGATTTTTCTGCCCATGATGCCCTTACAGCAGTATAGAATTTTAGCATCGTATTATTGTTGTTATTAGCTATTGTTATTAGTTATACCCTGCTCTTTGTAATTATGGAGGGAGAAGATTGGTGTTCTGTTTTATTAGCTCCCTTGAAAGTCTTGGTATAAGTCTTCGGAGATGGGATGAATAGCTTGTAACCTGCCGAAGGGTGTAGCTCCTGCTGTTTCCATGAGGGAGATATGTAACGTATCTGCTTGCAGTTACCTTAGAAAATGGAGCATTTGCATGAATGCGATAATTTTCTCTTTTCAGAAGAAAAGAGAGGAAAAAAAATAGACTGAGAAGAGAATGACTGGCATTTACCTGAGCTCAGTTCCTCGTCTGTGCATATTAACCTGTTTCTAAGAGCTAGAACTGTTAAGTAAGTAAAACAGTCTGGTTACTGCTATCACCATGAAGTCTGGTTTTCTTTGAGTAAAAATATATACTTTTCACAAAGAAGTAACGTGGCTTATAAAGCTTTCATAAGCAATGGACGTATCTGCCCCCTTCCCTGTCCTGGACTAGCTCATCTTGAATAACGCAAAGTTTTCGTACTGCCCTCACCGTGGCCATGTCCACACCGCCTCCACCTTAGAGCCACAGAACTGCAGTTTTGCCCTGAAAGACGCTCTCGGAAAATATTTGTTAATTGCAGTTAAACCCAGTAACTCAATGCAAAAGTATAAATTGATAATTGGCCATCTCAAATCACTTTTATCTGGTGTTTCAATGGCAGCACTGCAGTGCTCCACACTTCAGTAGTTCTCAGTCACTGATTCTAGCAGTGCAGTTCCCCGGTCGATATTTGGTGAGGTCTGAATCCAACGATTCTCTCTAAACAAACAGTAATTTCATCGCTAGCACTCCGCAGGCTGACGTGGCCTGCCGATAACATCGCTAATCAAAAAGAAAGGCCTGCAGCAGCAGCGCGTCCCGGCAAGGTTTCACCGTCCTGCTGCCGAGCCCGCTTTGGAGGAACACACATGCGCTTACCAAACGCTTTACGTGCTGGCCAGCGAGGCAAACAGATTAGTCTTTGTACTTTACAACTTCTCGTAAATGAATGTCACCATACAACACAATAAAGTGAGGGACTGGCATCTTTTTGTTCAATTATTATTATTTTTTTTTTTTTAAGAAAGGCCGTGACTCCCGATTTGCTCTCTCCAGGGATTTCGACTTTGTTTTTGAACCTTACACAGCAATACGATTAGGGCTTGAGGCAAGCGTAGGTGCAAAGTGATTTTGTTTGACTGCAGTAGCAGACATTTTCGTTTATGTGAGAGCCGTTCAGTTTCCTTCCTCAGAACTGCTCTGGAGCTCACCGAATTTAAAGGAAATAGTCCTACTCATGACGGCGAGTTTGCATCAAACCTTAAATATCAGCGGATGACTAACAGGCTGCAGAGGCGTCACTAACACGTATTCACCTTTCTAATGAGAAGATCAAGGTTTTCCCGTGCTTTGCACGTGGCCGAGTTTGAGCACTTGCCGAGGACACAAACAGCACCGGGAGGTCTGAAGTTTTCCCTCTCCTACCTGAGCTGCAGCCCCAGGGCAGGCAGCGTGTCGCACCGCTGTTCAGGAGCAGGGTGCCTCTGGCTTTTCTCAGTTTCTTATTCTTCCTTAGTTTTAGTTTTCTTTAAAAAAAGAAGAAAAAACCCACGCGCTCGCTGCTATCCTGTAGCTGCGCGAGCGTGGGCTGCGCCAGGCAGCAGCGTTTCGGCCCCCGGCGCTCTGCCGGCCGCTTCAGTTCACTCCCACCCGGCCACGGTCAGCTCCAGAGCTGAAAGGCCACGGTGCAGAAAACGCCTCTGGTGCCCTGGTTTTAATATGGTGTTTCTGTAGTTCGTCGTGTAAAAAAGTCAGTGAATAGAAACTTTTTGTTTATCTTTTCTACGATACTCGTAATTTTGAAGCTTCTGTTATTTCCCATCTTTCTTCAGTAAGTGGTGTCACTCTCTCTAGATTTGGAAATATTGCCTCTGAAACTCAGACGCCAGCTATGTCTCTTGGAAGGAGAAATACAGAGAGGATCGCTGCGGTCTGCGCGTGGATGCATTCCTGCCCTGTAGAGAGGCAGTCTATTTTTTTCAGTGTTTTTTTTTCTGTTTACCACCTAGCATTTCACATGACTTTTTCTGAGTGCTAGAGAAAAGCTTTTGAATGATCGAAAAAAACCATGCTGGGGAAGAACACTAATACTATGCTGCCCTTGATGCTATGATGACTGGCAGTATATAAATACCTCAGATCGAATGACAGAAAACATTTCTTCTATATTTACCAGGGGCCCTAGGCCAACTTACACAGTGGTAGGAACCCATCTGCTCTGTCGCAATCGTTTTACCAACATGCTACTATTTAACAGCTGAGGGTTTTGTAATTTCGTTTTTTTTAGCTTGATGTTTGCTGTGAGCAGGAGTTCCTTTAATAGCAGCATGAAAAAAAATGAAATAAATCAGAATGGTAAAATGTAAATTAAAAGGTCTAGTGATTCATCTGATGAATCACATAAAGAAACAAATGGATTGAGGTATTACATGACCTCCTGGGCGTCTTCTGGAGCCTAATGTTATCCGGGCTCCTTATGGACCCCATCCACGTGCCCCTTGGCAGGGGGCTGCTGTCAGGAGCTGTCAGGAGTGTGTCCAAGCCAGCCGCTACCAACAGCTTTCATTGCTGTATTTTATTTTATTTTATTTTATTTTATTTTATTTTATTTTATGCTTACCTGAATAAAGTTATTAAACACATACTGCTGAGAAGCTAAGTTTTCCAGCTGTTTGGCTTTGTTTCCCACTACGCTGTTTCGTTTTCCTCTTACATATTTGCTCACATAAACATTTCTCGCCTGCTTCCAGAAGTGCGACTTTTTAACCTGGTGTGCAGAATTGGCTGCTGTTGTACTGGAGCCAACAGCTAATCCCATTTTCTCCTGACACAACATGTCAAGACCTGAATTCAGATAAATCTACCTTGCATGTAAGTTTGAAAGCAGGTCAAACAACATGGTTTGTTTCCTTCAAAAGCTTTACCTGAGAGCACAGCCTATGTGCGTATGTACATGGATTAGATAATGCAAACCTATTTCTCATTTTCAACCCAAGTTTTCATTTTCATTATTCCGGGCGTATCTAACTATCAAGCCCTCAGTGCAGAAAAACCCTTAATATTTGCTTAACTTTAAGCACATGTCTGAACCCATCAGTATCCAGCAAAGAATTTAAGTTTTAGTCCCATTAAGAGATCAGGATATTAATCTCCATTAATATATAAAAAAAGAAAAGATTAATTGAAATCAAAGGCACAAGTGTTTTAGATTTTGCTTAACTGTCCCCACGTCAGGAGTCTGGAAGCATTTCTTCTGCCAGCCGAGTGCCCGGGTGGAAAGATAACACAGGCGAAAGCTCTTTCATCCTCTCCATAAAGGGAATAGTATCTCCCCCCTCCAAATTTTATACATTAGATCCGAGAAAAGGAGGCATAAACATGTTGTGAAAAAACAGCAGCTTTAAAAGTCTGTTTCCCACAAGATAGTCTAGGAAATATCCTGGTCTGAATTCATAATGTCTGAGCAGTCTCAGCTGAATTAAAGACTGAAAAGAAAGCAAAACTAGCAAAATATAATTTAAAAATTCCAGTTAGCCAAAAGAGGCAATTCAAGATTTAAGCGGCACTTTATGTTCTTAATATTTTCCATAGCAACTTTCAAAACCACAAAGGTAAAATAATCACTGTTTCAGAACAACAGATGTCCCTTAGGTAAGTCCTTTTATTCTTTGCAAACTTCAAGTCTATTTGGCGATTTTTGTTCAAATTTACAACTGTTGCTTTTCCTCCTGTTTGACAAGGCTGCAGAACAAAGTGCTTCTGTATGATTCTATACCTAATAGCAGATTTATGAGTTCTTATTCCCAACAGCAATTTATTTTAAAAAAATGAGAAATACAATGAGCACACAACAGCCATAAATTAAAGTTCACTTTAAAACTCAAAGGAAATAATCAGTGTGATAGTATCAATTCCAGTTCAATCAATCATTCTATATTTATACTCTTTCAGAAGATTAATTTGTTTGAATCAGCTGGATTTTGAATTTGACAGAATAACCTGGCTAATGCTTTAATTGCTCGAAAATGAATATTGCTATAAAAATGACTACTGAAATTATGTAATAATCTTTGCAGTTCCACTATCCAATATTTACCTAGTCTTTGAGGGGAGATAGGGGAAGAGAGAGAAAGAGATTTTAATTTAACTGGTTTTCTAAGCTCCCCCTGCTAAATTCCTGTACCCTACTGAAAATTACGGATCAGCGTATAAGCTGTGACATGCTTTTAAACAAACTGTGAATCAGGACAGCAGCCCTATTCTAGGGCATAGGTGTCTGGTTGCAGTTAACTGACACAAGCTTTTACCCAATGTGTCACCTCCAGGTGCCAAGTGTCCCCATAGTTCACTAAGTTTCATAAATACAAGACTGGTTATCACCAATAAGAAGTTTTCAGTACCTCTGTGACAGCTGGCAGCAGGGCACCGTCGGATGGATTTGTAAAACACACGTCAATCTCGAGTGTGAGGGCATTGCTGAAGTCCAAAGGACAGAACTTGATCATTTTCTCCTTGATAAAACTTCTTATTGCTAAATGTAAAAAAAAAAAAAAAATATTAAAAACAAGGTAGAAGACACCCGGGGCTCCTGAGAGGGCTCGGGAGCTGTGAGGGGGCAGGTAACTTCGGAGATGACCTGACCTTGGGTATGTTTTTCTGTTCTTTTCAGGGTAGTCTGCACTATTTCCTTCACGGTCCGTGATGAACACTACCTAAATCCATAGGCGCGTTGTGATTAATGGCTCTTTAGTAACAGAGGAAAGGGTAGATAATGCTTTTAATCACTGCCAGACCTCATGATTTTCTTCCTGTCTCCTACGAAGCTCCCCCACAGCAAAGCCCCGTGGGGCGGACCTGCAGGGCGCTTCGGGCGGCACTCGCTCCTGCCGCCGGGAGCCCGCCCTGCCCCACGCGGCGACGCGAGCTGCGAGGGGCGAGCGCAGGGGATCGGGTGCCTTCGGTGTCGCCTGGCTCCGGGAAAAATCTAACGCAGAAAGAGAAATTCAGTAGGGGCCTAACGACACAGAAAGCGAGTGCAGAAAGATTCCCACTTTTGAGCAGTTTTATTGTAAAATTGCTGATTTCAGTTTTAGTTTTTGCGTTTACCAGCATCTTTTGTGTGATTGTTTTCAGGAAGTGAACCTGAAAACCGTAACTCTGTTTTATGCTGTGCACCTGGAATTTACTGCATTCGAAGTAAAGCCAATATTTTCCTTTTTGATTAAATAACAGTTGCAGAATGTTTGCATAATTTTGTGAAACCGCTAGTATTTTTTAAATATAGACAAAGACAGGATTTCTATTGCTGAGACAATATTTGATAACATCCAAATTAGCAACTGAAGTTTTCCTTCCCCATTCTTCATTTCCAAAAGCCTATCTTATCTTTTAAGGGGGGGAAAGCTGTTCTTAAACTTTCTAAAATTTTTATTAACTGTAATTGCATTTTAAATACACTTTATAATTGAGAAGAAAGTATAGACGTTAGTACTGAGACTGATATAACTTCAGCATCTATTACAGTATATGAACTGCCCTCTGAGAACATTCATACGATGACGATGATGGTTGTAATTACCCGAGGTCTGAGATGGACAGTGGCAACATGTTTTATTCAAAGGACATGAATCATTAGAGCCCTAGCCACGGCCTGTAGAGGATGGGAGTCTTTATTAGCATTAAAGGACTAATGGCTGCTCTCACCGGCTTTCACTGGTGCCACCCCAGAAGGTCAAATCTGTGTACAGATAGCTGCGGAGACACAGCCGCTTAGGGAAGAATACAATGAAAGCTACAATAAAGCCTAAAACAGCATATCAGTAAACCAGGCGCGCTTTAAATTTAGTCTTGTAGCCTTGGGGCACCTTATGGTGGTCCCTGAAGACTCTGTGTGCACAAACATCACACGCCCATGTGTGTGGAATATTCTGAATATATTCACTTCCCGGGTACTTTCTGTGGTCGGTTTTTAACCTTCATGTGTTCCCAACTAGTTAACAAGGACACAATTTAAGCAGCTCTGATGATTTCTGGCTGAACATCTAGGCTAGGTGGGATTATTTCTATTTCCCATCAGATGCTCTTTGTAGAAATGATTAGTATTTTTCCAATACGAGAATTTTTTTCCATAATCATAGAATCAGTAAGGTTGGAAGGGGAGGAGGGGTTGGAGGAGATCATCTAGTCCAACCTTTTATCATATTAAAGGCTATTTTGTAAGATTAAAAGATTTTTTCTATATGGCTGAGCTAGATGAAGTGCGCTTGGATCCACTAGCCTGATACTGATGTTGCTGTAAATGTTGTCACTCCTTGCGCACCTGACCAATGACAGAAACGCTGTGAAAATACCTTAGGGTGCTTATAACCAGAGACATTCAAGCAGCGTAACCTTTTATCCCTATAAACTTAATTACATTAAGGAGACATCAGACACCAAAAAGCTGTAACACTTCAAACGCTGACAATAGCTTGAGAAGTTAGGGGAGCATAGTTAAGGCCATGCTTACTTGTGGAGATCTGATAACTAGCAAAGGTTGAAATACGTGATGCCAAGCTGCGTCCATAAGAAGTCTGATGGTCAGAATATAAAGGCCACCAAAGAGCCCTTATTAAATATTTTTAGCAGGGATGTGTTTGTACATTCACATAGGTAAAGTGTGGCCCGAGCTGCTGTGTTGAGGGAACGGCCCTGGGGGTCCAATGGCCTGAGCGGGCGCTGGTCCTCCCAGGCACGGGACCCTGCTGAGGACCCCGACCCCAGGCCACGCTTACCCCAACAGCTGCAAATCGCTTCAGCCTGCAGTCAACTTCTGCCTTTCCAAACCGGTTGGCTAACCTCCCCTGGCTATAGGTCATTCCACTGTGCTGTCAGGACGTGGGAAAATTCAGTCGTTACAGTGTGAAAGGAGCTGTCATCCGCCCGCTCTCACTCTGCATGTGGCGACGTGGCAGTGGTCCCGGAGCTGGCAGTGCTGGCTGCCACGTCCTGCCGGGTCATGCCGCAAAGCCACCAGAGCTACTTCTGCTGCTGGAAAAGCTGGAAAGTGAGCTGAAATGGCCTTCTGAGTTGGTAATAAAATCCTGCCAGCGGCCAAAGGAATTGCTGGTGGCCCAAGTGTGCTTAGCGGCCAATATTATGGTCACAAGATATCCTTAAAATTTGGAGTGAAAGAGGAACAGCCTTGGGGCAAAGGGGCAGCCTGGATAATCTCTGTCCAGACTGTGTTCTCTGTAATTCCATGGGTTTAAGACCTTAATCAGTGACCTAATTCCCAAACTGTCTTGTTTTGGCTCTATTTTTTCACCAATGGAAACAAACTATGCTCTTCCAAGCACACAGACCACAGGCTGGAGGGCTACAGGGACCTGTGCAGCTTCTCTGCCCACAGGCAGCTGGAAGCACCCTTCCTGCCACTCTCAGGTCTGATGTCCAGGCCAAATTCTGTTTTTTCCTACTACTAAACTAAAGGATAAAAGCATTCCCCATCTCCTGGCAGGCAGCTCCGCTATCACCTCCACATGCTTGGCTACTTCTGCATGGGCTTTACCTTGCTGAGGTGAAAGAGGCTCAGGGCATCTTTGAAGACAGGACCAAAGCAGATGGGAGGCATCCACTCCTTTGATTTCCTAATGTACATGTTACTGCCAGCTCCCTTCCAGTCTGACTATCACACTGTGGTGCAAACATGTTGCGATAACATTCACCGATTCAAAGACTTGCTCTTTGGCAGCCCGTTTTCTTTTTCTCTTAGTGAGTTATTCTTCCCAGTGATGGAGGAGAGAGAGGGAGAGATGCTTACCTGAGTCCCCCTCAGACATCACCATAGAACCATCCGTGTTTTGGTGGGTATCTGAAATTTAGGACCGTCACTGTGACATATTGTTGTGTGGGGACCTTCGCTTGTGAGAATCTGCTTAAAAGCTAGCAAGTAGACAAAAGCCATTTGATCTAAACTGAAAATTCAGAGTAGCTAAATACTTTTGTCAAAATAATTTCCTAATGGAAGTTGCTAATTTAATTCCTTTTTTGGTATAGAATTTGCAAGGAAAAACTGTCCTACGAATAGAAAATGAGAGTTTCTGCATGAAATAAACTCTCTTTACGTTTTTAATGCAGGAGTTGCCTTTTCAAAATTTTGTAATTTTCAAATGTAGTTCATCTATTATGTATGATAATTTCACATTATTTATTTACCCAGGGATGATAATGGCTTTTAATAAGGAAATGAGTCTAAAAACCCACTGAAATGTGAAAATAAGAACATTATTTTGTGTTTTAAAGCATATTTTTAATCAAGTTTTGAAAATGTGAGGGTCCAAGTTTGAAATTTGTAAATTTGAATTTGAATTTGAAGTCACTAACTTAGTCCCAACATTTTCTCGCTCGAGCTTGCTTCCTTTCAGCAGTGAGAAGCAGCAGCTGGTATGAGAGGAAAATAGAAAGTTCTCCAAACATTCATTCACCTTGAAAGAAAAGTTGAGGCTCTGTGACTGATTCCTGCACCAGTTGCACAAAAATAACAAAGATAAGTACAAGTCTTAGAGCAATCTATTTGAACACATCATGATGCTGTTAGCAGGGATTGATAAGCCAGCCAGCTAAACAAAAATTGCCACTGTGATAAAAATGCAAGTGTTATAATAATATCACCCATATTTTCTGCTGCATTTCTTGAAAATTTTTGTATAATTTTGTACAAATTATAAAAAACATAAAATTAAGAACCAGATGAAATTCTAATTAGCTGCAAATATGAAAAGAAACAAAAGTCCGTGATACCTAGCAGCATACTGAGTTGGTAAAGGGTCAACTCCTTGCTGGAAACCTGTCTCAGAAAGAGGAAGCAGGAACAGCAGATCCGCTTGGTCTGCGCAGATCAGGTCACCAAGAAGCCTACATTACCCAGAGCCTGTCTTAGCTCTACTCTCACAGTCCTCTGTGAAATAATAACTGTGATAATATCTATAATAAACCTCCCAAACTATGTTTTGCACCATGATAGCTCACTGCAAGGGAGACACATACTGATAATGTCTCCATTGAGTCAAACACCTTGTGATGGCCCAGAGAGCCACAGGTACATCATTTTGCTAAAAAAATATGCTTCTAAGCAATCCAGTTTCCTAACCAGAACTATATACCCTGCCAGGAGAATTGCACACCACCTTTGGCAGAGATTGTAAGGAAAATTGGTATTTCATCTACTTCAGTTGCAACCAACTCCTTCTTAGCTGTGGTGGTTGAAAGACTATCAAATATCAGCTCTCAGTTTCATCTTGCTTAGTGTTGGCTTTTGCAAGTTTGTGTCAAAACCTTAGTGTCACTTGAACACAATTTTCTGAATTTAATTGGCACAAACACAACACAGAGGCACTCAAATATGCAGGAGGAGACAGGAGGAGTGAAGAATATTCCTGGATAGTCTAAAAATGCATTAGGGCTTTGTGCTGAGTAGGCAAGACTGCCATACAGAAAGGAGGGGCCGTGCCGAAGGTCCCTTTCGGCGTTGCCCTCCCTGGCGTTCAGCTTTGTGTGGAAGCGGAGAGCAGAAACGCTGCAGCATTACGGATGAGCAGTTCCCAAAGTGGCTGTGAGCAGAGGATGGCATTCTAGGCATGTGTAGTCATAAAAGTGATTTGATCATTTCTGTCTCACGAAAGAGAGGTTTTAAGGATTCGACTCCTTGATGAGCTTATGGTTAACCACATGTTGGGGAACACAAATCAGCCTGCTGTTTTCCAGGAGATCAGGTAAGTGTGTAAGCAAACCCCCTTCAGCACAAGTACGCTTCAGCTTAGTGACTCTGGTCTTCCAGAAAAAACATTTTGGGGGCTGCAAAGCCATGACTGTGCTCAAAATAAATGGCCTAAGATTTACTTGATCTCCTTGCTTTAATAGGCTACTTTAACCAGGGCAGCTCTCAATGCAGGGCTCCCAGCCCAGCCAAGCCAGGTTAGCAGAAACCTCTAAGCCAGAGTGCTCAGGCTAGCCCAGCTCAGGGAGACTGAGCTGGACTGGTGCCTGCGGAGCTGAGCTTTCCCAGGGAATTTTAAAAGACTATTGAAATAATTATGCTAAAGCCATCAGCAGGGAAGGGATGTAGATGTAATCTGCTCCTTTTAAGGCACTTACACCCTATCTACTAGTTTAATCTTTTAATTACTCCATAGAAAAGCAAAAAATACAAACAGACACACGCAATATTAATTTTGCTTGATGGTATTTTCCACTTAAATTGTGCAAATAAGGGATTTTTGTTCAATGGACCATACATTTTTCTAAAACACTGTCAGATTTACCTAATGGTTTCATTCCTCCTGAATGGAACATTTTCCTTCACTTTCTTAATATTTAGCTCTTTGAACTATTTTCTTAACATTTAAGTAAATTATAGGATATTTTATGTTCCATGATTTTTTAAAAAAGAAATTATTCACCTTGAAAATGGCTAAATGGAGTACCTAGACATTTCTGAAAATGTGAATTACTTTTTCTGCTGATCCTATTCACGGAATTCTTCTTTAACTGATCAGCTATTTCAGTTCTTCCCATTTATTTTCTTTTCTAGGAAAGAAATCGGAATTTCCCAAATTCACCAAAATATTTTCACTGCCGTGTTTCTATATGTATACTTTACATTTTTTTCTACAGATTATATATTTTTCTCATTGTTTCATCTGAAAAGCCAAATGCTCACAAGAACATGTTGGGACAACCCTCTGTAGATCCACCTGAGACTGCTCCCAGCTGATCTCCTTGCACCTCCTGGCCTCTCCTTCAGGGTCAACTGGAGGATAGGTGCCACCTAATTCCTGCCTTGTGCACCCGCTCTCCTTGCATCCTCGCCAGCTTAGCAGAGCCTCTGCTCCTCCAGAGTGTTTCCTGAAAAAGTGTGTTTTGGAGCTGAAGGCAGCACTGGAGCCACTGGCTGGGCCTGGTCCGCGCTGGGTAACTGGGCAGGATGCAGGATCATCCTGGATGTGACATGACAAATTGCCAGATGAGAAAAGTAAGGGTGTGGGAAGCTGGTAAAAGTGGGTTGAGCTGAGAGGGATGGCTGGATTTTGCAGGGAGTGACAGGGGAGCTGAGCAAGAAATGGCTAAACTTTGCAGATAGCTAGGGGAGCATCAGGGACCTTCTGGGGAGCATGACGAGGCCAGCAGCACTGAGGCAGCCGTGCCAGTAATACCTCGTAATGCTGAGATTACCTAGGTGACAGCATCAGAAATGCCAGGTTTGGGTTCAGATGTATCAAAACTGAGATTAATGGGGAAAAGTTGATTAAGGTCAGGCTGTTCATTTGGAAGGAGACCGGAGTGGAAAAAAGGGAAACGCAAGGCCAGTGTAAAGGAGGTCAAGGAGCGGAAGAGGGATAATAAGGTGTGCAAATCATACTTTTTATGTTGTTCAAGGGAGGGAGGGATCCCTGCCAGGCAGCTCTGTTTGTGGTCACCACAGCTAAAATCAGGACAACGACTAAAGCCTGTTGTGCCACCCCCGCAGCATGCATCGACCCTGACGTCCAGGGACTAACTTCTCTCCACCACTTCTGCATGGTAGGTATTTACTTTATTCACATTTGCTTCATGAAGAAGTCTTTAATGTAAATCTTGACTCATTTTTTAAAGAATAGCCAGCTTAGCGAAAAATAGAAGAAAGAAATGAAAATTCAGAATCTGTCTCATTCTTACTGGGTTGCAAATGCTAGGCATTGTGGAAACACTGCCCAAGCACAGCAGAGATTTATTTTCAAGAATATGAGCATTTAATGTCACTTACTTAAAACTGCATTCAAGAAACAGTGATGCTTCTACATTACTCTCTGTCTCCTCTTAATGCCACTCGTCTTTAATCCATCTTGCTTTTCAATAGAAGTAGCTTACTCCTACATTTGAGTAACTGATTGGGTTAGAGTCTGCATTTCAAGCAGCATTGCTGCCACAAGCAACGAATGCCATTTTTAGATCTTTCATTCCAAAGAAAGGTCACTTGCTTTTTTAAACAATAGAAGGAGAAAATAATCAGTCCAATGTCAGTGTACCAAGGTAATTTCTAAGGTTTTAATGTAGTTACACAGAATCAACAGAGTCTGGCAATAACATCTCAAGCTTCCTCAAGGCGCTATTGTACATTTCTGACAATGGCACAATACTGTTGTGAAAAGGCAGCAGATAAGAAATACAACGGGTTGAAATCTGAATTTCAAGTTTCTTAACAATATTTTCCAGAAGACAAAGAAAAAATTTCCAGAAAATAATAAGAGACAACACTTGAATGTTAACTCAAGGCCACCAAATATACTGAGATTTGACTTTAAAGGGATTCATCTAGTTTATGGGGTAATGTCCTTAGGGAACTGCTATATTTAATTAGGAAAGACAAGCTCCTGCAGATGGTGGCTCCCCAAGATCTGAATCAATATTTTGAGATCCTCAACACTTTCAACGACTCTCTAGGAAGCCTGTGGAGACTAACTCCTTGACCTGGCCGTGGTTGTGCCATGTGTTTTCAGGTAGCTGCAGCTGAGTTTCCTTTTGCCAATAACTTGACAGGCGGGAAGATGTCCATTACTTCTGCAACTACTTGCTGTCTACCTTTCACTGATGGCTTCCATGTCCAACCTACAACTTCCTTGCAGACTTTTCCTTTGAGATTTTTAGGTTTTTTTTTTTCTTTTTAACTTTCTCTGCCAGTATTCCCTAAGGTTTTGAAGGTGATAAGGTGATGATTGTGAAAATACCCAGTGCTTCCTAGACATAAACTGCTCCCCAAAGAAGAGACATCCTGCAGCTGGAGGCACTAGCTTCTGTCCCCTTGGCTCCTCGCTGCTCCCCTCCTGGGAAACCCATATCTCTGCTTCATCACCAGCTCTTCAAAGGTCACCACTGGGGAAGTTTCCCTGTCCTGCCTTTAATTTAGAGAAACTGAGGTGCTGCAGTGGGAAATATTCGCTACTTTTACTTTTGGACTTCTGGTGAAATACAGGTATGAATCACTGCCAGATGTTTTTGTAAGGGTTTTTGAGTGAAGGGTGGGGAGAGGATTCGGTGTAAATACTCTGTCAGTCTGATCTGGGCTGAGAGCGTAGCATACAGTTCATGTGAGTCACAGAGCAGAGCTGTTCCTTCACTATATAAATTATTCTCCATGAGAAATAACAGAAATAATAAAATCATGTGTTTGTGGATGTGGTATACTTAAGCTAAAAACACCAAGAGAGGGCCCTCATAAACCTGAAGGCAAAGGAAGTGAAGTCCCATTTTGGGTGACTTAGAGAGAATCTGTGAGGCTTAGGGCCAAACAAGGGAAGAAGCAAGCTGATTGCAGCTTTGCAGGACGAGATCACATCAGCACATTATGTTGTTATCGTCTGGAACTCGAAATGCAGCAGATGTCCCTGGAGTCCCTCTGGTTTCCTTGCCGTGAAGGCAACTTCTCCTTCCTGTTGCCAGCCCAGGTGAGGTGAGTCAGTGCCGGAATGGTCCTTTCCAGCGTGGTGGATGTTGCTTGAAAATACAGCCTGGAGAAATGATATGAATCAACCTTATTTTCTCAGAGTGCTATTAAGTGCAGCAGTTGAGGACATTGGTACAGGTGACACACCAGTGCCACAAGGACAGTAAACCACCTTCACTGGGAAAACAGCTTACCTCCTTGCTTCAGGGCTTTAACTGTTGTTAGGTAGATGCTTTTTCCTCTTTGCTTCTCATGCAGAGCTCAGCTAGCATAGATACAATTTCTTCATGTGAATTATTCAAAAACATTGCTCCCGAGACATAGGAGACATAGCATGCTTGTTGCAGGGAAATTGTGGCCATTTGGGAGGATATTGAAATTCTGGTTGAGAACCATCTCCTCTTGAGTATTATTCCCTCTTTCTTCTATAGCATGTTCTGACTAATGTGTTTGCCCTTTCCCTTACATTTTTCAAAAAGTCCTGGATTTTTTGCATTTCTCTAGTTCTAAGTATACAAACACTCATCCTATTAGACCATATTCATTGAGATACCATTCCAACAAGTTACAGCTGACTGTGGCCTGCAGAGGTCACACCACCCCCTCTGCCCCATAAAACCTCACCTGCTAATGCTACCAATCAGGACAGTAACTGTCACAAACTAGAGCACAATTTCACTACTCAAAGCGAATGTATTCAAAGCATTGCATATTGAAAGACCTGATTACCATTTATCATATGATGCCTTTCTACTACTTCAGCAGTATCAAAAAGCTTTATTGCAAGTGAAATTAAACAAATATAGCAAGAAAATAAATATAGCAAAAATAGGAGAAAAGAACACGGTCATGTCCTGATTGATAGCAGGCTCCTTCAGATTATTGCCACAAGTTGAGAGTACAGGTCAACATTTTTATAAACTGTGATTACAAAACGTAGCTTAGAAAGGCTGGAAGAAAACATCAACCTAGCAGCCCTGTTTAAGGAAGGCATTGGGTAGAAAAAGAACAGAAAAGGAGAGGTGCTGAGCTGACTCAGCATGTGGGCTGTAGCTGGAACAAAAGGATTCTTCAGTTCATGCCAAAAATACTCATCAGTGCTGCTGCTTTTTTAAGCTTGAACTTATTATAGGTGACTTTTCTCATGGCTGATCAGCCTTGCAGAAAGCCACATGGGTATGAGCCTGGGGGGGAGGTAAGACCCTTCACTTTCTGTTCACTTTGGGAGTTTTCCTGAAGAGGCATTTCTGCAGTGTCTGAGAATTGGGCATGGTGGGACCCCTGCATGGTGCTGCCCACGACCATCCCGGGCTGCTTCCTGTGCGGTGAGGCATGTCTGCGGCTGAACGTGCCTCAGCCCTTCCTCTTCCTCCTCTTCTGCCCTTCACAGTGCTGGAGGACAGAGGCTCACCCAGGACACCCACACGATCTGCATCCCTTGGCAGTCCCAGCTGCTGGGGTAGATCTCATCTGAGGGAAGGATATGACCCAGCCTGGTAGTGTGGCTCATTACATATTAAATTTCACTAAAATGTCAAAAAAAACCCACAGATGATCAAAGGGATATTTTTCTTGAGTAGATCTCATTATCCCAAGAAATCACTGAGCCCGGAAATCTAACAAGCTTTAGAAAGGACTGGGCTTTTATCTCACTAAAAAAAAAAAAGAAAAACTAAAATATCACAGTGAAGAAATGCAACAAATTTTTTCAAGTTTCAGGTTTAAGCAAACCTTTAAGAATTAAGGACTAGAAAGAAGTTCACTGTGCAGGCAAACACGACTCCTGCTTACCACAGCAGTCTCATTCCATATGTAAGTTTACTTATAGTATGGATAAGAAAATTGGCATGTCTAAGTTCCCACAGAAGGAGGAATACAACCATATTTCCTATGGCCTGAGCTAACTATTCAGCAGTGGAAGCAAAACCTGCTAATTCTCTTCTCCTGCTGGTTTCTGGCAATGACCTGGACAATATTTTTGTGGTTATTAGTATAATGCACAGATAAATTCTTTTGTACCTTTAGCAGGCAGAAAATCATTGACATGAATCAAATTTACAGGCAGAACTAACCACAGTTTATTGGCTTTTTTTTCCTGATTGCAAATGACGGTAGGTTTCCTTGAGAAAAGGGCTCCGCAGGATGGATCCTTCTGTTAGATAATACATAGGTGACTTCATGCCACATTTGTTTGTGTTTTTCTTAGCTGGAGCAAGCAGACCTTATTTATAAAGCTCGAGCTAAGCTCACATTTCCCGGCACTTCAAAGAACATCACCAATAACAATCTCTTAGAACCTGAACATGTTTGATATCTTGCTAATCCAAAAGTAAATAGATCTAAGGAATGAAATCCAACTAGCAAGCTGGGCCATGCAAAAAATACAGAATATACACTTGCAAAAATCAAGGTGACTTTTTATTCTTCAGCTAGAAAATGAGTTTTTGCACCTCAAGAAAAAATACCCCAAATTTGACCTCCTAATGAATTTTCTTTTACAAAATGAAGCCAGCTTTTTAGTTAAATAACACTGCTCCGAGGGAACAGGAACAATCTTCGGTATTAAAATGGCCTTTATTTAAAATGTTTCCACATGTAGGGGCAATTAATTATCTCGGAAGTACAAAACATATTAAAAATATGTATGTCCCATATAGAAATGTTGTGACAAAATAATGTCCTTTACTCCGTAGCTTTGCTGATTATTGGTCAGTAGTGAATTAGATAGGGTTGTAATTATTCCCCAGTGTGAAACAGATTTAACTAGGGGATGATACTATTAATGTAGTCACAGCTTACGGAAACCAGCCCTAAAGGGAGATGCCAAAATGAAGCCAGAAGTCTGCTTAATAACAAGACAAGTCCACACCAAGGACAACAAACCTGACATTTCATAAGCTTCCAAATAAGAACGCTGTAAATCTTGTAGTCTCTATTTGTATATCTAACACTTGCAAAGAGCTCCAAAGGCGTTCGGATCTTCTCTGAAGGAAGATATTCAATTTGACATGGCACAAAGTTACAAATATAGACCGGGAAAGGATAAAACAGCACATTATTTCATCATGTATCCACTGCTCAGATAGTTATGTATTTCCCTGTCTTAATTAAGATAAATTGTAAAAGGCTTGAAGGTGTTTGAGGTCACTTTAGAGGTTTCTAAAGTGTGCTGGTAGTCATCTGTTTTCTTCCTCCTGCCCAGCTCTGCTCAGCTGGACTCAAATCTGAATTGTGATTTTTTTATCACCAAAAGATATAAAAAATAGTATCAGTAGAGTTCTCCATTCCTCACTTATTCCTTAAAAAATATGAATAATAATGCAGTTAAATAATTGCAATGGTGTGTAAGCATTTTATTGGTATTCACTCAGGATGTGTAAGCTGTCTGCAACTGCCTGCAAAAACCTCTTTACCTCATCTAGGAGTCACTGGATCCAAGATATTTCACTGCAAGGAAGGTATTTGATGCTCAGCCTTATTTTTGTTATTAAATAGCCTATGACTAGATTACAAAAATCATAAATAGTTTGTAAGTCTGGTCATGGAGCCTTTTAAATCAATGGCAACATTTCTGCTGACTTGAACCGAAAACCTTCCAGGGTCTGCAGACCCCATTCAGTGGTCTGCAGAGCACAGGCTTAAAGAAAACATGTGAAAGGATTGCAAAGTATTTAATTTTTAACCTGGATGGAATTCACCTTAATGTCGAGAGTCAGCAAAACATATATGTGCAACTTGGCTGTTAGAAATCGTAGTTAACTTCTGTGTATGTGAAGGTCTCCATGCGGACACGAACTTCCCGTTGTGCAAAGGTTATGGGTGTTTTCATTCCCTCTCTTATTTATT
Organism: Rhea pennata; assembly: GCF_028389875.1. Classification (NCBI taxonomy): domain Eukaryota; kingdom Metazoa; phylum Chordata; class Aves; order Rheiformes; family Rheidae; genus Rhea; species Rhea pennata. The sequence continues at coordinate 7,048,818 of NC_084677.1, forward strand.
TTGGATTCAAAGCATATATCCAGGACCATTTTTCTTCTGTTCCTGACTCAACTCTCACATGCACACAAAATATACAACCAGACATAGACTTTTTTATTTATTAGCTATATTTGACAAATACTGGCTGATCCACGTATTTTCAAGGGAGTCTGAAAGACACAGGAAGCTTTCCCAAAGGCTACAGTGCATTTTGCACCCATCATTTTGTATTCAGTACCAATTCTTCAGAAAGAGGACTGGTCCCCATTTTAAGCAGTTAATTGTGCAATGCATTGGTTAAGTACTTATTTGAAATAAAATGAGAGGGGTTTTTTTCCTCTTAAATTTATAAAAATTTAAAATGGCAAAGCTCCTAACTTGTTTTTCCTGATGAACCATTGAAAGAGATTAGAGCATAAATATATATGACATCTGCATTATTACCAAATACATTCATTAGCAGCAATGCTATCACAGTGAATACCAAATGTATTAACAGTGACAGGGCAATAAATTAAAGTGTTTATTCCTTTCGCTCTCACAGCTTGCAAACTAAAATTTGTTTCTGACCTTTGGTATAAGACTTGACAATTTCTGGTAAAACAAACATGGTGTCGTTCACATGCAGAGCCGTAACTCAGACCTGTTCACCTTGGAAATGTAACAGATAATTTTCTAAGAATTTCATTGTGAATTAAGAGTAATTATCATGCATACTTCATCAGGAATTAATGTCAGTTGGAAATAAGCTTATTTCTATTCAGGAGACTTCTGAGTTTATTCTTTGAGATGATGTGGTTACATAATATGAGGCATCTGTTTAGAAACTCACCCCTTTCTGCTTTTTCTGGGGCAGCTGCAGCAAGGGTCTGTGTCCGACCTCTGCTCTGGGCTCTCCAGGACCCTAGACGGGCTCTGATAGGGTGCAGATACCTGAAGGAGGGAATAAGGGACCAGTTTCTTGCCTTTTTATGTTTTATGCATTTAATCTGGTATGGGAAAATAAATTATATATACAAGTTGGGTTGCAGTCTTGGCATTTTGTTAGTTGAACTTATTGTCTCACTCTTGACTTCTATTGTCAGAAAGGGATTATTTTTCTAAGGCAATAATTCTCTGCTGTTTTCTGATATGAAATCTTGAAGTATTGAGGCTAACCCCTGTTTAACAATTTTAAGATTCTGGAAAAGCGATGCCGGTGTGCACGTCAGGGGAGTGTGTAAGTGCTGGCTGCATTTCAGGCCAGATGTACGCTCACGAGAGGGGAGCGATTTGGTCCCTTTCTGCCAGGTTTGTCCAATGTTACAGTGCTATAAGAAACGCACGGGCACGAAGAGGACGCTGCGGCCCCTGTGCATGGATACGAGCAGGAGCTACGTGCAGGGTAACAGCCGGCTGCCTGACGAGGGGCGGACGACGGACTGTGAGCTCTGCGCACCTGCCTTGCGTGCCTGCTTGTACGGAGGCAGAGCAGAGCCACCGCCGATGCCTGCGGTGCTGCAGGCTCAGGAGCACCACGGCCAGCTGCTCGGGGACACCGCTCCCCGAAGGGGACATCTCTCCTTGGCCAGGTCACCTCTCCCTGGTGGAGACACCTCTCCCTGGTGGGGACATCACTCTGCAAAGGGGACACCTCCCTCCAATGAGGACACCTCTCTGCAGTGAGGACACCTCTCCCTGTCAGGGACATGGCTCCCCAATGAGGACACCTCTCCACAGTGAGGACACCTCTCCCTGTCAGGGACACGGCTCCCCAAAGAGGACACCTCTCCGCAGTGAGGACACCTCTCCCTGTCAGGGACTCGGCTCCCCAATGAGGACACCTCTCCCTGTCAGGGACATGGCTCCCCAATGAGGACACCTCTCCGCAGTGAGGACGCCTCTCCCTGTCAGGGACACGGCTCCCCAATGAGGACGCCTCTCCGCAGTGAGGACGCCTCTCCCTGTCAGGGACACGGCTCCCCAATGAGGACACCTCTCCGCAGTGAGGACACCTCTCCCTGTCAGGGACATGGCTCCCCAATGAGGACACCTCTCCACAGTGAGGACACCTCTCCCTGTCAGGGACACGGCTCCCCAATGAGGACGCCTCTCCGCAGTGAGGACGCCTCTCCCTGTCAGGGACACGGCTCCCCAATGAGGACGCCTCTCCGCAGTGAGGACGCCTCTCCCTGTCAGGGACACGGCTCCCCAATGAGGACACCTCTCTGCAGTGAGGACGCCTCTCCCTGTCAGGGACATGGCTCCCCAATGAGGACACCTCTCCACAGTGAGGACACCTCTCCCTGTCAGGGACACGGCTCCCCAAAGAGGACACCTCTCCCTGTCAGGGACATGGCTCCCCAATGAGGACACATCTCCGCAGTGAGGACACCTCTCCCTGTCAGGGACACGGCTCCCCAATGAGGACGCCTCTCTGCAGTGAGGACACCTCTCCCTGTCAGGGACACGGCTCCCCAATGAGGACGCCTCTCTGCAGTGAGGACGCCTCTCCCTGTCAGGGACACGGCTCCCCAATGAGGACGCCTCTCCGCAGTGAGGACGCCTCTCCCTGTCAGGGACACGGCTCCCCAATGAGGACACCTCTCTGCAGTGAGGACACCTCTCCCTGTCAGGGACATGGCTCCCCAATGAGGACACCTCTCCACAGTGAGGACACCTCTCCCTGTCAGGGACACGGCTCCCCAATGAGGACGCCTCTCCGCAGTGAGGACGCCTCTCCCTGTCAGGGACACGGCTCCCCAATGAGGACGCCTCTCCGCAGTGAGGACGCCTCTCCCTGTCAGGGACACGGCTCCCCAATGAGGACACCTCTCTGCAGTGAGGACGCCTCTCCCTGTCAGGGACATGGCTCCCCAATGAGGACACCTCTCCACAGTGAGGACACCTCTCCCTGTCAGGGACACGGCTCCCCAAAGAGGACACCTCTCCGCAGTGAGGACACCTCTCCCTGTCAGGGACTCGGCTCCCCAATGAGGACACCTCTCCCTGTCAGGGACATGGCTCCCCAATGAGGACACATCTCCGCAGTGAGGACACCTCTCCCTGTCAGGGACACGGCTCCCCAATGAGGACGCCTCTCTGCAGTGAGGACACCTCTCCCTGTCAGGGACACGGCTCCCCAATGAGGACGCCTCTCTGCAGTGAGGACGCCTCTCCCTGTCAGGGACACGGCTCCCCAATGAGGACGCCTCTCTGCAGTGAGGACGCCTCTCCCTGTCAGGGACACGGCTCCCCAATGAGGACGCCTCTCCGCAGTGAGGACGCCTCTCCCTGTCAGGGACACGGCTCCCCAATGAGGACGCCTCTCCGCAGTGAGGACACCTCTCCCTGTCAGGGACACGGCTCCCCAATGAGGACACCTCTCCGCAGTGAGGACACCTCTCCCTGTCAGGGACACGGCTCCCCAATGAGGACACCTCTCCACAGTGAGGACACCTCTCCCTGTCAGGGACACGGCTCCCCAATGAGGACGCCTCTCCGCAGTGAGGACACCTCTCCCTGTCAGGGACACGGCTCCCCAATGAGGACGCCTCTCCGCAGTGAGGACACCTCTCCCTGTCAGGGACACGGCTCCCCAATGAGGACGCCTCTCCGCAGTGAGGACACCTCTCCCTGTCAGGGACACGGCTCCCCAATGAGGACACCTCTCCGCAGTGAGGACACCTCTCCCTGTCAGGGACATGGCTCCCCAATGAGGACACCTCTCCGCAGTGAGGACACCTCTCCCTGTCAGGGACACGGCTCCCCAATGAGGACACCTCTCCGCAGTGAGGACACCTCTCCCTGTCAGGGACACGGCTCCCCAATGAGGACGCCTCTCCGCAGTGAGGACACCTCTCCCTGTCAGGGACATGGCTCCCCAATGAGGACACCTCTCCGCAGTGAGGACACCTCTCCCTGTCAGGGACACGGCTCCCCAATGAGGACACCTCTCCACAGTGAGGACACCTCTCCCTGTCAGGGACACGGCTCCCCAATGAGGACGCCTCTCCGCAGTGAGGACACCTCTCCCCAGGCCCCCGGCTCGGCTGCCTGTCCGGGCTCTGTTCGCGACCCTTGGCAGTGTTGAGGGGAATCACTCTTTATTTTGCCCATTACTTTGAGCTTATTCAGATCAGACGGAATGGTGGAGGGCTGCTCACTGCCGGGGCTGCTTAATTTAAGGGCAGGAGGAAGTGCTCCGGTGCTCCAGGCAGGGCTCTGGCACAGGATTACCACGCTTCTTCTCTCCCTGCTAGAGCGTCTTTCAAGCTTAGAGGTTCACTTTGGGTTCAGTTCAAGCTTTAAGTATGGTTTTGGCTCAGTTTTCATTTTATCCTAGCTGGCTTGCCTGCCCCTAGGAATAAAATTATATGTGTTCAGCGACCTTGATCATCCAACCTGTATTTTAATTCCTGCTCTATCAGCCCTATATAAACAGTAGGTGATCTGCAGAACTTTCCTGTAAACATTTAAAAGTATTTGCCCAGACAAGCCAAAACTTCATAGGGTGGTTTTGCTCTAATGCTTCTGCAGTTTCGGGTAAAATGTCAGCTTCCGAGCTGTAACAAGAGCCTTTCCCTTCAGATTTATTCCCCACGTCCCAGGTTTGATGTGAAAACATCAAGCCCTCAACAGGAAACTCCTGGGAGGGGAGCCTTGCACGGTAGCTGCCGGTGGGCACGGCGCTCCGCGGAGCGGCGCGGTGCCGCGGGCTCCCTCGCCCGGCGCGGCTGCGCCCAGCCCGGCGGGGGCAGAGCCGCGCGGCTCCCCCGCAGCCGTGGGTGCAGGACAACCGCCGCCACCGGAGCCCCTCCGCCCCGCTTCACGCGCTCCCTGACCACAGCCGTATTAAACGTGCTGCAACAGGAGAGGGGGGCGGGAAAAAAAAGGGAAGGGAGAAATTAGAAAGTGCTCCCCTCCCCTGTGCCCTCCCGGCCGCGGGTCCGAGCCCAGCGCCGGGGCGAGGAGGTCTCGGCGCCGACGGCTCGCGGGCGTCCAGGCAGCCCACGCTGCGCCGGCTCGCGCCCACAGCCCGAAAACAGGGAACGCTACAAGAGCTTCGAATGTAGCTGGTGGGCAGCAGTAGGGCGAGTGCAAAAGGACGCAGCAGGCTTTGAAGGGGAATAGCAGTAAGGAGGGCTGAGCATCGTGGTGAAGGCAGGGCTTGGCAGCTGGATCCTAAAGCAGCGCTACCGTGAACTCTAGCCATTTTCCATCAACCTGGGTGTTGGTGCTACATTTTTCTTTCTTTCTAGAACTCTTTGCAGTTTTGCTGTTTTCTCCAAATGCTCATTTTCCCCATTGTTTTTATTTGCACTTAGTTTTTCTTTTAAATGACAGCCTTTTGCAGGAAAAAAAGCAGATCAGAGCAGTCTCTAGATTAGAGTAATAACTCGAAGGATTTGTACTTGTTTGAAGAGTGGCTGCAGCTTTAGTGACAGAAACACGTCATTGCACTGTGACTGCAGTCCACAGGCAGGACAGGAGCTCATTCGGTGCTAAAGGCTGCGGGAGCTGGGCCTCTTCAGCCTGGGGAAGAGAAGGCTGAGGGGGGATCTGATCAGTGTGTACAAGTACCTGAAGGGAGGGTGTCAGGGGGACGGGGACAAACTCTTTTCAGTTGTCCCACGTGACAGGACAAGAGGCAATGGGCAGAAACTGAAGCACGGGAAGTTCCGCCTGAACGTGAGGGGGAATTTCTTCACTGTGAGAGTGACGGAGCACTGGAACAGGTTGCCCAGAGAGGTTGTGGAGTCTCCTTCTCTGGAGATCTTCAAGGCCCGCCTGGATGCAACCCTGTCTACCATGCTCTAGGTGACTCTGCTGAGCAGGGAGGTTGGACTAGATGATCTCCAGAGGTCCCTTCCAACCTTACCCATTCTGTGATTCTATGATTCGTGAGGGGCTCCACGAAGAGCTTGGTGCAACTCCTTGGTTTCAGGAGTTTTCATGGGAGTTAATGTTTGCTTCGTGCTACAGAGGAAGTGTGAGCTGTATGGATAGCATTCCTCCCTGGTAATCTCCATTTCCAAAATACTGCTAGTAAATTATTTGGCAGCAATAGCATTATAAGAATAGGTGATAATTAGATATCGTATGAGGTAAAGGAAGTCTTGTAGAGTTCTCTTTAAGCGTGCCAACCCAAAATGTGAGATATTGTTCAGGAAAAAGACAAACAAGCAAACAAAAAAAAAAAGAGTACAAATCCAAGGAGAACTGAAATACCTTCACAACCCTGTCTGTCACCCACGGGGAATGACTACACAGGCTCCTTGGCCGCGAAGCCTGGCCTTCCAGCTTCCCCAAACACTGATGGGAGCCAGCAAAGGGATCTCCCTACACCCGTGTCTGCAGCAAGCCCCTCACTCGGCATCAGCCAGCATTCCCTGCTACTTAGCTTCCACTTCCAGGCTGGGAATTCCTGGTTGGTATTCCTGACGGCGGGTCACAAATGCTGCAGATAAAATAAGCAATTCAGTTATTTTTTCCTATTTTAAAACGCTTCCAATTCAAACAGAATATTTAGGTTGCAGCCATAAATGACCAAAACTCATTTTAGAGTGTGTGGTTCCCAATCAGCAATGAAATTACCCTCCTCCCGCAAATTACTCGGCTACAGTAGTAGCCAGCTGAGAAAGCAAAAAGCACAGGAGGATTAAAAGAAATATGCAGCTCAAGTAGAAGAACGCGTGGACCTTCAAACTTTCAGTAGGCAGCTGAGTCGGCAAAACGGAGAGACATTCAAACGACAGATGTCACCGAATCAGAAGAACAGGCAGCATGATGGATAAAGTCTGCAGCTCTCCCCAAACTAGCGAAAGCCGCAGTTTAACAAGCAAACCAGAAACACAAACAGGAAAAAAAGAAAGACTCATAGCAAGGAAAACTAGTGAAATAAAAATGTGTACTCCAACAGTTTTGCCCTGCGCAGCCACATTAGAAATGCTCAAAAGTGCCACTGCAAAAAATGGGCAGTGCAAGCTAAGCCATATTAACTAAGTCAGAGCCACTATGGCTCAAGAAAAAGAAAATGCTTAAGGTACTTGCCTTGGCTGGACTAGTCCTGGCAGAATGAGTATAGAGGAGCTAGAAGGCAAAAGTAATCATTTTTACGCAGTTGCCTAGTTTATAGGACGTGAGATGTCATTTAATTCAAAATTGCAAATTGACTATTTTGTGCTAGATACAAGTTGTTTTATCATAGTAAACAAATTTATTATTCTCTGTGAATTATGCAGAAGTGGATTTCATTCATAAAAATGTATTTATTTGGCTGAATGCTTCAGCAAAAACAGCATGCAAACACAGTGCAGCACCGAAAGTGTAGGTCTCCCTACCGCACAGCTGTGCCACGCACTTGGCCGTCCAAGTTGCACAATATTGTTCCTTGTATTAGTGCAGATAGGCAAAACGCTATAAGGCGAGGAGCGCTGGCTTGGGAGGCCCTGCGGCCACAGGCACCTGTGTCCCTGAGGTTTGTGCATGGACAGACACGGCTGATCCACCACCTAGCTGCTAGCAGAAATAGCTGCCGCTTGCAGAACAAACCCGCTTCACAGAAAAGCAAAAGAGCAGGGCTCTGCAGCAGCTGATTGAAGGACACCCCAGTCCATATTAAAATATTTGCTAATTGCAAATATGTTGTGTCACTGGGCTGCCAGTGCCAGCTCTGACTCGCACGAAATGTCGATCAGCTTTGGATTGAATTTCGTGGTTGACAGCCTCGTCACTGCCTCCCAAGTCGGCCGGCAGAGAGGAGACGCGGCGACCGGAGTGCGGGTCGTACGCCGCGGTCCTGCGCTTCCCTTCGCCCCCTCGCGTTGCATCACAGCGCGCGGACCTGACCCAAAAGCCTGGAGAGGGACCTGGAGACTTTAATAAATGCTGGCTTTTAATGCTTGACATTGCATGGCAGAGTTTATAAGGATAAAAGAACACAATTTTTTACCCTGAGTAACCTGCAGATTGAAACTCTTGCCTTTACTGGTGTTTGATTGCAGAAGGTTTTTATTTATGTTTGGTTCCAGTCCTGGGGTGATGTTGGAAGAGCAATGGTTATAAAAGAGGACAAAATGTTGAAGCAAAGGCCCCAAAACAAGGCTGCCTTTCCACCGAGAAGGAATTTGCAGTTATTTGCATGAGGCTCAGGCGTGGAACTGTGGTTCTAGTCCAACAAGGTGCGTGTGTAACTCCAGCCACACAAATATCCCCATTTTTCAGGGGATAAAGGACACTTAAATTTCACCTGTGTTTCAGTGCGTTGATGGGCTGGTGATATTTTAACAAGAAAACAGTAAGACTAAATAACTACTATCATTTACTGTTAAGTCTCAATTTTTCGTAGGATTCTCTATCTGTGCCCTTATTTTGTGTGTGCTCCTGATCTAAAGTGGGTGCTTCTCCTGGGTGCTCTCCTTCCCCAGGACAGCCCAGCTCATTAATAGTGACATTGCACAAGCCCATATCCTGGCTCTTTTTTGCATAAACTGCATTGCTACCTGTTAACATGTAATTTTTGGCACCAGAACATATTCACATCCAATCTGAGTATGGGTGTACACATCTTCCTCTCTTTTTAATCGTTGCGTCCTTAAAACTGTTTATTAAATGTATTGACTATATGCCTTTTTCAACGGACACACAAGTCTGCTGGTGTGTGTGAATTATGCATAAAATCCACAGCAAGACAGATAGATACATAAAACTTGAGCGTAACTAACTATGCAGACATAAACATACAGCAAATTTTGTTTAACTAGCCACTAAATTAGTCTTCATGCCTTTGTCGACTGACTGATGTTTTTAAAGTATTGCTGACTCTTCTTAAAATGTCTACCCTTGTTATTTTTTAGCAAATGTTTCATGCTATAATCTGGTGCTTAAACAATCTACCGGTGTATTTTCTTGCTAATGGCAATATAGAGATGACAGAACTATAAAACTAGATACAGAGGAGTCAAATTTTAGAATAGCAAAATACTCACCTGTGACGTGCAGTGTGATGTGCAATATATGGCAGAATTCAGAGAAAATCATTAGAGGAGTTAATAAATAGACACTGGTGCCTAAAATGATAATATCTGGCTTGCAAACATGGATAAACTTGAAAGGTACTTGACAGTCTGTGATTTGAGTCAATAGATTATAAAATCAGAGGCATGCGGTACCACTCTCTCAAATAACAAATTACAGCATATCTGTTAATGTTGAATTTATTGATGCGTATGATGTGTGAACAAGCTGCTTTTTCTACATGCTGTGTAAAGTCTGTTAAAATACTACCAGCTAATTATGCTTCTAACACTTACAGAGTGGCACGTATTTATCTAATTTTGGTTTGTTGGTGCCCATCTCGTACTTCATGCCACTTCAATACATAGTGCTTAAAAATGACAGCATTTAACAGAAGCGGCACAGGAACTGCCTTGTATTTCCCAGCCCACGACATGGGCAATGCAGGCACCTCCTCCTACCATCCCTTGGGTTCGGAGCAGCTCCTTCAGGCCAAGGGGAATAAACAACCAGGCATCTTAAACTTATCACCAGACTTTCTATACTATCTAAAACGGTAACTCCGTCCTCGGAGCAAATGGTGCAAGAACATGCTGCTGCCCACTCCATAAGAAGGAAGACATTCAAGTGTTTAGTCCGCATTTTGGAGACTCTCTAGCACAAGCAGGATGTGTTCTGCCTCCTGCCATGTGCTCCTTAGCAAACACAGGTTAGAAATGTGACCTATCTGAGCAAGCCCTCCCAGGGGCATTTGGCACATCTTTCTGCTCGTGCAAGACTGAAAACAGATGCCCAAGGTGGAAGTTCTCTCAAAAAACCAATGCTCAAAGAACAGATTTGTTCCCACCCAAACGTTAATGAGAAGTCATGTCATTAATGTCTGCATTGGTGCCCCATTCCTCAGTTCAGAGTACCAATTGCTCCAGCAGTGCTGGCCTGTGCTTTCAGCCCCTACAAACACTGTCCATGAAGTCCCACATGAGCTGTGTTTTGAAGAAGGCCAAACCCATATTGCCTGGAGGTGAAATTACCAGGGAACAGACCCCAGCCAGCCCCAGGCCGTGCTGGTCAGGCCTGCAGCAAACTGCCCTTCAGAGCAGATGGACAGAGAAATCCACAGCCAAGCCAGGGTGGAGAAATGCAGTAACTACAGAGAACTGGTGACTTTCTAGAGCTGCATGCATTATGGGTTTGCAATAAAACACTCCTCAGATTTTGGGGTACCTCTCTCATGACCCACACAGAGGTCCCTGGACGTGCCAGGGACCATCCCCGTGATGGAGCGATGGGGCATGAGCCCAGTCAAATGCCACACAGGCCTGGGCGGCCGTGCTCCATCAAGCCATAATTCACATTTACACTGAAGTCTTTACTACCATTCTGGGAGCATAAATGCATTTAAAAAAATGAGTGGATATCACTTCTCCATCAATTTAAAACCACTTTTCACTGTCATAGTGGTACAAAGGAGTTTTAGTATAAATAAGAGTGCAGTAGTAATTCTGGTCTGATATCCTTAGGGGGCCTGATTCTCTTCTCATTTAGATCAGTTTTATTTTCCTCTAGCTCCATTAGTTTTAGTATTTATTCCTGCATGAGTGACAGTAGAATTATGCTCAGCATAATTACACATGAAGTGTAAAAAAATCCAACTTGACTAATTGCTAAGTATTAGCCACAAATACTAGAAACTAAAGAAGAATCTCAATGGCAGTACTCTCCCAGTCTGCTCTTAGTCTTTCTTCCTTATATATCCAAGATATACCTGTGAGTTATAGAAAGAAGGATATGCAGGGAATGAAGGAGCAATAATTAAGACAATTGACCTCTACTCAAATCTAAGGCTTAAATCAAAACTAGGTTCTGCACAATCAGTCAGTAGATCATATATGCTCCCCAGTCTCTGCCTTGCTCAAAATGAGATGCAGTAATGTCAGTGCAAATTAAGGCCACGTTGGCAAGGTATGGAGCAGGAGCCCACTGGTCAGCCTCCCGAATGAGGACACACTCAGGGCAATGTCTCACTCTTCCCTGGTTGCTGTTGGCTGTGCTGAGATTTTATAGTGTGGACTAGCTCTGTGCATGACAAAGACAGCTGGGGAAGGGACTCGCTTTTGGATATGTGCACTGCTTAGTGAGCAGCTCTGATATCTTCCATGATAACTGATGGTCAGGATGGTGGTGGTCAGGATCACCTGCTGGTACTACCCATGGGAACAAGACAGACATGGAAGCTGTGGCAAACCACCCACAGTGGATCTCCAAGCCTGCTCCTAATACCATGGCTTCCTACATCCCAGTCTCAGTCTGAACTACAGCAATTGATAGTTTCCCATGAGCTCTTTATGGACTGTCCCCTTTGCAGGAAGTTCTTGGAAGTAGGTAAATTTGAAAAAAAAAAAAAAAAAAAAGACTGGTATCATAGAAATGACCTGCGCTACTGATCCGTGTAATGCTATGTATTCAATAGTAAAGTTTTATTGTTTCTTTTTCCCTTCAGTTTTAAGGGAAAACCAATCAACTGCTCACCCAACTAATTGCTAATCTGGGCCACGGAAACTCTCAGAATGTTGTCCCAGGGCAGATTTTATAGGATTTATAGTTTCATTGGCCTATTTTTCTCTCTTTTACTTCTGAAATACCTTTTCCACCACCTTAATATTTCTGAGTAGGTGCACATCTGAACTGCACTATCTGATGAGACATCCAGAAGTCTCCATTTCTAATAGCGATCATTGCTTTCAAAAGCCTGTCCTGCTAAATAATAGATAAAAGAGATAAAGCCTGGTCTGGTTGCAGTTTTGAGCACTTGATACGTTGGAACAACATGCTCTGCATTTCAGGGGATGTCAGGGAACAACAGGGAATACAAGAAGACAGAGAGGAAGAGACGGTGCAAGATGAGAAAACAAAAGATAGGAAAAAGCCTGGCCAAATGGAAAGTACGGCCTTGAAATTTTGGAAAGGGTTAATGTGTGTCGGTATACATCAGTGTCTCGCTAAGCAGCAAACATCTCTGAAATGACTCCAGAAGCCAGATGACTCATCTAAAACGGGACTGACCGACTCAACATCTCCATGTATCTCATCACTTCATTCCAACTCCCATTTATATTCGTCGTAAGTGCAATCACTGGACATCCCTGCAGTGTTATAAATTACCTGGCACTTCTTAAAGCAATCCATTAGATTACTAGCATTTTCCCTGCCAAGTCAGCAACAAGCAGTGCCTAGCCATCTATGTGAAATTTCTCTTATAACTACCTTATATCTCTTATTAACAAACTTTTTCACCATTTGTAATTGTCTTTTTGTAACAAGAAGTAGTTATTTCTCTAAAATCGGGTTTTTATTTAATCATTAATTTTCTTGATAGCTCAGGTAGGGGGTCTGAATGATGAAATTTCTATTTCATTTTTCATCATCACTTGCACTTTACATTCATTTTTCTCATTTTAATCATAATAATCAGAATGCAGCAGGATTTCTAAAATCAAGTACAATGAAAAATAAATACTGCAAGATATGTTTGATTACAAACTTGAAAATTCCCCCTAGTTATATTTCATTTATTTTTTTAATAATTCAAATTGAATCTATTTAAAAATTAGATGAAAATTGAAATTTGAATTAACATTTTACAAAATGTTAACCATCTCTTTCTTTTTTATCTCTTCCTCTCTCAGACTCATATTTTTTTTTCTTTAATGTATGTCGAGAGATGTAGATAGTAGGAAATGTGGATCTATTGCAGAAAGACCAGAAGAGCATGTCTGTGCTTTGTGAGTCCTTCAATCAGGCTTGACATTTCATTCCTTGGTTCGTATCTCCTCTGCTGCCAGCATCACATCTTTTGTTTTTGACAATGGTAACAAAACCCAGAATTATTCTTTAAACACTTCTAAGCTATTTGATTGTAGTTTTAGTATTTACCATCTCTGGTTCTCACTTTCTGCCATCAGATATGTCTACACTGTTCTGAGTATCTCAGATAGCTGACATTCGTTTCAGCAACACATTACTGGGTTGAGCAAAGAAAGGCCTTTATGGTCCCCGTGAAAGATTCAGAGCGGCAAATTTTATCACTCTTTGAAATCAGTATATGCAAAATGTCACCATAGGCATGGGAACAAAGGCTCATTTCTTGTTCAGATAACAAATTTCAATTTTTGCTCTTGGACAACAGTGTGTGAAGAAACTGGGTCAGAGCAATGCTAAAGATGCACTTTATTTTTTCTGAATCATGTGCTACATAACAGTTCTGTTTAGTAGTTTAGATTTGACCTGAACTAAATATGAAGCTCAAAAAATATGGCAAAATAATCTTAACAGAAGGCAAGGCTTCCGTGATAAATATACGGCCATCGTTTCCTCAGAGTTCACCATGGCTCGCAGTGCTGCATGCCCACAGGCGCCATAGTGGCTGCAGGTCGTCCCTCAAGTGTGAAGATACCACTTGTTCCCAAAGAGGGACAGTGTTGTCCTCTCCCTGCAGCTGCTATGCTGTAACATCTAAATGCAAATGCTTGCGTGAAAGAAAGATTTAACTCTGCATTTCTGCTGCATATCTGTAAGACTCACGACTATCATTATCTCTGACATTGCATTAGGAATGTTTATGAAAGGAGCTCAGAGCATTGGCTACGAAGCCTTGCAGCACCCACATAGCAGCTCAGAACTCAGATGTGATGATGCCTGTGCCATTAGGGCCCTGTTTGAAGACACATGTATACCAGGACTGCAAGAACCACCCCATTTTCAGAGCTGAAGGACAGTTGAGTCAGCAGAATGCAGTATAGCCTAACGACAATAGACGTGCACGGGGAGCCCTGTCCTTGGGAGGTCACAGACACCTTCCACCTGAGAAGGTGTCCCCAAATGCTATCACTATAACAAGTCATGTATCAGTTCCATTATCCAGAGGTCACTCTCACACTGAGATAACACCTACTTTCATAATTTCCAAAGGCGTCAAGGACCACTTGGTGAAGAATTATGATCCTCTCTTTGGCCCAATATACAAATGGTCATGCATATTAGGTACACCTCTTGTATAGAAAACTCTGAAGTAGCTTCCTGTCCAGGGTAAATGCTAAATTACAATTGAAAGTTTCCTTGCGTGGATCATATCCAGCTTACACAGATATTTACAATACCCAGAAGAGCCACCAATTCTTTCCTTTCTGCCATAGCTTTACAGGCAGCCAACCTTGAGGCCCCAGACCACAATAAATTCAACAATCCAAACTCTTTGGAGAGTGATTTGAATGTCTTTAACATAAAGTGCAAAATGTTTAGTTATATACAGTAGTAGTCTGAAAAACATGGATGTGTGCAAATAGTTGATCACATAAGTATTAATATATACTGGGATGTGATATAGTTCTTCAGCTGTATAGCTGCAATAAAATCTTTTTGGCACCTTGCAAATGGCTCATTTCCATGCAACTTCTTACAAGTTAGTTACTTACTAGCATCTCATACTAACTTACTGCTCCAGGTTCTAGCCTTTAATGAGAGGGGACACTGCAAATGAAGACAGGATATGGCTCAAAAAACCCTTTGTAGTTAAAATACTTTTGTGTAAGAGGATAAATAGGCTGGCTTGCAGCTAACAAACTGGACCTTCTATGTCACCAATATTTTATTTTGCTGCATTTTAAGGTATTTCAGAGATGTATAAATCAGTATGTATGCATGTTCTGACTGCTTGCATTAATATATTGCTGCTGTGCAAAAGGAATGTGACTGAGAGCAGCTTTTCCTGCTCACCAGAAGTGAATTAGTATCAACTGCCTTTGAATAAAAGACCTACAGCCTCTGCTTTGTGCCAGTCCAGGTATGTGGATGAAATTGGCACCAGAACTCACTTATGTGCTATCTTCATTTATCTGTTTGTCTGCACCGCTCAAAAGCCCATTGCAGTGGCCTTGGATCAGCTTCCTGAACAACAAAGAAATCCACTAGCAATCCAGCAACATTTACCCCTCCAGTGCACCAGGCTTGATGACCGGAGCACAGGCACTGTGGACACAAGACTCCCTTATATAAGGAGAAACCGGCAGTAGTGGTATTTTCACTCTTAACGCATCATATCCAAAATAAGGAAATAAGGTAAGCCAGTAATGTCTCTATAAATGATATATGTGTTATATAATGTATAAGCATTATAAAGTACCTTTTCCCCATTTTTGCGGTTCCTTCTCTCCAGTTAGGGGTTATTTAAAAAGGTCGTGCTAGATAGTTCCTTGGGATAGCACATGTTAAGTAAAAAGAAAGAGTCATATGCCTCACTGAATGAGCATCATCTTCACTAGGTCAAATACTGAAGGACTTAATTTACGTCAGGTACATTCTTATTGACATATGAAGGACATCTCCTGTTAAGGAGGATAACCAAATAAGAGTTGCAAGGCTGATGGAGTGTTAGACATGAAGGATTCAAATTCCAAGATTCCCCCCACACACACACCAGGAAACATCAAATACAAGGAAACAATATTCACAAGAGTGGACAAGCGATTAACTGTTGGTACAAATGACCAAGAGACCAGGAAGATGCAATGGCTTTCTGGACACTCTGTCAGAATGAAACACAAGATACTTGGCGAAATGCAGGAGTTCCAGGATGAAATAGGCAGGTAAGGTCTTATAATCCTGAGGTTTCTTCTGGCTATAAATGCAGCTTATTTTCTTATATTAGATTTGTCTGAGGTACCACCCTAAAAAAAAATTGTCAAATAAATCAGGTTCAATACTGGAATTGAATATTCTCATTCTCAGTATAAGTATGCTTCTCAAAAGAGCCAGCAATACGAGAATTTACTCCAGAAACTCCTAAATCAATGTTAATGGGAAAAATAAAATTTACATACAGGACTTTTTATCAGGAGATACCAAGTCTCTTCATAAAGGAAATGAACATGGAATCATAGAATCAGTAACGTTGGAAGGGACCTCTGGAGATCATCTAGTCCAACCTCCCTGCTCAGCAGGGTCACCTAGAGCATGGTAGATGGGGTTGTGTCCAGGCAGGCCTTGAAGATCTCCAGAGGAGACTCCACAGCCTCTCTGGGCAACCATTCCAGTGCTCCGTCACTCTCACAGGGAAGAAATTCCCCCTCACGTTCAGGCGGAACTTCCCGTGCTTCAATTTCTGCCCATTGCCTCTTGTCCTGTCACGTGGGACAACTGAAAAGAGTTTGTCCCCGTCCCCTTGACACCCTCCCTTCAGGTACTTGTACACACTGATCAGATCCCCCCTCAGGCTTCTCTTCCCCAGGCTGAAGAGGCCCAGCTCCCGCAGCCGTTCCTCATATAGGGTAGATGCTCCAGCCCTCTGATCGTCTTCATAACTGTTTTACAGATAGCAGGCAGAGAAGAAAGAGTCCCAGGGAAGTGTAGTGCCTTTTTAAAGGTTACCCCCACCCCACCGGGACAGCTGACAGGGGCACTCTCCATCCACTACTCTGTCTCCTAAGTTGCTTAGTCGCAGAGGAGCACTCTTCAAGATCACAATGAAGCAATAACACTCATTGTCCACTGATGGCAAGAGACAGACCAAATTACAGTGAAATGAAGATATGTGAAGATAAACAGCAGGTGAGTGCTAAGGAAAGGTAGGTTTTTTTAAATGTTTTTGCAAAGAAATAGAACCAGTTGACTACTCCCCTGGTCTTTAAATCTGATACTACTTGTGCCCAATCCAAGCTTCTTTCAAGGTATTTGATTCAAAGAAAGCTGTCATTGCTTCATTACATGAGCATATTCATTTTTCCATCCCATTTTTAAGATGCTTTGTTTGAAAATTACATTCATTATTAATGGATATTCAGGTTTACTATTATTGTTACATAATCATTTTACTTCAAAATGAATATCTGACACCTTTCACATTTCTTAATTGAGAAGCTCTGTTGCAGGGGTTCCCAGCTCTGCTCATGTAGCATGACCATGTTCACGTATCCAAATATTCCCATTTTGGGAACTCTAATTATAATGCATTTCTCTCCTGGGAGGTGAGGCAGTGGGAATCATTTGTGGATTTCTGCGATCTGTGAGTAGTAAGATTGTTTACCTAAAAGACTCTCTGCTCTACCCTGTTACTTTGGTTTTTGGAGTGCCTTTCTAGCTCCAGAGGAAGCCATACCTCTGAGGGTTTCTCTGGCTCATGCTGTAGGTCTGACTGGAAAAGAAAGCACAACTCTGTTGGCCTTGCACCCAAGAGGATGACAAAACCTAAAGCTGGACCATCAGCAGAAGTTAAAGTCTAGAACCTTCTGCTTCTAGAGAAGTCAGTGGCTCCGTCAATCTGCTTGTTCGTCTCCCTGCTTCATACTGATATAAATAAGATAATTTCACCAGCACAAATGAGAGGAATTTAAAGAGGGGAGAATTTAAGAACAGGCTCTAACAAAGCAGAATGGGGCCTCCAGGCAGGAAGCGATATGTGTGAAAGACAGGCTGAGATGCATACAATAAAATAGTGATTTATTCACAATAAATACACTTTAAAACCATCAGTTAAAGCCTGTCATTATGGAACTTTTGCATTACATGCATTTCAGGCAAATATGATCAATAAAAACCTGCTTATTGAATTAAGTTACTTTTCATCAAAATGTCCTCACCTATTGGGCATTTAATTAACACACAATAAATTATCAGTTTAAACAACAATTACTTTCTTTAGTCAAGTGCATTATGAGCACATTTATGGCCTCTAGAGCCAATGAATTAATAGAATTATGGTGTGTGTGCACGTGCACGTGGTCATTGTCAAAGTAGTGGCAATAACAGAAGACCAGTCAGCAAAATGCAAAAGCCAGGCTGAGGGTCTCTGAAAACTCAGTAGCTCGAGGAGCATTCTGGATGGTGTGTGGCTGGACAAAATTGTTTAGGGGAATGAGAAGTGAAGGAACAGCCGTAAGAGAGTTCCTGAAGGTAATAGTAAAAAGGACAACAGTTGAGTGAAGTTGATTGGGGAAAGAAATGATGAAAGCTGGAGCAAAAGATTTCTAAACACCATGTCAGTGCCTTTATGTAAACTGCATCCCCCCATGCTTGTGAAATATTGGAAGACAACATCAGTTCCCAGATAAGTCTCATCCAGAAAGTGGTGCATGTTTTATTGGTGTCTTTGTTCTTGTGGGATGCAAGTCCTCTGACTCTAGGAGGTTTGTGAGTGACTGCCATCATCAGGATAGGCTATGTGAATGCCACAATACCACAATGATACAAGAAGTTTGATTGCAAAAGGATGTTTGAAGGAAAAGACCTGTTTTTTCGGGGAATTCCAATGCAGACCCACACTAGCATTAGAGTATGCCTGCAATGAGGAGCCTCCAAAAATGCCATGAAGCCAGCACAAGAGCTGGCATCCTTGCCCAAGAGCAGATCTGCTTCCATTGTGGCACCACTGCACACTTCCTCCAAGTCCACAAAACTCCCTGTGCTGTGCCAGCCGCCAGGAGCAATGCCAGGAGCAACCTGCCAGGATCCCGCTGGGTTTACTTTTGCCTCCAGCTGAGGTCGCAACGCCGAGGGAGGCTTTGCCACACAACTCAGTAGAGCCAAGATTTCACTTTTGTTTTCATGTTGTTGCTGTTGTTGTCATCTTCTGCCGTCCTCTACAATAAATGAGCTGAATATTTATTTATTAATTTATGAGGAAAAGGAAGGTTATAATTAGCTTTATATTTGCTTCTAGTCCAAGTGGAAATATTACAGGCTCTCAGTGGGCTGTATGTTTTTAATGCTTCACTTGGAAACTGCAGAGCAGGAAGCACTTTGAAACACAGGAGACTACCCAAGTGACATGAAGAAAAGAGATTACAGCAGAGCAGCGTTTAGCAGATGGCGTTAGGAGCTGGGGCAGCAGCTGACAGATGATACTGACAGTCTGGACAAGATAGGGGCATCTGACTACAGCCGAACCTGAGCGAGAGGGAAGCGGCCCGCGTACTTGGAATAATTTTGCCTCTAACGTGGCCACAGCAGATGTTTTCCCAAGAGGTAGGCAAGACGTGACACAAGAGAGATTTCTTAATCCATTTTAATAAAAGATGGGTGCATTAAGGAACAGGAGAAAATTCCCATCCCAGGCATGCCAAGAGAGTCAGGGTGCACAGCATCCCCTTGGCAGCGCAGCTGGGCATATGGATCCCAGCATGGCTGTTTGAACACAGTCTGCATGACACACCCCACCCCCCGTAGGGATGAGGGTCACCCTGAGGGATGAGGATCTTCCTGCAACTGTTCCTAAAGTTTTGTTCCAAAAGCTCAACGTAGACAGGAAGCTGTAACCATCATCTGTGGAAGGGTTTATCATTGAGCAGAGGGAGCAATAAGAAGTCCTCCAGGCTTGGCGGGTCTCACAGACACCATTTTTTTTCTATCCTTTTCTCAAACTTGAAAAGCCGGTCACAATGCATAGAAGATAAAAATCAGAAGATTTAAACTAGTGTAACACCCACTGATGTTAGTGAAGGTATGCTGGTTTTTACCACTGTATTTTTACCACTGTATCTTGTCCCCTCTCTCTGTCCTTCTTGCTTCAAAAGCTGAACAATGCTCAATAAGCACCCTAGTTGTAGAGGCAGTGTATGTTTAATACCTCCTCCTTACCCTATCCCCTACCCAGCTGGCATGGAGTAAGGAATTACAAGTATTTCATAAGAGACGTGCCTAATGGCCCTACTCTCATTTATGCTTGCAAAAAATAGGTGCAATAAAGAAGCTATGGAAAGACCTTTCATTTTAGTTGTCTGCTCATGTTTATTTCATGACATTGTAAAATTTGAACAAATTAATCCTCCCTCCATATGTAGCATACAGGAACAAATGCAAAATACAAATGCACATGATTGCCAAGTATCACATAAACAGTGAACAAAGAACTCTGATGTAAACAATTTGGTAAAGAGGAGGACCTGGAGATCTATAGAATCTAACAGCCACAAAACAAGTTGCAAACATAATTAAATCAGTAAAATGAAATATCAAATTCTGGCAGCCCACAAATACTTTAATAATAATAGAGACTCAGTAAATGAAAAGCAAGAGAGAAATAATGACGGACAAAATAAGGACCATGTGATGGAGAGAAGGGTGTGTTACACAACAAATTTTAATCTGTCTTTATGTGAAAGGGAGAGAGACTTTTTAAGGTAGTTATTTCTTCTGCCTCAGTGCAGGGTAGAGTGCCAGCCTTAGAAAATTCAGCACCTCTAGCCAATAAGCCAAACTCTCAGCCAGGCTCTGAATTTAGCGTATTGACTACACTCTCTTTCACAGAGGTCTACCTATTTGAAAGAACTGAGGACTAGGACCAGCACATGAAATCCAGAATACAGACCACACATTACAACACCTGTTCATTCATGAAACAGATCGACTTCTCAGCAATTCATAGATATTTTACTTACTGGGAATAGGTATGAATTAAGATATAAATTTTATTCCCATTATAAATATACGGGGAATAAACATAAATATGTATAATATAAATTAGGGTTATAAAGAGTACATACTTCCTGGCAGAGCCAATTAATTCCTGTAAAAAGATCTGCAAGTCCTCAGGTACCAACATTGTTGAAATTTATCCCAGTGACATGCATAAGTAAATGGAAATATATGGATGAGGACTAAACAGACCTCTGGAAATCAGTGTTTGATTGAAGACAGTGGTGATGGAGTGGGGCTGTCTTGCTTGGCTAACATGCATACATGTCCTTGGAGGACTCTTGCTGTCACTTGCTGATATTTATAGTATTCCCTTTTCACTTCACAGCCTCT
This sequence comes from Rhea pennata, assembly GCF_028389875.1. NCBI lineage: Eukaryota > Metazoa > Chordata > Aves > Rheiformes > Rheidae > Rhea > Rhea pennata. The sequence goes on from NC_084677.1 coordinate 7,069,590, forward strand.
TGCCAGCTGCTCAACACTTCACCCTGGGAAGCAGCTCCGGCAACAGCCAACGGAGCCTGCAAGAGAGAGGGGCATGGTGGGAGGGCTGCACTGCAAATGCTGTACCTGCCTACTACAGCCCTAGGCACACGTGCACCACTCCTAAATAAAGTACCTGGATAATACAGAGCATCAAAACATGATGCGCAAACATCTTTCTAAGTTGACAAGGAACATACATCATTTGACCTGATACTTTGTCTTATTCAGCTCATCTCCCATTTGGGAATTGCTCCGTGTTTCTGGGAACACAGAAGGTAAGTACAGAAAAGATTGTAGTTTCTGTGCTAACATACGCAAAAGGCCATGAGATACCACAAGCGTGCTGGGGAGAATGCTGTTAAAGGGTCGAGATGGAGATAAATATACTAGATTAGCATAGGCAGCTGCAGTAGGAAGGCAAATGGCAAGCTCTGACGTCTGCGTCTCTGCTCATTTCTGCTCATCCTGTTACTTCATACTCCCACTCTCCACTACTGCTATGTAAATCATGGCATCATGTCTGACATCTGCCACTGAAATGTCAGCCTGCGTGAACTACTATTGCTCCTCTGGACCCTGTGCAGACATGCTGATTGACACTCATGTAGGAGCACAGGTTAGTTTGTAAGAGAGATTCTCTTCTCTGCAAATTGCCTGTGCAGAGTGTAGTACAATGGAGCCTGGAGCTTTTGTCCTTGATGAGGAAAGTACCAAAATATTAAAAATGTGAGTAATGCTAATGTATAGGGTATGTTGCCAACAAATTTGGGGGATCAGCAAAAAGATGAAGCAACCTCTGCCTTCTCAAAAAATGAAAGACTCAAAAAATGAAAAGCAGTCATTTTCCAAACATCATCCAATGTTATGTCAAATAACAATTTATATACCATGCTCATAAATCCTGAATCAGCTCAGGGAAGGGAGGACCCTTTCAGGAACTAAATACTAGAACTAGCACAGACGTGTCCTGAGTGGTCAGCTTTAATACTCCAGAAAAACTCAAAATAATATCAATGGTTCATTCCTACTTTCCAAATAAGATATCATCCAGAAAACTCTAACACATAGCCTTTTTGCTTAAGCTAGTAAACCCAAAACATCATTTCTGGGATATAGACTTGCATCGAACATATTTAATCTAGCTTAATGCAGGCTATAGCATTCTTTCTTAAACTTTGCAACAGTAATTGCTCTGGCTACAGGTTGATGAGGGAACAGATTGAGAAAGAGATGAGGAAAGGATTGACGAAGCCTGACTTGAGAACATCCTCATTAGTTTTTAAATAGTCTTTGGTAGAACAAAGAAAGTACTATCGTTTAATGATCCCAACTATTACCAGGAATGTTTGTAATAAAAGCCATGATATTTTCCCTCTTTTTTCAAAATACTTTATTAAATTTCTGTGATGTCAAATGGAAAGTAGCTGAAAAATTACTGCTGAATTCCTGACCAAAGAGCATTCTTCATATAGTTGATGTCAATAAAAAGAAATATTTTTTTTATCTTCTGTAATATCAGCTACAGTCCACTAGAGATCAAAAATTATCCAGTGAAAGCATTCTGTTGAAAAACTTGGTTCAGTGAGTCCAAAACATTTCGTCTGGAAGAATTCCAGACAGACACACTATTGGAGGACCCAAAACAGCCCAAATGGGGTCCTGCAGCTCTCAAGCAGAGCTGCTAGAAGGGCCATTTCAGCAATGCCACAATATAGACAATTAAGTTTTGGTGCCTGGGAATGTTCATTGGCACTATTTAGTTCATTAGTAGAGAAACAGCTTCGAGTCCAAGAAATATTTGACACAAGACTTTGATTTTCAAGTTATTCATGAACACTTAGAAGCTGCCTTTCATTCTGTATTTGACCCAAAGTAGCCAAGAGCGGGTCTGTGGGATAATTCATGTAGTTATCTGAAATGCAGTCGGCTTTGATTTCTGTGAAGCCATATGAGCTCACTGAAAGGAAATCTTAACTAGGAGCTTTCAAAGCACAGACCCATAAAAAAGCCTGATGCGTTTCAGTTGTTATCTCAGAAGACTTACTAGCCTGTGTGAACTGGGACATGTCAGATTCAGAACCAGTTTTACAAAGTTGGTGGAGACTATAGACTTAGTCCCTCAGCATCATGTTTACAAAATTACCTTTAAAAATGCCCATTTCTTTTTGTCTAGTCACACAGGATTTTGCAGTTAGTACAGATTCATGGACTATTTTTGTCCTCAGTGTGCTACACCCCTTGCCCAAATGTACCCCCACAGATCTTAGTCTTTTCATTTCTGCTCCTCTGTACCTTCTTTTGACTGTCCCGACCCTCTCTGTAATTAGTCTTCTATTCCACTTCTTATGTCATTTGTATGCCCTTATTTAAACCCACGTGAAAATATCATGGAGCTTATATATTTGCCTGAAAATATTTGCTACAAATATGCCAGAAGGATCGTATTCCTTCTTTTGTGTGTTCCCCTGAGGAAGTGTACTCATTAATTTGATATCCAGCTTTCACTTTTTTTTTTTAAGGGAACAAATGACAATTATTGTTTACTTTGAAGTGTGATCTTTAGCATGAATAATTTCCCAAAAGAAACATCTGCTTCACAGACAAGTTGTGACAGCAGACAATATGCTTCCATATTGTGCATTCATACCTGACTGACAAGAGCCAGGACTAGGACTGACTGTCCTGCATTGCAGTAGATTCCCAGCAGGCCAAGATTACCTCTCAAGAATGTTTCTTGGATTGAGGATGTTTTGTAGCATTTTCTGATGTCTTGAAATGTGGTTGGCCCCAAGATGGTATCCTTGTGCCTGAAGGAAGGCATCTGCACCTCCTGGTTACCCAATATTTTTTGGCATTTTAGGGAGGTGGCCTGACCCCAGAATTACATGATTGTGAGTCCAGGAGGGGGTCTAGGACCAAGCACACCAGCTACCAAGCACTTTCATACCTTTTGTCTTTGGCTATTTTATGCCATGGAGAACTTCAGCAAGTGAGAAGGAGATTTCTGCCTGTGCCAAGAACAGCTTGGCCAACTGCCAGTCAATGTAGCTTGTTAAAGCGACTATCTGTACACCAGAATGGATTTTAACAACACCTGAATCCAGGCCAAAATTTTTTTAATCTAAGTTCAGGTCTGAACTTTCAGGCCTTTAACTATCCTTGGCTGACACTTCCCAAGCTATTCCTAGCCTAAAAGCTAAACTCTCATTAGTGCTCTTATTGATATACATAAGGCATTGCAGAAGAAAGATCAAACATAGAAAAAGATCAAGTATGCTAAATCATGAGCTCTTTATGACAGAAGGAAGGAAAAATCTTTCCCCCCCCCCCACTATGTCCTTGGTGACTAGGACAAGTAGTAGTATATAGAACATTCAAGATACACATTAAGAAAAAAAATCTCACAAAAAGGGATATAGAAGAAATATATTGCCTGGAGACATTGCCGTCTCCATCAGTGGTGATCTTGGACAAGAGGTTAGACAAACCGCTGTCAGGACTGATGCAATTATACCATTTGGTGTAGGAAGACTGGGTGAACTCTTGAGAGTTTGGAATTTTATCATTTTGTCTTTTCTAAGAGCATCTCAGCCAGTGCTGCCACTGGAGGGAAAAGCTTAAATTGCAAGCTTCCTCCTGCAGGAAACTCCTAATCTTTCCTCCCTTTTGCTTTATCCTGAATCCACTATTGACCCTTGGAAATCATCACTTCTCACGACTGAACAGATAGGGAAGATCGGTGACCTTCTACAGAGGAAGTCTTTCAGCGATCTGACACCCTCCAAACCATACAACTTTCTTATCCTAAAGCATCCACTGAAAAGAGTCTTACAGGCAATTATAATTTCTAAAGTCCATTAAAAGCAGATAGACAAGCACGTGTACACGCACACACACACAGAAAATAGCGATCATATGCTCTTTTCTATTCATGTTTCTTTCCACAAGAAATTCATAGACATTTTAGCCTAAGTGCTAAGATGAGATACATGGCCCATAGACCAGTAACTAAGATAATCTTTCTGCAAAGTCTTGTGGTCATGGTTAGGAGCTTAGACATCTTGTGAGGCTATCTGGGTCCTGAAATTTGCCAGCACTTTACACATAACTGTCAGCAGCTACCACATCTCCAGGGCTGTGCCAGGCAGGAGATGCAGGAGACGCTGAGCCCTGCAGCCTGCGCTGAGAATGTGAGAAACGTGCTGAGCCCTCAGCTCCCACTGGAGTTGGGATGCGAATTTGCAATACAGTCTGCTTCACCAGTAAATACTCAACATTTTTCTTGTTTCAACGCTTGTTATTTTTCCCTTCACCATTACTGAGAAGTGGGTGTATTTACATCCTATTACACATTAAAAATAGCTGCATTTGAAGGCATAAAGTAAATAAAATGAGAAAGGTACACTGCCACACCCTTACCTCTTATTAACGAGTTAGAAATTGTGGGATAGAAAATATTCCTTGGTGCGTATTGCTAGTAATAGGGTGAAAATCCCCCAGTCTTTTTTGGCTTCATTTCAAGTTTTTTAAAGAGATTAGGAAAAAACTAAATCATTCTGGCTTATAAAGAATTCTACTAACACAAGGTATTGCAATAATTTTTGAAATGCACATGGCCATTTAGAAGGCAGCTGAACATACAGATAAGAAAATGCCTTCCTTTTTAATGCTCCCCATGATTCACAGAAGTCCCTTTTCAGTACAAAACTGCCATTAACTAGGTATTCCAATATACTTAAAGCATTGTTAGAAGGTGTCTCAGGGAGCTGGCTGTTCTTTATTAAGCTATAAAAATGATCTTCTCTCTTAGAAAACACAAGCAACACAAGAAAAACACAAAGCGTGTTTACAGCCTGATACCAGAGTACTATTCACCTTTATGAGATTTCGTAATTCAAATGGCTAAACTCTTGAACTGCCGGTATATTTGATGTTAAAGGCAGATTCTACAGGGATAGAGCCTCGGCTCATTTGGCTTGTGTCACTCCAAAGGCTCTAACATACGTACTTACTAGCCAAATTAAGTTATTTATGTATTAACGGAGGGTCTCAGAACCTGGTACATAAAGGCACCAGCACGGGTCCCTTTAAACCTGAGTGAGTCTGCCACGGATTTCCCAGGAAACTCAACCAGGAGAGTACAAGTAATTTAAAAATCAACTCGTACTTCTGTGGCAAAGCTCCCTGTCCACATTGTCATTGTCTATGAACTTACTGCCCTGACTGTGCTTTTCTTGTACTTTGTTAGCTTATTTTGCATAGGTTATTTATTCATTTAGTAATTCAGCAGAAGTACAAGTTCAAAATGGAATTGGCATTGCACTGGAAAGATGAAAAAGCATGGAGTTTAAGCTAGTCAGAGCTGTTCACTGATATTTACCTGGCAACAAAGATCTGATCCAGCACTCAGTGAAAGCACTGAAAAATCTTTCTAATGTCTTTTGCAAGGTTCAGATCTGGCCCTGTAGGGACTACACTGTCTTGTGTCTTATCACATTTTGATCACAAGAGAAAGAAAAGGAAAATCTGAAGTGATCAGAACACGTTTATATAAATATGTACATTTGTACCCATATGTCCTTTTCAAAGCCGTATGTTCTTCATTTAAATCCGTAAGAGGAACTTAACTTTGCGTATGCTATTCATTTTGATAAAACCTAAGCTGGAAGACTACACAGAATGAAATGTTCTACAAGGATATTTTGCAATTGTATGAGATGCAGAGAAACTCCCTTTACAGTATGACTAAGACCAAGAATCTAAAGGCATTGGAAATGTCTACAAAAAATTCCATTGTGTCTTAGAAAAAAATAAAATAGTATTTACAATTCTAATAGAAACAAAGTACTGAGACACACGGTGCCTTTAAGCTAAGTCATCATTTAAAAACAGAAGAAATCTGCAGCGGGATCAGCATTGCTGTCTGCCAGTGATAAATCTAGTAAGGATCAGACCATCCTCTGGGGCAAACTGAACGCAGCTGCCCATTGATTGTGATGGGGAGCTGCACTTCAGTACTTACATACTCACTTTATTGTTTTGTTTGTTCACTACACAAATCTAACAAGCTCTATCACAGGCTATATATTGACTGTGACCAAAATTATTCTCCATAGAAGAGCTGAAAAGCACCAGGTCATCTGGATGAAGAACTAGGGTAGACGAGTCCTGAGTTTTATATATGACATAACTATGGGAAAACTAGAGCTGAGCTAAACCATTTTATCCTTTTTGAGTTTCAGTTTTGTGGTCTGAAAAACTGAAGGTGGTGATGTTCATACCTCCATTGCAACTCCTGGGCTTCTGGATCAAAGCTGTTTTGAGCCCAGCCAGCTCAAAAAACATGAGGAACAAATGCAAAGCTGTGTGCATGTGGCTGCTGCTTCTGCAAGGGTAGACAAGATGCTCGGTCATATGCAATCATTGAAATATCAGCCTTTTTCATGTGAGAGTAACAGATATAAGTGCATCTAGTGCAACAATATTTTTTTGCCTGTGCTGCATAACTATTTAGCCACTTATTCAATTGCAATATTGAGTTTTGCAGCCTTTTTTTTGGAAGGGGTGGGGATGTTCTTGCTGCATAGCCAGAGTGAAGAACATGACCAGTAGGCTTTCAGGGTATTTTCACAGCACTACAACAGTGCCTGAAATGAACTGCAGACAAGCATGAGCTCACTTTAAAGCAGTTAGCTCTAGTAGCTATAACAGGCTGCTGTGGCACAGAAAGCTCAGCAAGATACACTGAGGACATTTTCTTTTGCTTCTTGAGCAGCTTTTGCCACACATATTGAACGCCACACAACCATGGCTTCACGTAGCCAACCTAACTAATTTATAGCACATTACTGCAACACAGAGATCCCCTCAGGGAGCTACAGACAAGGCTTAGCAAGGAGCATTTGATACACAGCACTTAATCTCTCACACTACTTTAATCGAGAATTTAATGGAAAATAAATTCAAGTTCTCCTTTTGGAATAAACACAACTAAATTAGGAGGATAAAATAGGCAGAAGGGTGTTAGAATGAATGCACTTGTCTAAATCTATCTGGCAAATTCCTAATAATCATTAAAAACCTTCCACGTGGATTAAACAGAAAACACAGCTCTTTTTCCTCCCTAGGCCTTCCTAGCTCTCAAAGGCTGTGACTGAAAAACATTTAGGTAAAACTGATCACTTGGTAAATGGGATATTCTCAAATTTATGAGGCTGAATATCAGATAAAACTGTTCAGGCAGTTCAAAACTGGCTTTGAATTCATTTTCACAAACAAAATAAGTTGCTCATGGCAATGGTACGTTTAGAAATGCAGTCAGAGCTGACTTACAAAAAGAGATATAAAAAGGCTTTACCAATAACTATACGACATAGCTGGTTTTGGTCCTTGTTCCCAATTTCCCCATAGCATCTTTCCAGCATAATGACATACAGATTCCTAAGGGTATAAGCTGGAAGTTGTCCTGCTCACAGGGCTTGGGCTTGTCTCCTAAGTAGGACAGGACTCTGCTGAGACCTCATGGAAGCGGTGCCTGGAAATGACTATGGGCAACACTTTCAAAGGCCCTTGGAGAATTACCTGTACCACCAGTGTCTCTTAAGAGGGCTAAAGTTAATAAGTATTTTGCTTTATTCATTAATATTAGAATTATTTTTAATCCATGCTTTTAACAAGTGTTCAAGGCATTTCATTTCACAGTTTTCAGGCCTTTAGCCCAAGAGTAAAAGTTCTATTTTTAAACTCACTCATGTTACAATCTACAGCTCTAACAGTTAACTGGTATCACAGTATTCACCTTGACACTGGGTGCGATAGCTGGCAGGTGACAGTAAATCCCAGCAGCAGTTATTGAAAAACAATACACAACCTGACAAAGGCTGGTCAGATAAATAAAGATGATTTGAAAATAACTTTGTTTAAAAGGAAAATCATAAAAGAGAGAACTAGTTCACTATACCTATGTTGGCAAATTTCTGTACAGTTTCATAAGGGACCAAATTCTGAACTCTTGCATCAAAAATGTAAGAATTTTTGGTAACAGCCACAGTCTGCTATCTTGCTATTTTTAATATGTTAAAACTGGAGGAACTAAAAGTGTGAAGACTAAAAATGACTAAAAGATTTAAAGTGTGAAATATTTTGCAATTTTTAGATGTCTGGTCTATTGAAGCTTTACGTTTTCCATCATATCTTCACTCTGCAAATATTCCCTTTCAATAACAGGCTGAAGTAATCAGTTTTTCCAATCAACTCTAATAAATTACTATGAGGATTAACATACAACTATAATGCACACAAAAGAAACTATTTACATCTGTTCTAGATCTCTCTCCAGTGTGGTCTTCTTCTTCTGAAACATCACACACTTGTCTTTTGATGCAATACCTGGGCACAAATTGTCCTGAATCGAGTGAGGTTCAGACACATACTTGCTCTCTGTGTCTGGATTCACATACAAAGCTCCCGCGCCTCACTGAGAAGAAACTGCCATTTTAGACAGGACAAGTACTTCAACAGCCCCAGATAAGACCCCCTAGTCCTATCATTCAAGAATTAAATTCTTTAGAAAGCTAGCTACCTTGGAGGTTTTAAACTGTACCATGCAATTGAAGTAATTAGGTGCAGAGATAAGTGACAGAAACAAAGATGCACAACTATGGCCAAGCACTAGTAATGGCCCACCAAAGGGTCCTTGCTAGGATGGTGGCAGAAGCAGCTCTAGACAACAGGAGAAGAGGAATAAGACCATGACGATGCACAGGAGAGCGGATCGAGGAAGGCTCTGCAGGCTGAGGAAATGTGCCAGTGTCATGGGACAGTAAGAGGCAAAATCCTGCAGAGAGGGGGCCCGGTGGCACTTGGAAGGTGAGAACAAAGTTGATGAAACTGAGGTGACTTAAGATAAGAAGTCATAGAGGAATGGGAATACATGTGTTCAGGTCACAACAGAAGGGAAGATAATTTAAGCTAGGAGATATGAACAGCAGGGAGCTGAGAACTGGTTCCCACATTATTCTATACTTAAAGTTAAATGTATAGTTAAGTGCTTTGCTGAAGTGAATCTTCTGGAAGGACAATCTTCTAAGTAACCAGCAAGGAACATTGAATTCCCTTTTACTATATATACGCACAATTCCAGAAGGATAAAGAAACCGAGCCGTCTTTCTAAGAATGATTTTACTCTCTCTTTCCAAGTCAGAGAAAGTGGCAGGCCAACACAGTGCCAGGGCATTAATGTGGAAAGTACTTTAGGACAAGTAAGTCTTGACTATCAAACAACGGGCTGGCTGCTTTTGATCATGCCTCCTGTCATTTACGCCTAAGCATGGGAGCCCAGGAATCAGGGTGCAAGATGAGACACTTTTTCACTGCAGCTAAATCTTCGGAACCTTTTATCTTTTCCTTTAGCATTTTTTAGGCATTTTCCTTTGTGTTTCTACATCTTCAGGTACTGCTTTGAGCACATCCCATCTTGTTCATGTCAGAGCAAGAACTGAAGAGAAAATCACACACGCAAGCGAGTAAATGTAAAACATTTACAATGATTCCTCTTCAATTAAAAGGTATCTAATTCACATCAATTTAAAACTTGAGAGAGTCAGATTCATATTCTTGCTCTATCACAGCCTTCTGGGAGGCACGTTGCTTCGGTGGGAGGAGGAATTCAGCTCAGAGCAACATGCACTGCTCAGGTATAGGCCTAGGATATATTGCATGTGCTCCAAGACCGGAGCCGCCCAGGGAGACTGCACGGGTGCTTTGCCAATACGCATGACCCAGGGCCAAACGCGCAAGTGTGCTGGCTGGTGAGGGGTTGTCCTCACTGCACCTCTCACGAACAGATGACGCTGCTTGGAACGCACCTCTCCCGTACACCAGCTGGGTTATTTTTGCATATTTGAAATAGCTCTATTAATTCTCCCCTTAGAGATATCGCTGCAATAACCTACTCCCTGCCTGACCTCTAGTCTAACCCTTTTGCATCTCCACTGAGGGCAACAATAAAATAACTTTGCATTGTTTTTAGACTACTTGAGTTGATTTATAGAGACACCTATGAAATAAAGGTCCTTGCAAACTGATACATTTTGTGCATATTTTCATATATCAAAGAAATGAATCCTGATGTTTTAGAAAACATAAAAGTGAAACTCCAATCAGAAGAAGTAAAGAAGGATAAAATAAGAGGCTCATTTAACAAGCAGCTCAAATGTGCAAAAGATTTATATTTCTGTATTATGAATAAAGGAGAATCTTTGAGTACTACGCTACCTTTCCATCTTATAAGACTTTTGATGTTAACATAAGCATGGTAAATCAAGTACATGCAGTATACACATTATAGAAAACCCCTTAAAAAAGCCTTTCACAATCTGAGGCTGAATCAAAAAGGGAGACCTTATTTATGTATTTAATGAAAGGTCGCACTCATGTCATGCAGGGCGATTCTCAGAGAGGCAATGTTTTCTACAAAGATGAAAAACAGTGAAATGCCAAAATGAGTACGATTTTAGAAACATGACTACCATAACATCACTGAGTTTCTCATGAATGACAGCACTATAGGACTGACATTTCATGTGCTTCTACAATGTATGGTATATTTCTATTTAGAGCACGTACAGAAGTTAGTGATGGAGGAAATGATCTAGAAACTATTCCCACTCCCCCACCGCTCTTTTCAGGTTTAATACGCCACAGCTCAGAATCAGGTATAGGAATAAGCTGAAATGAATAGGACTGCATGGGCAGACTGTCAAAATGTTTTCCGTGATTCACTGGCTACCATTACATACATACATACCGTTCCATAGCCAGCACTCAGATCCACTTCTTCCCCAAAGTTTGAGAGTGAGTTTCTGTCTACCCCAGCTGAAAATCCACATCCACCTACCAGAAATGAACGGCCACACAATGTTAACAGGTGAACAGCAAAATCACTGAAAGCCCTTCCTTCTTGCTGCACGTTGTCTTACCTTCCTGGCTCTTGCTTTCTTTATTCATGAGTACCCATTGGTGATATCTTCGTATGCTAAAGGAAAGTAGAATCGGCTCTAAACATAGCTCCTTTTTTGACTTTTTTTTTCCTATTCTATGTTGGAGGCATTAACCTGCGCAAAGCCTAGTGTAATGCTATGTGTCTTAAGAGGAAGATATTTTGATGCCTAGGAGTAAGGACGACTCAGGTATTTCCTGTTTTTTTTATTTCCCACTGATTTCCTCCATACTAGCAGGCAGAAGGGAAATAATGAGGAATTTAAAGTGAGAACAGCCTTACATGGGCTATCCATGGGCTAACCAGATTCTCAGATTTAGAAAAAACTGAAGGACAACCACCGCCCACGGATAATTGTGTGGTTAGTACCTCGCATATTGGAATACATATGTTCTTGTGCGCTGAATCCATAGTAACCGTTTCCTTCTCTCAGTAGGAGATGTGAGGGCTGAGCGTTTCTGGAAGTCAAGCCACTGCTTTAGGATTCAGATCTATATTGAGGGTGACGGAGGAGGCAGAGGAAGAAAAATCTGAGATAAAAGGAGACAATGCTCATTTTTGCCTCTGAAGAAGCCTCCTCCAGCACCCCTGGATGACCTAGTCTGCAAAGGCTGGCCTTTCTGAAAGCGGTGGTTTCTAAAAGGAAAGTGCCGCCCAGCAACACCTCCTCCTAAAAAGAGAGGTAACTCTCTTGCCTACGTGAGGGAAGATCTCCACACCATATGCTCGGGTGCACAGAGAGGTGGCACGTGCTGGAGGGCTTTCCTGGGGCTCCCTTTCTCAGTCAGAGGTTTTATAAAATGCGGGAGCAGCATTTCTCAGGGTGTAGGCCCCTGGACAGTCAGTTTGGGATGCTGTTCCAGCCTGGCTCATTTGTCAGATTTTCTATATAATCTCTTCCAAGACTACTATATAGAGAACTTGAGATAGGAGGCTTCTATTAAAAGCAACTCTTCTGGGCTAAGTTTAAAGATCTGTTATCATTTATTTTGCTAAGAACATGAGGAAATCTGCTATAGCTTGATTTAAGAAGATGCATTTAAAAAATGAAGTCCCTATGACAAGGCAGGATTAGAACCCTAAATTATTCAAATATTTATGTGTTTAAGTAGGGAGGATATATTACTTAACACACTAGCTGAACCAGTGAACAAAACTAAACAGAAACCAGATAGAGAGTAAACCACAAATGAGATCTTTCATCAAAACTCATGCCAAACAGATAATCATAGGTTTTTAGTACTGGTGGACCACAAGCTAATTATTCACTCTAATCGATATGGGGTGGATAAAAGCCATGCTTCATACTACATCATTAATGCTTAGCAAAAAGATACCTAATAGCTAAGCTTCTAATTACAGATCACTGCCTGGATAGTTGTGCCTTCAATTGGTTACTAATATAAAAATTCAAGCACAGTAGCTTCTAAGTGTTGAAAGCTATCCACAAAGAGAGCGAGATTTGAGGAAACAAGATAAGAAACGTCCTCATGCTCACAGAACTATCTTCAACTCCCAAAGTGCGTGGAACATCTCACTAACGGGGACTGGAGCATATGCACATCTCTGTGTCTCATCTCTCCGCAAATTTGACAGGCAGATTGCTTGGATTCTATATTTTACCTTGTCCTAAAGAAGAAAAAGAGATCTTAAGAACTTACAAAGCATGCTAAGACATTGCTACATAGCCAATTATGTTCTAATACATAATTTGTGATACATGATTAGTAGACACTGTTTACTGTACAGCACTGGCATAGCCCCAAAACACTCCATAATTAGATATTTGCAATACCAAGACAATGCACATTTAGCCAAATAGCCATTTTTAATGTATATAGTGCATTGTGGTCCATGCTTTTAAGTTGAAAAGAAATAGTAAGGTATTGAAGAACAGTCTTTCTCCCATTCTTCAGCAAAAATATGCTTGAATGAAGCCCCATTTGAGAGAGATAGGTGAAAACTTTCCAGCACAGTGAGTATCTTAAAATATAATTACTGCCTGGTACTTATTCAATAAACTAGAAATATTATTCATTTCTTTACTCTAAATCAGTAACTGAAAGAGTTTTGATAATAGCCAGGATCTGATAGTTTAATGGAATTGAAAGTTGGGTATCTTGGAAAAATAAAAAACCCTGGCTACCTTGGAAAAATAAAAAACCCTGGCTGACTTGCAAGCTTGCAAAATTTATGTTTAAAATAACTCTAAAAGCTTGTAAGCTCAAGGCAGACATAATTAATGCAGCAATTTTAGCTGAAGCATCAGTGCTGCTGCATAAATAAATTGATTGTTTGGGACAAGTGAATGGAAGGGAAAGTTGGCTCTGCCACCGGCTTCATGGAGGGGCTGCGGCTCCAGCAACACGCACAGAGTTAAAGCAGAACATGCAGCTCGTGCAGGCTGCATGGACCAGGGTTCGTGGTTGTGTTAAATTACAATATATACATGTATTTGGCATAAGATAAATGTTACTGAACATTTATCCTACTCTGACCCTAGGAGTATTTTAAACCACCTATATGGATCTCATTTCCACGGGAAGCTGTAGAAGACTAAAGCAGAAACTGTTCTAAGAGTGATTAAACAGATTTCTTAAGTCTGCAACTGCTGTTTCTTGAAAACTGAGAAAGTTTGTGGTCCAAAAGCTCTACTCTGCATGATTTCCCTGAAAAAAACTCACTAGTCAAAGGAATATCTGCATTACCAAGCAGAATAAAGGATCACGCTACAAAAGCCTTATCTTCTCATACTCACGGCATTTGATTTCTGGCCACTGGTCAATAGCTGTTGTTCGAAGCAATGTAGTACGATGTTGGCGAGAACTCAGTCTGAGCTGACACAGCAGACACTGCGTCTGCTTCTCCTCACAACAGTAGAGGGCTTTCTAAAACGAACGTCCTAACTCAGATGAAAAGAAAAATCAGATTAAATAGTAGAAAATTAAGTATTTAAGACAAAAGAAATCTAGGACAAATATATCAAGTAGAAGACAACACATTCTGTAAACATGCAAAGTCTTTCTTTAGAAATCTTCACTAGACTTCTAAAATTCTGGAGGTCCCAGAATTTGAACACTACAAATAAGAGGCTGGGCAGTAAAAAGGAAATGTGTCTTAGCTCTAAATTGGCCTGTAGCCTGGAATCCCCATCAAGCATCTTTTGCCTTGAAGCCTGAATATATCACCAAAAGCAGTTAATTTATCATTCTAAAACAAATCAAGAGTTCTTCCAGCCCAATATCACATCTCTAGCCACAGCCAGTGAGGAATACTTCTGAGAAAGCATCTCTAGTTTATATAATAATAATACATTAAGTGAGAAACACAGATTTGAAGAAACTCTGCTTATATAGACATTGTTGTAAAGATGAAGTAATCCTACTTAAATCAGAGCCATCCATATCTCTGAACGTAAATGGAAGAAGACTGCAGCCCACGACCTCCTTACGTTCACATTCAACTGGCACAACCGGAAATTGTGGCATTTGGAATAAAAGCCTATTCTTATCAAAAATCTCACTATGCTTTGCATCTTACTGGTAGCCACATGTACTGAAAGTAAAGTGAGATTTTCAGGCAAGTCTGGCTTGTCAGTAAAATCCCACAATCTAGACATGAGGATATCTAGTTGCAAAATGATCCAAGAATTAGGAAAGTCTGTAGGCTTTGACTGGGTTTGGTCATTATCTCTTAGAGGCTTCCCAAGACTTAAGGCGGCCAGGGCTCTGCAGCTCCTTCAGTGCCAGTGGCCGAGGAGCCCTGCGAGCAAGCGCTTAAACCCCTGCTCAACACGGCACCCGTGGGTTGCCACATTGGCTGGAACAATTGAGTCATATACACCAGCACATGACTGCGTAAAGTCTTTGCAGCAGGAAACGTGTCTTGCTCTGCGACTTGTAAAGCCCTGATCTCATCATTAATGTGTATCATTTAGTCACAATATTGTGCAACTTAATGATATTACTCAGCATGTTTTTGATGAAACGGAATTTTTCAAACACAACAGTCTCTTTCCTCAACAAAATATCTTTGTAGCTTCAGGTAGATGAGAACTACAGTAACAGCTCTATAGCACTCTTCGTCTGGATAACTCCCTCCCGCATTGCACTGGGAACATTAAAGCCATTATCAATAGTGGGACAGACTTTGAAAGTGGAAAAGGTATTTTTACCTTTTCCTTTTCTTAGCAAAGCTGAGCATTTTATTTTCGGAACTAGTGACAAGACTGTGTCCTGGATGAGTCTCTGGGCAGAATGAATTTGATGTGTCACCCAGTTATCACAAAAACGCTGAGCAGAAGTGTTCAGGGAAAGTTCTGACTTGTGCCCCTTCCCTCCATGCCTTATTGCTTATCATTTGAGAGCAGTCAGCTCTCTTTGGGGGACAACAAACACGGCACACGGAGCCGCCGGTCTGGTAGTGCTGTGCAATCTCCCATAATCTCGTGGTCTTGTTGCTGTCATGGTGTCTGAGCTACACAAGGTGACTTACAGTGCACAGGGAATAGGAGAAAGCATTTTCTTTAGTAACAAATAAAGTGACATCAC
The DNA here is from genome assembly GCF_028389875.1 of Rhea pennata. Classification (NCBI taxonomy): domain Eukaryota; kingdom Metazoa; phylum Chordata; class Aves; order Rheiformes; family Rheidae; genus Rhea; species Rhea pennata. Next base: position 7,085,160 of record NC_084677.1, read on the forward strand.
TAACAAATAGCATAAATGGGAAAAATATTTCTGAGGCATTCAGATTTATTTCAGCTGGTCCTTGAATGCCACTCATGGCAAGAAAAGTATACATAAATCCTTTCATGTTAACACTTATTTAGCATTTATTCTGATCCTTCTGGGGAAGGGAGTTGTTGAAATACTGAAATAAGTAAAGGCCCAGAATGGTTAACTGTACACAACAACCAGCAAACACAGAACACCAGATTTCCCAATTATTCTTGAAAGGATTAGACACATAATTATACAGTGCATTTGTGATGCTGGAATGAATGACATAAGCTTAAAAAATTAAGAAGAGAGTCATTGTTTGTGATTAATATGATCTAAACAAAAACTGATGGAATAGTAGGTTATTCCTATAACCCACAGGATTTTGTCTCAATGCTATCATGGTAATAGTTTACTTCCAGCCTACCAAAACAGAAAACGTTTCTTCAGGTTCTGTTAGATGAGGGAGTTGTACAGACACACACACACACACACACACACACACACACACACACACACGCTGCAGCACTCAACTGGACACCATACAAGGCATCTCGGCTTGATGAATCTGAGGAATCTGTTGCAATTATTTGAATGTTCTGATCGGCTGAACATTAAACTGGTCATTTCTTCAGAAATGCCTTCTAAACAATGAATGCAATGCTTGGCATTTTAAGAATAATTTTCCTAAATATTTTTCCTGGGTTCTTTATACAGGAAGGTTATTTATTCCATATTCTTTGTGCAGTTTGCCAGATAAGCATGATGTCTGACAGCAGAAATAGGTTCTTTCAGCAATGATAAATTTATAATGGCATACAAGACTTTTGACTGCTTGTGAAGTTCCCTAATTAATTCTTACATATAGTTCCATTGGCAACGAAATTTATGTTTTGAGCAAAAATGAAGCTCAGAGGAGTTACTGAACATTCTGTTCCTTTTTGTAGATCTTGTGTTTAATGCCACGTGTTGTTAATCTCTTTGCTTACTAAGGGGCTACCATTTATCACTCAGGTGACACAAACTGCCTCTTATTATCGGAGGGAATAACCCTCAATAAAGCTCACAGCTGCCGAGTGGCTGCACACATTTTGGGTATGTCCTGAGGCACCAGCCTAAAGGCTGTCGTTAATCCCACCTGCATCTTATTTCAGGAAAATCATACATCATAGATTTTCCTTAGTCTCCTTAAAAAATGGCTTGGAAAATGTCATGGCCCTGACTTTACAGTGGATCTCTATCCAGCACACACTGAATTATAGGTAACTGCTGATAGTACTGCATAAACTGAGACAGTGAACATTTGAGCTATAACGCTCACAGAACACAAATAATCCAACTGAATTCTGTCAATAAAAGACCTACCCAGCACTGTGCTTCCATACGGTTTGCTGTGATGACTCTGTTAATGACTGTACTATATTCTGCACAAATCATGAGGATTCCAGTTTAGTCTTAAAAATTTCTTAAGTATTTATTTTTAAGCATTTAATCTAATCTACAGAAATTGTTCCTTTCCTCGCTTTTTCCTATACTGTGAAATTTCACTAACTGTGAAATTGCATAGAAAAATGGTGTCCCAATCACTTTGCTCAAGGAAATTCTAACTAAGATTGACATATAAAAAAAGATATTAATATCATACGCATTTTAGCTGGAATTGTATCCTGCGAAGATCAAAGCTATTTTTAGTACAAAGAGATTATGAGCTTGACAAGTTTTTAGTGTTCATTTGTACGACAGAAAAAAGTATCCATGGCCCTTAATTCCCAAGAGTACACCAAACGTAAAGACTTAACTCTGCAATGGCAAACATATCAAAGGAGGCTGGTTTTGAAAAGGAAATGATCAGACTAGCATGTCCCTGATGAAAGGCTATGATTCTTCTTTAAGCTTTTAGTAGTTTTAGCAATTTCAGTCCTAGCTCTTTCACATTAAAATACGGAAAAAGAAATTCTGAACAAGTCAGCAATACAACACTTCAGTAAGCATTTTTCCATGGAGTTGTCCATCCTATTTTTGAAAACTCAGTCTCCTCCCAGAAAAGCAAGTATTGGTCCAAAATATATAACCACCAGAAAGTTTGCTTATGCAAACTCTCTTCACTGTGGCCTGGCCCAAACTGCACTGAAATCGGAAATTTCCCATTGACATCAATGGAGGTGGTACAAGGCTGTGGGTGCCCACCTACCCCACTTTTCTGGCTTTCAGAAATGGCTCTGGGAGAAGGCTTGAATGTAGAGGAGGTGGTGGGAGGGCAGAAAGGGCTAGAAATTTTTTGATCATTTGAGGCCTTTTCTCCTTATTTTTAATCACTAGACTGTGACCTGGAAGGCTCCTACAGAAATCAGCACAGATAAATCTGACACTAGCCAGTACCAATGACCAGCACTGATTTGCCTGGCAAAATATAAGGACAGAGAAAGCAGGTGATGCTACAACCCCTGGATACTCACCTGGAGTTTAACAGTCTGTACTGCAGCTAGGCCTGCTTGAGACAGAAACGATCTCTTTAATGAAACAAAAATTAACAGGGAGCTGTTAAAATATAATTAGTCCAAGCCATTTTAGAAAGCACATAAAATTTTAGTGTTTGCAAAGTGCATAGCGAGGAGCATAATCTCAAAAGGTTCAAGAGCAGCAATGTAAATAGCTGAAGTCTCAAAAATATTGTTAAATGACCTCTAATGCTAAATTTAAATGTCCACATCCTCATCCAAAGATTTTCTTTTTTAATACAGCAATTAGATGACTGAAGCAATGACCAGATAAAGATGAAATCCAGCAGAATGCCAAGTTTCATATAAGACCAAGATGCAAATACCAAGATAACATCCTTTTAATACTTTTACCCTCATTGCCTATGCTATTCTGTCTGCTTGACCCAGCCTACAAAATCTGCTCAAAATATCCATATGCATTTACATATAAAAAGTAAAAGAAGAATAAATAAGGGAAAATCAAAACTTACAGGTAGTAGCCAGTACTCAAGCTGCAATCAAGGTTTTGGAGTTGAAGTTTTTTTTTGTTGTTGTTTTTTAAAAAAAAAAAAAAACTTTCAAAGACATTGAGGTCAGTTCCTAACTTTTTTCCTTTCTATGCAAAAGAGCAGTAGAATTAATGAACTTAGATTTCCTGTAGGTTTTGCTCTACATCACTTTACTTTGTCCTTTCGGCACCACAAAAATTGCAGCTCCCTGGCTGTTATGGTATATTCTAGCACTTCTAGTTGCATCATGCTCCCCCTCCAGCAATGCACTGTCTGCTTAGCACAGCCCCTAACCATGAGCCAGGAATATTCTGCACATCCTATTGATGGTTCTAAGCATATACACACATATGCTGACTTCAAAACATTTAAAATATTGCAAACTATTAAAAAGAGGAGGTTTTGCACTCAAGCAGCTATAAGAAAGGAGGTAAAGGAAGAAATGAGAGTCTAGAGCATGAGGGAAGTAATGATGAGAATCGTTGCGTACCCACTTTTGGCAGAGGTGTTATTTATCCCCACTTAGTTCTTAGACAAAGGATTAATTTCCACCACTTTTTCTCACTTTCCATCAGGTTTCCCACTGAAATGAACAGAAGCAGGTGAGATGTTCAGCAGGTGAAAACTTAGACCCCATGAAGTCAACTTTGGATGTCAGCATCATCTCTGCCACACTCCAGCATGTTGCTGCAAGCTGAACTGAAGGAAAGATATTTGGGGTGTGTGCGCACACCCTCCTGTGTCACCTGCTGAAGCAGCGAAATCCCAGCAGCCCTGCTGCCCAACACTCCGCTCCTCATGCCTGCTTTTCCCTCAAAAGCTATTTTGATAGGGAGCACAGGATACTCTCATTCATGTTATGTTTCTGTACCATGCTGTATGAAGTATGGATGTTCTCATCAGAGCCAATACAACATAGGTCATGGGTAATCTTCCTTGGGTAATTAATCTAGAAACCTATTTGTGCAAAAGTACTAACAAAAGCCCCAAAGCTTTTGGTACCTCTCACAGCATTAGGAAGTATCTGACTATCCTTGCTGCATACCAAGTCCTGAGCATAGGCAGTGGGACAGCAGTTTCTACTGATGAGCCAAAACTGGGAACATGAATCACACTGCTGTCAGCAACTCTGTCATGAATTCCACCCTTTGGTGCTCACACCAGGTCTTGGGACTCTCCAGGCATCAGACCTCCTCGGGCCAGGGTTGTGGGAAAGGAGACATTTCATCAACTACTGTGGTAGCTGGGTGGGAGGGATGCACTTCCAGGCCAGGCACCATTCCCATGCACACTGCCAGTGCATGTTTCTAGGCTTACAAGAAGGTCTGGTTTCAGGTGGCCCTAAAGAAGCAGCTTTCTGGGCTGCTTTCATATCCTGCTTAAGTCGCTCTTTATGCCTCATCTGCCAATAACCTCCTCTTACTGCAAAGAGGATACCATGTTTAATGAATCTGCTCAAGATTGATTCACTAGTGGTCATTATGATGGAAGACACCCAAGATAAACTGTTCTGACATCTAGCTGCAGAGCTCTTCCACTGATTGCTGTGTGTCCTTGGGCAAGTTACTTCAGGTTTGCCCTTCGTTTCCCTTGTGCCACAAAATTAGAACATGACTTACACTTTGTGACTTACACCGAGATCTCTGGATGGGAAATATTTTATAGGCGAGAACTATATTATGCAGACACATTCCTTTACCTGCCATCATTCATTTATAAACTGAAATGCATTTGCTGTTAACTGTCTTTCTTTAAATCGAGACTGTCCTGTTAGCTTTCCTGCCTGTTCAAGACTCATTGATAGCATTTATAATGTAAGCGCAATTTGAAGGATTTGTCTCATCTCGTTAAGTTGCTTAGAAAATAGGAACAGAGTAGATGAGATTAATTGAATGGTTAAAATTGAGGGGGGGGCTTGATTTTCAATGCAAGGCATGTAACAAGCATGTGCAGCAAGGAAAAAAACCAACAGATAAAAATAGCGTAACTATTTCAAATTCTGTTTTCTGTAACAAAGCAGTTACAACACCATTTGTAAAATATAAGCTCACATTAGTCCTTCTTACAACTCCTAATAGTTTTCCATGGAAAGAGTGTCAAAAATACAGCCCATGAGCCAGACTGATCCCTCCAAGTACTTTAATCTGGCCTGCAAAGCCCATGGAGGACTGTAATCCGGCTCCAGCCTGCCAGTCAGTGCTGAAGGCCCCACACTGTTCATGCTTTCTGCTGGCTGCCAGGTTCCTGCAGGGCTGATGTCACGCATCGCCCAGCAGCCTGGCCCCCCTCCCTGCACCACTTTGCCATGGGACGACTGACAAGTAAAGCATTTTAGAAAAGAAAACTCTCGTGTCTTAACAAAACTGCTCGACTGATAGGAGTTTCACAGCTCTGATAAGTGCAGTGCCCCTAAACAAACATCTGCCAGCAAAAGCTGCACTGCAAAATTGCAGAATCGCTACAGGAACGAGCACTTTCACCCTTGGAAGGGTGTCACCTCGTAACGCTAATTGCCACTGATACTTCTCTAAATTAGTGACTATTAATAGATTCATGCGGAAGATAGTTGCACTGGAAGAGCTCTGAAAGGATTCCGTGTGCCAGCTGTTATTTAAGGGACAGCATTTCTCTGTCAGGCACCCCGCACGGCATCTCACACCAGTCTCGGTGCACCTGGGGCCGCGGCCCAGCTCGGGGGCAGCGCTGCCCTCCCTCTGCTCCTGCACAGGAGGAACTTCACAGCTTCCCACCCCTTCTTCTGTACGGGCCTTAGCAGCTGCTGATTTACCCCAAAATGATCCCAAGGAAAGCAAAGATTCATTTTCAGCCAGATCAGTTGTCAGCTAGTGAGCTGACCTGACCTGCTGCAGAGCAGCCTGGTCAGAAGAGCAATGCCGAAAAGGGAGTAGGAAACACGACTGGGGCAGAGCTGGACTGGGCAACCCCTTCCACAGCAGCATGCATTTAGATCAGCTCAAAGCAGTGAACCACACTCAAAGTCAGCAGCTGGAGGTGGACACGGTATCTACCCCTCCCCATAGTAACAAAGCACTGATGGAAGCAGGACTCAAACCCATCCGAGCGTTGGAGGGCTAGCTTCAGTGTGCATGTCTTAAACATAGCAGAAAGTTTCTCGATCTGTCAATGCCACATTTTACTTCCACAAGTACTTAAGCAAAAATATTCAACTTTTTCTTTTAACTTACACTTAGAAAATGTAAAGCTAGGATTGAAAAGTAAGGCAGAAGTGAAGTCATTTGCCTTTATCAGCCCTTGATTTCACAAAATATGTCAGAGAGAGAGTGGGTTATAACTAACAATAGGTCTTTTTTTTCCAAGAGGTCTCGGGAGACGTCATTTGGAGGTGGTTAAAAGAAATAAAATAGGTTGGCTCTCCATGGGCAAGGTAGGGAAAGTAGGTTTTTGTGTGGGGGTGCTACAGAAAGAACAAAGGCAGAATATCTGCTGAATCACCACAGTCTATCCACCACACTCAAACAGCTCTAATTCTCCTGAATTTGCAGTACTCAGTAATCAAGCAATAGTGCTACTGAGAGGCATTTTAACCAACACTATGATGATCAAACAAAAACAACTCCATAGCTCTTTTGGATGACATCTATTGCTGTCATTCATACTCAGATAAATTTGTTGGCAAAGGAGGCATGAATCTTCTGAGAGCCAGCACAGGGGTCTTTCTGCTGATGGAGTCAAATGATTAATTCCATGATAATCACTGTGGGAATTCACTTGAGAAATATATCAATCAAGGCAAAATTCCCCTATCAGCATTTTCAAGAAGATAAAAAATGAATTCAAATAACGAGTGAGGTCAAGAAAGCAGCTATGATGGGGAAAGAAGAAAACAGAGGAAAGAAGGCAATTAAATGGAGAGAGCCATGATTACTCAGTACGCAAAGCTCGGGGCAGCGCTCGTGTGATGCTCCCTGCAAAGCAGCAAGGGTTCCCAAGTCTCCACTGAGTTGCACAAGCTAAATTCTTCTTCCTACAGGCTTTACAACTGATACCAAATCCAAGAGTGACAAAAACTTCCAGTTTGCTTTATTAATCTTTAAGAGTAGGAGAATGCTTTGTATCACAATTTTTAAAGACATATATCGCCTCCTTCTGGCTGTAGAAGGAGATGGAACAAGGGTTTTTGTGGGGTTGTCTTGTTTGCTTTAGGAGGATGGTATTGGTGATTAATGCTTGTTATTACCCTAGAGAAAAGAGAGAACGTCTCACACGTGCAATGAACAGCCAAGCATATAGCAAAGTTTATCATCTTTGGGAAGAATCACTGCGAATTCATTGCTTCATTTTGCAAGGTGACATCTGGCTTTAACTACCACTGACTTCAGGGCTTGCAGGCTTACACTCAGCACCAGACAGTTCAAAAAACTGAATTACCAAACAGAACAGCACAAGTAATGAACTACTCATGGTAATTTTGTGAGAGAATCTCATTCTCAAAGATTACCCCGTTTGCCTCTGTGGGCATGTCAGATTCTTGCCCCCACCCTGACTGCGTCATTAGACGTAAGACACATCTATTCTCAACTTTGCACCATCTTTCACAGGTGCCACCATTACCTGTGTTCATCGCTGTCCATGGGGGATGCAGTTGCTAACTCCTGGGTTTTTCCACACCGGGACTGGGAGCTAAGACCAGATGTGCAGGCACACGAGGGCCAACTTTAACCATCTATCTTGGATAACAACAGCAGGGAAGTTACAGCGAGGAGTTCAGCCTCCTCCCGATAACGGCATTCAGGACTTAAATACGGACTCATTCTTCCAGCTTTAAACACCTAACTAGAATACCTAATTTAGGAGAACAGTCATTTTGTACTCCCTCAATAGTAAATGCGGCTAGGCAGACACCTCCAGAAAATTAGCAGATCGGAGACTGACTCATACTCTGGAGGTGTTTGTCTCTCCAGTGACACGAGGAAACCGAGAGTTTCGCCCCGCACAGGCCCCGCAGTTACGACCTCAGTCAGATCTGCAGGGGAGCAAGGTGCACGTGGGCTGCTCCGCGCAGCATCCAGGTGAACCACCTGGCACTGGGGACGTGCCGAATCTGTCATCGGCATTTAACTGCTGCTGGTAGCCAAGCTACAAAACTAGGCCTGCCTGGGATTTGTCTGCACCTGGTGCCCCAACTGGGGATACGTTTTCAAAGCGCAAATGACTATAGCCATATTTTCATTATGGTCCCATGACGGAATTTCAAAGGCAACAACAAAGCTGACTGAAAAACAGGGAAATTGCTTCGTGAGAAATTCTTAATTATTTTTATTTCCTACCTTCAGCAATTCTCATATTTATTTTCTCTCACATATATTTTCTCAGTATTTTAGTTTCCTGTTCTATACTACAGTGCAAAAATTATTGTCATGTGGGAAATCAAGCGGCTGTGGGCTGCCTAAGCTCTTCTTGATCAGGAAATACAACTTTATCTGCAGGTACCAATTCCAGACAGACAGAGGCTAGTGTTTCCTGTTCTGTTGTGTTTGTGAGATAGCTGATGAATCCTCTTTTTCAGTTCTTCGCAGGGTCGTTGGACATGACCCAAACAAAACTTCTGGACAACTGACCTCCGTCTCCAGTCAGATACGCTGCTGCTGAGGGGTCCTTGTGTCATGTTTTCTGAGGATTTTGACAAAGATAATGTCACAGTATTTGCTTGTGCTGGGTACCCCTTTTTGGCTTGGTTTGTTTTAATACAGAAAATAGCTTCTTATGCTTCTACATATGCCCAACTCATCCATCCCATCACACATACATCACACGCAACGGGAATTTTTAGTTCTGCTGGTGATATGACACTAATCTGGGTGGTAAAAATGTCACACCTGGATGCTATGCCTTATGAAACCATGCCCAAAAAGTGGAGATAAGATGACTGAGAGAGTAACTGCAGTATTCCTACTACACTTCCCTACCCAGCTCTGCCAGAACCTTTTTTTTTTTAATCACTTCATATACCCTAGCCTGCAAGAATAGCAGCCCCTCTAGGAAAATTAGATTGGTTCTTTTCTTAACTATCTTTGCTCAATACCAAAGGCTTTTTTATTTTTTCTCTCTCCACAAGGTAGAAAAAAAAGATAATATATTAATCCTGAGTTTTTCTTCCACTTTTCCCACCTTCTTTCCCATGAGTTGTCCAAAACCTTGTGAGCATATCCAGCTGCCTGCAACTGCCAGGCATAGAAGTGCACACTCCAATGTTTCCTGAGGGTTTGAACAAAAAACATTTTACACTACACAGCTGGCAACTGGCCACAAGGAAGAAAAGCCACTATTTACAGCTGTTCCTGCTTCTTGTTTAAAAGAGCTACCAGTTAACAGCTATGGAACTGATGCAATTCAAGATCACATATAATTAATAATACATCACAAGTAATTGGTGATGCAGTAAAAGAGTAGCAGAAGTCTGGGGGGATCCGAAGTACTGCAAACAAAGCAATACACTTTGTGATTCAGCAAGGAGGAATTAATGACTTCAAGCCCAAAATAGAAATGTGGTCAGCTTGCATTAAAAAAAGTTTGATCCTCCTTTCTCTATAATGGCAAATGCTCTACTGATGAACAAAAACTTCTCTATAAAACTTTGCTGTATGATTCAGCAAAGAAACTAAAGTTAGAACTTTTGAAAATATTACTGAAAATTTTAAACTTTGTTTTGCAAATAGATTATTAGCTACTGCTAGATTTCTATTCACAGTACAAGCTGCAGCTTAGTCTAACTTCAGACATTTGCAGGAAATCAAGACTATAAAGCCAATGGGAAACAGAGAGAGTTATTTGTTCTGTTTATAAAGTATCCTGCATGTTGGAACGTGGCCCATTATTGGGGTTTTTCATACTACGATGATACAAATAGTAAATAATAATAATAAACCCAGGTCAACATAAGTGAACTCTACTTTTCTGGATTTTATCCTTTCAATAGACTAAATGAAGTGTCACCACGACAAACTTAGCTTTTCCATTTCCAGCTTTGGAAAATTCATAACTATATTACTATATTAAGTTAGGTTTTCCATTTAATATTTCTGGCAGATGTATAATAGATTTGTAGCAACATTTAGTAAACAAATTCATTATGCTTCTCATTAAACTGCACTAAGGGGAAGAGGGAACCTTTCTCTATTATTGATTCTCAGGGGCAGTCTAGCATGAAATTTCTGATGTAGCTTTTTTGAGGATTAAAAAGTTGAGCATGAAAATGTATTATTGATTGTGCACTACAAAGTACAGTATACTGCTCATCCAACTCATATATTATTGATTAAAACACTCAACAGTTCTAACCTATCACTCAGTCTCTCCAAGCTACTACTTTTTCATGAGGATGTAAAGGTACTGCACTTGGAGATTACACTTTCGGAGAAGTTTGGAGAATTAGCAGAACAGCTATAGGGAGTTTTTTGAAAAGGCTTTGTTTATAATCTTACAGTGCTTACAATCAAAAAAGGGGCTTCAGGCTGTCCTTGAATCTCACACCTAAGCGTATGGACATACTCAATGGAAAATCCAACCCATATGAGCCAATGTGAATTTCATAAGTGGTTGGTGACACAGAGTGTCAAACTTGGGTCTGAAAACACCCATCTGCCTATGCTAAAAACAAAAGAAAAAGTTGCTTCAATTTGCAGCTGGTATGCCTGCAGCTAGCACAGAGTGAAAAATGTTTTTTTCACTCAGGAAGCATCTCTGCAACTCAGCACCCTGACAGCTTTTCCCAGAGGGTGGAGTACTGGATGCACCACCCTTTACTTGGGGCTGAAACTGAAGGTGTCACCTGCACAACACAGGCCAGATCTGGCGGTTGTCTCCACAGGGCTGGATTCTTACACCTCATGGAGCTGACTTTTCAAATAGTGGTCAGATTTTGCACATTGCATTTATCATATACATGATTTTAAATATCTTTGTAAAGGAGATATTTTTAGATTTACATTGATATAAGGAGAAAAAATATAAGATAAAAAAAATTAAAATGTAGACTTACTACAGAGAATTCCCTCCTGAATTGGTTTGAGGCTTAGAATCTTGCTGTATGTCCATAAGGACAGAAGTGAGAAAAACAGCATCACCAGGGTGATGGTCACTTGTTAGATTTCATAGAATGTTTAATTCTATGAAAAGCTGAACATTGTAGAATTGATGAAACCTCTTTCTTGAGTGCATCATTTCTCAAGTAACGCAGGTTGCCACCTCACTCACAGAAAGACTGTAGAATATGTCATTATGTATTTCATGAATGATGCGAGTATTTTAAAATAAACCAAAAACTATTATTTTCTATTCATTGGCCTTAGTTAGAATTCAAAAATTGATCTGTTATGAAAATCAAGTTAAAAATCTTTAAATTGCAGCTTTAAAAAATGTCTTTTGTCCAGATCTGGCATCATGAATTTTATATTGCTCAGCTGACACTAAAATGAAAAAGTGGAAAAATCAAGTTCCCAGGCACCAGGGCAGCACCATAAATTTCTCATCGACAGACTCATCAGCATGGCTTAACTTGTATGTATTGTTTTCCCATTCTCAAAAGGCTATTCAGGTTCAAGGCCAAATACTGAACTACTATGCAGATGTAAGATAAATTAAAATTAGCAAATTCATTGAAGTTAGTCTGCTCCACGATCTGGCTCCAGAACTATTACAACAAATCTTGCAGCCAGCAATGACTTTGGAGAACGCGTGCTGGAATCAGCCTGACACCAGTAACCTCCTTCAAAGGGGTCACTAACCACAAGGCTTGTGAGCAGCAGCCAGTTTCCTGGAGCTCTCCAGAGAGTGAATTTGAGCTGATATCGACATTTTTTGAATTAGAGTAAAATCAAGGAGTGTGGTGCAGAAATGAAAGATATAAGATGAAGATCATCTAAAAGTCAACATTCTCTACCACAGGAGCTGATATTAGGGCACAGAGAGGCTCCATCCGTGGAGATATTCAAGACCTAATTGCACAAGGCCCTGAGCAATCTACTGTGGGTGACCCTGCTTGAGCAGGGAGTTGGACCAGATGACTTCCAGAGGTCCCTCTCAATCCCAACCACTCTGATTTTGCAATTTCACAGTTGCAGTAAGCAGCACAGGAGATGGTGGTGCAGGCAGGATGGAAGGAAAGGGGCCAGAGGAGCGCTGCACAATGAGCACATGATGGTTAAGAGCCCATTTCTTCTTTTACACCAGTGCAAAGAGGGGGCAGCTTCAGAGAGCAGTTGCATTGCCACAGCAAGCAGTGCAGAAGTAGGCTCCGAAGGGCCACCTGACCCCTACAGCAGCCTGACTCCTCAATTGCCAGGCTTGTATCTCCTGCTCACTTCAAGGACTCGGTGCCCAAACCCTGTGCTTCTGTAGGTTTCGGTGTTTTCAAACAAGTGCTTAGAGAGGCATCGGAAGCACTTATGTGATGATGCTTACCATGGCAGACATGGTGCTGATTAATGCACATGTTGGTAAGCTGAGATGCTGCATTAAATGCCACATGCAGGGGCAATCAGGGCTGGTCTTTCATCCCCCAGACTCTCAGAGCCTCCAATGCTCCTGCCATGCTCCTGCCATATCAGCAGCAGCAGGACACTGTGGTCACCATGAGGCAGGCAAGGACATTGGCTCCTCACACCCGCAGCCAGGCAAGAGCTCCGTGAGTGCAGGGCTACTCCACTGGCCATGGGGAGGGCCAGGCCTGAGCGATTTCCATTTCCACTACGAGACAGAAGTCACTGCTTGGCGACTTCTGACTCCCAACTCCCTTCTTGTGCAAAAGTAAAAAGCAGCTGGGGAAGGGCAAAGAAGATCCACTTCACACAACTGGAGGAAATTAGCTTTTGATCCCTCTAGAACTAATTGAGTTCCTGGGCTCAGCATGTGCATATCTGTGCAAATAAAGACTAAAATATTGGGATATCTCTCACAAGCCCCAGGCTTCCCACCCTGCTCAGCACAGCAGAGCCACAGCCAGATAAACCGCAGCTGGGTAGCTGACATCACGAGGGCTTATTTGAACCGACAGTAAAACTCTTGGTGAAATATGGATTGAAACAATAAACCAAAATTGCCTACAATATTATTTCCTGTGGTGAACCTAGAGCATCCTCCCACTGCCTTTGGTCTCAACCTTAATAAAGTGATGTCAGATTTATAGGATCATCTCTCCTGCTTGTGCATCTGTGAAGCAGTACTAGATTTTGCAAGTGAATCTCCTAGATAAGAAACGGAAATCAATTTGTTTCTTTTTCTTTCACCTGCCATGAAAAAAAATATATTCTCTGGGGTTAAGCAAAAGATTGGCAGGGTATGAGAGTACCGTGGGGGGAAGGTATCTGCAAGCGCAAACATGTTCCCAGGAATGAAGAATGCCCCCATATTTTCCCCATAGATCTTGGAAAGGAGATGAAAAAGTGAAAGCTGGGAGAGCACTGGAAGAAACATAAAACAGCAGCCACCATCTGGAACACCCAGGCAGCCTTTACACTGCTCTTAGTTTATTTTTCAGTAGTAGAATCTCCTGCTTGTGATTTATTACTGCCTTCTGAAGTTTAAAGAGATATTTTCACTCTAGCAGCCACTGAGGAAATCCTCCAGGAGAACAGAGAGAACAAGATCCAAAGGAGAAGCCTGGCAAGGAGATTCACACCTACTACCAGCCTTTCTTCTACTTCTGTTTTCCCCAGCCAACCCTTCATCTCCTCTGAAACAGTTCCTGCTTCCTGCTGATTCATCAGCAAGGCAGCACGACACCTTTCTCTCACTTAACGTGTGGAGCAGCTCAGACACCTGAAAGCATGGCCAAGGGAGCACCACAACGCACCAGCCCACAGTGCTACTTACCCAGTCCGGTACTGCCAAGGACCTGACAGCACGTAACAGATCCCAGACCTCCGACAAACAAGACCAAAGATGTGCTTACGCTGAACTGCAACACACACCCTTACTCTTCTCCTCACCACCTCTTTCTTTTGGGACAAACCAGAAGCAGCCAGGACCCTTAAAGCCTCATTTGTGGTGGATTATTCACTGTTATTAGACTGTTGCATCTAGAACCACCAGTCCAGGCAGTTATATTATTACAACCTTGCATAAGCATATGATAAGAGGAACAATATAGGTGTAACTGATGAACAGATACAGAACAAGATATGGAAACAATTTTGACCATGATTAAAGAAAGGAATGAGCAGTGGTTTCATCTGAGAGAAGATTGGGAGCAGATAAGGAAAGCAATGTGATGATTTTCAGATTTTTTGCAGTGCATAATTTTCTCAGGCATAACTGATCTTCCTGCTGCTGTTTTCTGTGAGATATATTGTAGGTTCTCCCTGTTCTGGAAACCTGCTTTGTGAGGACATGACAGAACCTCCCAGTAAAGAGGGAGAAGCACACGCAAGCAGCTAAAAAAATATCAAAATATAGAGACTGATAAAACAGTTTTTTAGCATCTCTTGCTTCTTTAAAAGAAGATGAACATCATGTTTTCTCACTGGCAGAAGCTGGTCGGTATGCAGGAGAAATGGTGACTTTTATCCACTCATGAAACCAGATTTATATCTACAATCAAAACGGGATTGTGTCACATTACAGCAGTCTTCCCACTCTCCCCGAAATACCAGCTTTATCAGGATATCAGGATTGAGCCAGACATACGGGTCAGCTTGAATGTCTTAGTCTGCATTTCTAACCCACTTCCCATCACATCTAAATTTCTGATGCTAATGCAGCTTTCATGAAAATTAGGGGTGGCCACAGCCGCCTTAGTGACGTGATACAAAACGTAGGGATGAAGAGAAGAAGATGAGCCAGAGACATAGCTACACTAGCCCGGCCAGTCAGCTCCCTCCCTTCCCACACCACGGCTTCGGGGAACGTGTGGATACGGGGGAAAGAGCAGAGCTCTCCTTTTACTTCCCAGCAAACCACCTGTAAGAAACCTCCCTGACCATCAACACCCGCCACGCACCACTGGACAGGACAGGAGTGGAGACAGGACAGCCCGGTGGCAGCCGGACAAGGCAAGGAAAGCAAAGGTGACAGATTCACACGACAAGATCTGTCATCAGCTCACGGCACCCAAAGGGATGAGCAACTCAATACCCTGAAAGACTGTGAGCGTTAAATATGATCTGCCCTTGCACTTACTGGCAAACTCATTTTTTGACTCCTCCGGCCCAGTTAAATAGCAGCTGCTCACGGATTTGCATGCACCATCACTCAGGCCACGATTACTGCTGACATGACACGAGCTGTATAAAGGGCTCTTTCAGGAATAGATTATGTAAGCTGAATAAAGACATTTGGCTTTTGTTCTGAAGAAAATGCTGTGCATCAAGTCTATTAAATTTGGAATGGACAAGAATGACTCCAAACAAGGGCTGGATCTTTAATGCCCCTTCTGGGGAGAAGAGAGAGAAGAGGGGAAAAAAAAAAAAAAAAAAAAAAAAAAAAACTTTTTCTACCAAGAAAAGGAAGGAAAGGCTAAGGGAGAGAGTAATGAAAATTTATTTTTTTGCTAGTCAGGATTCAGAGGGCAAGCCACTAACTTTACTAAAATGGTCTTTTTATTAAAATAATTTTCTAAACAAAGTTTATTGTATTTACACAATATTGTGTAACGGTGCCTGTGAGATCAGTCCAGCCTGGAAAAGAGTTGCTTTTGAATCTGCTAATTGTCCAGGAGGTAAAATAACTTTGCATCTAATCTAACATCCTTTGAAATACAGGGCTATGGTCTTGAGACCACTAGAGTCAATAGAAAAACTCCTATTAACCATACTGGGCTAGGATTTTCAGGTTTTTAAACATGATTTTAAGCAAGTATTTTCACTAGATGCAGAATACTGCAATATATACTACAGTCGGTAGAAGCAGAGCTCACTTCCAGCTCTACAGCACATGTTGTGGAGATAGCCCTAGCCCCCAGCTGAGGAAGAGCATGATCTACAGAAGTGATCCATGTTACAAAATGGTTAGTCTTTTAAGTAGTCAAATTAAATAACGCAGATGTAGGGCTAATTTGGCAATATCCCTAGAGAGTAAAAGCTCATTTGGGAGCTTTGAATTTGAAGGGATTCTTGATCTAGTTCACATGCAAGAAAGACATAAAAGTCTTAAGAATTTAAAGCAAGGTGGAGAGATGGAGATAGAGAGAAAATTTAAGCTTCTTCAGAATATTTTTATTTGGACTAGACTGCTCATACTTAACTTTTTCCCTTTTGGGTGATCAATACCACTAAACAACTAAGCAAAAGAAAGCTCTCACTTATATTAAAGGCTATGGGCCATCTGCTTGGTGGGACCTCTTCTCAGGTGTACAAGGTGACACTGTGGGCCAGGGAAGGAAAGAAGCTGCTGTAGTCATGTCACCTGACATCTGTCAGGAGCAAAGAGGGAAGCAGAGAAAGAGCTACCAGGTTCACAAGTGGCTGAC
Organism: Rhea pennata; assembly: GCF_028389875.1. Lineage (NCBI taxonomy): Eukaryota > Metazoa > Chordata > Aves > Rheiformes > Rheidae > Rhea > Rhea pennata. The sequence continues at coordinate 7,101,605 of NC_084677.1, forward strand.
TACGTCTCCCTCTGGGGAGACAACTTTCAAAACAGTAGGGTCTCATTTTCATCTGCACATTTTGGTGCACTGTCCACTCAAGCCGATGAGAGCATGCACATTCAGGATAAAGTGAAGGGAAGAAGGATAGAGTCAATATTTCATTGTGGTACTTTAGTTTCATGCCAGGACTGTAAACAAAAACAAATCTCAACCAACTTTAAATGTTTGAAAAACAGTGTATGTTTAGCCTAAACACACTAATCGCTGTCAAAGATTAATCGGGATGAATTGCGTTCAGGAAATGCTTGTCTGCTTTCACTGACTGAAGAGGTATTCTGAAATAAATACAGGTATTTTAAACAAATTGCCTTCAGAGTTAGACTGGCAGAGCACGCTGGGGAAGGAAAGCAGCAGAGGCTGCTGACGCTGCTGTCAGGAGAAGTGTCAACAGAGCTGTGGCCTTATGTAAGCCACTATTAAGAGTGTCATCGAGAGGACACAGCTTCCAGTATCTTCGCTCCTCAGGGCCACTCGTGGCAAGGTCTGGTACAGCATTGCTAGCCAGTTTTGCCAATGGGGTAAATGAGGTATTGACTAGTCAAAGTCATACTGAAAGGCTGATACGACACCAGAAAGAGAAGTGAAATTCCCAAACACCATTTCATTGTCCTAATTATCCTTTTCATGAAACAGTTTAAGAAACAAAAGAACTCAAAGCCACAAAAAATGCAAATTCTAAAAGTTAGCATCAAATCAGCAGTGGCATTTAAAATCAACACACAGAATTTCTTGTGTTCCCTTCTCCCCAGTCTTTTAATTATTCATACCCAGCGTCAGAGAATAGGGTGAGTTGAACACCTAGAAACTGAAAGGCTGACAGGGGCAGTAGCCCACAGGAAAACTAAAGGTTTTTCTTGCTCTCTGTCAGCTGGAAATAGAGAAGCTGGGATCCCATCCAGCAGGGGGTACATCTGGGCTAAGGAGAAGCGGCAGATGGATCGATCAGTGCCAGAACGGGCACTGAAAACCATGCAAAAAGGCTAAAGAGAAGGCAGCAGAGCATGAACTGATTTGTTACTGCTTGGGAAGATACATCCCAGGAAACTTCACTTTACTTTCTCTTGGCTCTCTCTTTCCAACCCAGTAAGTATGGGAACTGAAATACTTTTTTATAGATTGGTACAAAGAGAACGCTCACAGCTATGAGGTTCTTGATATGTTTGTCACCAATGTCTTCAAAAAACCTGAGGAAAGCAAAGGTGGGACAGGCAGGATAATTCACTTTGACTTGACTGCCCTTCCAGAAGTCAAATGAATTAAACAAGAGCAGAATTAAGACAATATTCCCAGCAATTCTACCTTTTCGTACCTTTCCTTTCCTTTTTTTTTTTTTTTTTTTTTAAAAAAAAAAACTTTTCTAAAATGATTCTTAACCTAGAAACAAAAAAAGAGAAGACCTTCCTTCATGAGTTCAGGTTTCAACACTGTGCTGTCTACTTTGCTAACACATACCACCTCCGGAACATTTTGGAGAGTCCACTTCACAGTGCAAACAAGCATTGCCAGCACTGCCAATCCCAGTACTCGAAAAAACGTGAGTCAGGCATTAAAAATTAACAGATTTTTTAAATATCATGTATTAATTGATTTTTATTCACCTCCAGCAGTCAGGCTGCTTAGAAATCATATCTTTAGAGAATTATCTTAAATAAGAGAAGAGAAACTGACCTGTCATTGGCAATTTGTGTTGCTCAGACTCAGAAAGAACCCATAAGACTCAATAAAAGTCACGGCAGTGGGCAATGTTAGTTTCTTTCGAGATATACGTAAGGGTTTCTCAGTCACTCATAGCAACTAAGCTATTTCTAGGTTTAACTTACAACCTTTTGAGGTTTATAATGTGCCAAAGGACTTTCCTGCTTATTTCAACATTAAGAAAATGAAAAATGATACGTATCCTATCAATTATTTATGTATTCTCTATTAATATTTCAAGATTTGTATGCATAAATAAAACATTAATTAGGAACTTGCAATCATTTTTTTTTCAATATTTTCCTTTGACACAAGTCCTACTTAAAGACCTTCACACATGGATCTTTAATTGTCTGCCATAAATCATTCAAAGTGATGTTTCAGCAAATACTGCAGCCTTTCCCTTACCTCTAGTAGTATCCAGCACATACTTCGAGAAATCAGCCATAGAAGTTTGGCTCGATAGAGCTGTCAGTGCAGTGCCTGAGCTTTGGCATGGAAAATTCATCACTCCCCCCCCCCTTTTTTTTCTTTTCCCCTAAAGGATATTGTTGTTTGAAATAAAGATGCATGAAAATGTAACAAGAAACAAGTAGTTAAAGCCAATGAGAACTGTTCCATTGAACATGCCACAGATTAATTCTGTTGAGTCTACGTTAACAGTGCAGGAGAAGGTTCTGGTCAGTATTTTTTCCATAGCACATTGGAACAGAGAAAGGGTTTTCTGGAAACTCTGCAGCTGTGAAATGCCACTGTGAATGGCACTTCACTGTGGCCTCGTCTCTAGCACCCAAAACAAAGCCTGAGAGTCGTTCTAGGTACACTAGGTACCACACTGGGAAGCAGGAAAAAAGGGATGGCTGTTTGTAGGACACTGTGACCTAATTATGGGCTTTTAGTTGATATGTAGCATCTTTCATATATGTACAGCTCACCACTACTAGATTTCCAAGACATAATTAAAGCACAGCCTACCTGCAAAGGAAGATCTGAGTCACACAAGCGAAGTGCTACTACAGTCCCACAGTCTTTCTGCAGAAGCTGTACATCTGCCTGTTTCTCTTTTCTGTTCTTGAGCCTCCCCCTTCTTTGCACTCACTTTTTCCTTCTCATCTTCTCCTTTTCCTATTTTACCTCTTGTATCTCTGATTATTTGTGCTTGATGCCTTCATATAGATCGGTATCTAGCCGTGTATAGCATGTCCTCACTGTGCTCTTGCTCAAGGTGATACAATTTGTCTACTTCACAGTTCTCAACAGCATCACCCCTCACCTCAGGACTTGGATTTTATCCCCCACAGACTCTACTGGGAATTATTTTTAGCATCCTCTAGGCTTTATACAAATCACTCTCTGCTGTTTCCACATAAGCACAGCAATACACAATTACTGTTGCTTCTTCATGAACTTCCAGTCCTCCTTTTATCCCCATTTTGATAAATCTTAGTCACAGTACCCAGTCTCAATCCTTAGAAAAGTCTTTCCTCAGGTTATCAGTTGCTGCTACTTCCCATTTTCTTTCTCCTCACATCTGAATATCTGCAGCTCCTCCCAGTTCCCTTTAGTTCCTTTGCTTATCCTATCTATGCGGCTGGGACCCAGGGCTCTTTCCCTTCCGAATTCCCCCCACTCACCTCTGCCTAGCCGTCCCAGGAGGCACTTTTTGCTGGCAGGTCACCTCCATCAGGGAGCTGCAGAGGCCAAGGGGGAGCCAGCAGCAGCCCACAACACAGCCGAGGCTGGGATGCCCCTTGCCTGGGGCTCCCGGAGCAATCCAGGGAGCCAGGTGAGGCCGTTCAGGGCAATTAAGGCACTCATGGGGCCTGACAACCTCCTCCCCACTTACAAAGCTACCAAAGTTTTTCTGAAGTTGTTTTTGACACCATTATGTTTGGTCAAGCATGGTACCAGTTGAACAGTGACAGTACGGATGGCAGTGACGCCTTTGAGTTATGTATCTTGGGAAAAATTCACTCCTAAATTACAACCACTGATCACCAGCTGTAAGGTTTTCTATTGAAAATTCAATCAATAAAAGGGGGAAGTATAAAGTTTGATTAAATTGGGTCAAAAAAGGCAAACATCAAGAGTTTCATCAACCTCTCTGCAGAAAGTGACATTTTTGAGAATATTATCTTTCAGGAGGTTTGCCAAACAATTATTCTTTTTGACAACACATTTCACAAGGTGCATTACAGAGATGACAGTGCTTTATTATACCACTCTTTGAATAGAATATAAGTAGTCCCCTCTGGTGAGCTTCCTGACAAAGAGTATGTAAATCGCAACGCACGCAGACTATCTTCAGCGAACAGTCGCTCTTCAGAAACACCTGTCCACGCTTGTTTTTTCTTGCCTCGGCCTTGATTGAGGCAACAAATTGAGGAAAGCCAGAGATGCCAGCCTCTAACTGGAACACAATAGGTGAAGAGTTTCTTACATCACTAAAGGCTTGTTGCTGTCAGTGTGTAGTCTCTGGAGCACCTGACATTTACTAATAAATTAGATGAACTATTTGGTCTATCATCCTTCTTGGAAATTCATTAAAGAATGTCTTCATTTTTAGAACATAGAAGTTAATATTGTAAATAACGATTCATTAAAAAAAATTGTTGATCTACTTCAGGATGGAAAAAATACACACCTAAGCCCTTCCCAAGCCTTCTTGTTGCAATTCATTTTCCTTTCTGCTCACAAATTCATTCACTGGCAGCTACAGTTGTCCCCTTTCTTTCATGTTGCTCACTCCAAAATCCTCGTTTCTTTTTTCCTTCTCTCTAAATGACTTTAGTCCAGTCCTGCTCAATAACATCACTGCTCCCCATTCCCACCAACTGCAAATTTCTCTCTCATGTGAACGGATTTTCCCCTCCTTCCCCAAAGTGAGCCTTCTTTCCTCCTGCTAACAGATCTTCATCAAAGCTCCCTCCCACTCCCTCTTCATTCCCTGCCTTCCCTCTCGCTTTGCCCATACTCACACGCTTTTCTCTACTGCACCCCTGGAGAGACATCAGCTCTCTCTGACATCTTTCCGGAGGGGGAGGGGTTATGGGGCATGTGTGTGGAATGATTGTTATCCAAATTTTTCTCCATAAAATAGATGAAAAATAAGGACTACAATCTTGTGAAGATGGACCACTTTGGAGCTTTGTTTATCAGTAGAAATTACTCTTATCCCAACAGGTCTGGTCATTCGCTGCAGAAAAATGCTGTGCAGTTCTCTCATTCGGGCTATGTCAGTGTTTAACAGCGCTGCACAGGAACGACTCTGAGATGAAGTTTCAATGGTTCTCTGCAGATTTTAGCAGTTACCAGCTACAATACTTGCATAAATGGAGTTACGAAAGGAAAGGTTATGACTTTGTAGGAGGTAGACATTTTTTAATTTGTACACATCCATTCTAAAGCCTTCCACTTTCATCTATTCTATTTTCTTTACAGATAATTTGCATTCATATAGTTTTATATTTTGCCTCAAAATTTTTTGAGAATTTCATTGTTGATAATTTTGTCTGAGGTCAGTGTGATGTAAAATCATAGGTCTGCCCTTTGCCTGAGCTGTGAGACTGAAATGTAAGTATCAAAAATCAGTGTAGAGAGATAACTTCAGCAGGTAATCCTTTCACATTATTATCCCTCTTTACAGGCACTTCACGGGCAAATTTATAAGAGAAATGGGATATAAATAGGACATACCTCTTATGGTACTGTGTGTGCACCTACTCACATACACACACGCGTGCAACACGCTCACTTGCATGTCTTTGAATTCCCTCTTTTTCTCTCGCTATCCCAGCTGCATCCAGCCCTAGATTGCAGCTTCTTGTCTTAAGTAAGAGGGTGTGAAGAGGACTCAGCAGATGAGTCTCTTCTAACCTGTAACTCTGCAATATTCCTGATTTGCTAAATTCTAAAGAAATCAAATTAAGAGTCATCACTACATCAAAATGTTTCTCAAAGTATACGTGCCCTCAAGATTTAGATTATTTGGTGTGAACATCAGTCTCAAGCAAACAGTAGATTTTTAAAGAATGGAAGTGGATAGAATCCATCCAGGAAAAAGAGGACTGTCAGCTAAATTAAAAATCTAGTTGACAAAATGTCATTAACATTTTTGTAGTCTTCTGCTTAAACATTAATAGTGAGGGTTGCTTTGACCCACCACTGAAATCCTGAGCAAGTTACACAGACACCCTCATGTAAATTTTCACTGTTCATTAAATATGAATGAGAAAGAAAATGTCTGAAAAATGTCTCAAGCATTACAGAAATTAATTTACTAGGATTTGCACTGCCACAGCAGTAAAACATTGAAATTAGCTACCGCATGGGTTATCCCAATGTAACTTCTTCTTAAATGCTAATTCAATGAGAGCAACCTAAACTATCACAAAATGCAAATTTTCCTCCTGTTCATTTTCTTTAGCTGCTTGCCACGATTACTAGTAGAGCTGTTATGAATGCTAACCATATTCCAGCCCCTAACAGGGAGCAAAGCTCTCATCATATCCAGTGTGCAGGATTATGCAATATAATTAAGAGGAAGGTTCTCAAAGACACAGAGCACCATAGTGTCTCCCAGAGTCAATCCCCCACCCCCCAGCTGCTGAGGTGCTTCCAGTTTCATCTTCTGCTCCCTTTGTGGAGGGAAAAAAGCACAAGTATTGCACAGGGCCATTTTCAGTGCATGGTCCAAGCGAGCACATTTGGTTAAGAATTGTTCATTTCTGCTGTGGAAGGAGAGCAGACACCTGTGTCCATGTGGATCTGCTCTCCGAGAGGGCTCGCATGCAGCAGGGAGCTGGCTCCCCCGTGCAGGCCACCTTCCCGCTGAGACCCAGTAATGGACTTCTGTCAGCAGCAGCACTATCGCAGGAAGCTTCTACCCTGCCCCTGCCTCTAGCCTCTTATTTCCATCCTAGCCACGTGATTACTGTTTGATGAGCCAGATCAGGCCTATTTTTATCCTGGATCTGCTTTCCACCCTCATGCACCATGTGGCCTTGCAAACAGGTGTCCTGGCACAACGGCGAGAGAGAGCAGGAGCAGAGGCTGAGCCAGGCTCAGCGCTGGAGCCGGCGCAAATGCCCACCCTGCTCCGGCCGTAACTGCGGCCCAGCCGCAGCACACCAGGAGCCGTGCTCCTCTGGGAGAGGTGCCCCTGGTGCACCTCCATGTCAGATCCATGGATGTGCTGCCTCCCGTTGGGTCAGGACTTCCCCCTGCGCGTCCTTCTTCTTAACCACATCCACCATGGGCACCGGCCAGCCTCTGGGGAGGGGTCTAATGCAAGCACAGGGTCACCCCTCAGCATCCCAACCGCCCCTCTGCCTCCCAGCATTGGCCTTCAGCTGAGACCCCTCTTCCCATGGGGATGACTGTGGGAAGAGGCCATAAGCAGGGCTGGGAGAACTGGGGTCTGCAGCTCCTACCTTAGCAGTAATAATATCAGTAATTATGCAGCTGTTTCATTCTTTTTTTTGTCTTACTCCTTCAAACTTCAGTAGTAAAATGAGTATTATCACCGAACATTTTTATCTCCAGTAAGTATTGATAGTATTACAAATTAACAATTTTACTAGAACTATCAATATTGAAAATCAAAATCCACCAAGTTTATGCAATTTGGTGCCTCAAGCATTGCTCTTTTAAAATTATGCAAACCCATAACATCAGAGACAAGCACAGTGAAGCTCATCAGCCCTTTGAGCATATGGTACCTGTTTATAGCCAAAAACGAGGAGATGCCAGTTGAACAGAGGAAGTAGAAATAATGAACAATAAGTCTTCGCAGATTTAAAAGGAAAGCCTGTCGAGCAGTCCACAAATAGCTCTGTTATTCAGTGCTCATACGCTTCTATTTATCACCGTATATTTAAAATAGATACTTTAAATTCCTGGTTGCTTTTATTATGTCATTAATTAAACACACGGGTTGCGTACAAATGCCTGCAAGCATTCAATAGCAGCGTTCTACATTAAGTGGCAGCTATTTACAGTTACCAGCAGCCTGAGGTTTTTTCTGACTGGCTCAGCTAGATTTCTACATCTTGTAGAGTAATGCCAGCTCAAGCTGCAAATGTTACAATTAAAAACTAAAGGGCCTGATTTACTGCTGTAGTATTTCCAGGCTACACCGAGATACCACCACGAGCGGGGTCCCAGCCTTAGCCGCACGTTCGCGGCACGTATATCGCTCTACGCTGGCGCTACGAGGTGAAACGGCTCTTGAAATCCAGACCAGCCTGTTCTCTAGGTGGAGGGGTCCTAGGTGGCAGCTCCGCAGCTGAGCATTAGACACGTCCCTACAAGAGCACAACCTTATTCCCACACTTGGGAATCTGTCCCAAGATTGCCCTCCGTCGTGCATCGCTAACGTGGAAGTGGAAAGCAGCTGTTGGTGAAAAGCTCTTTTTACCTTCTCTTCCGCTGCTGGGGATCGCCGGCGTGCGGGAGCCCTCAGGTGCCCACGGCGGCCGCGGTCCCGTCGCCGTCTGCACCGCCGATCACAGCTCCGTTCCCCCGGGAGCTGCAGCGACGTGTGTGGTCTCCCTTCCCTGACGTCGGAAGGGGCAAATTTATTTTAGTATATACCTCCTTTGATGTTCAGGGAGCATCACTTCCTGATAAATACGCGCAATTCATGGGTCTCAGAAAGTTTATATCCCACAGAATAAGAAAGCCGATGCAACTGAAACACAGCACAGTACCTGCACATTTCACAAGACTGCTCCCAAGCCTACTTTTAACAAGCGTTTTTGAGCGTAAAGCTAGCATACATCTGGAGGACAATATTGTGACTACTCCTTTTTCTACTGCTCCTCAGTAGAACTGAAACAAATACCGAAAATAAGAAAATCACAAATATTTTGTTGGAAAAACACCAGGAAACATACAAATATTTAGCTCTTATTTACTATCTCTGTAAGTATCTGAAATAGAGGAGGAAAATTGTTCATCTACAGAGTTAAGAGAGCCTGGTCTGTTTGCATTCTTCACTTGAATATTCAAAAATGCAATTTCATTGACAGTAATTTTTATGGAAAGGAAATACAGCAGTTGAATCAAAGGCAATTCACATAGACTGGATTTCACATTTCCACCTACAATATTTTTCACTAAAAATGCTATAACATCCAATAAAGAAATAAAAATTAACACATATTTTTAAACAGTAACAATCATTCAGTTTTAAACTTGAATCTCAGCTGAGACACTTCGGCATAACTTTTCGAAATCTATGGCATTCAGAAAGCAGAATTTGAATTCTGGCTCTTCCCACACAAGAAATTACACTGCAGCTATATTGCTTGAAAACATTTGATTAAAAAAATCATTTTGCTGAAACTGTGACATGCTCATGGTTATATCATCAGCAGAAAGAAGGATCAAAATCCACCATATAACAACTTGAATGCTTGAACCTAAAAGTTTAAGTGGTTGGGGTTTTGTTTTGTTTTGTTTTAGAATCCCCAGAAATAGAAACTGTTTAATGCAAACAACTTCCTGTGGAGCTCCCAGATAGATTCATCACTTAGAAATACAGTTTCTTTCCTAAATTTTCCTTTTGCTAGCAAAATATGCACAAGCCTTACAAAATCCACATGGACAAGTGTTATGTATTTGTACATTTTTGAACCTTACACATTTTCCAAATGAAAAGTTGTGTATTTAATTCGTGTTCTTATTTTTAAGTGGTGATTTTTAAGGGCATAAAATAGCCCTTAAAGAATGGCCTTGATAGACTTCCATCTGCCAAATCTGTGTATTAGTTCATTTCCAGCTACAAAAATTGGAAAAAAGTAAGAGATCAAGAAATATCCACCTACTCACAAAAATGTTCCAACAGCTAGGGCTATAGAAAAGAGGTGGCAAGCTTAGCACTAGTAATGAACTACGGCCACTGTGATCATCAATTCCTTTGCTCTAAAATCTGCTCATTAGCACAGAAAAAAAAAAAAGAAAAAAAGAAAAAAAGAATGCAGCATAATCTGCTCTAAACCTAAATCTAGCTTTCAAAAAGATGTTGTCCATTCATTTTGGCACCTCATCTGTATTACTGGAGCCTCCACGTTGCAGAGTCACATCTTGAGTGTCAAGTCTTGAGTCTTTTCAGTAATAATACATTTAAATTAATTCTATCCTGAATTCCAAGTCAATCAATGGCAAAGGGATTTTTTTTCCTAGTCATTCTGGCAGATTTGCATTTGGCCACAAGTGTGTAAATAATTTGCCAAGGATAAATAATGTTCTGTAGACTGTTCAAAATGTGGGGCTTAGTTTTGAATTATTCTGCACAAGTTCACAGCTGCTGCTTCAGGAATATAGGTGAATTGCTTATATAACATACCTCACCCAGTGGACTCGCAGCTCCCATACACCTTGCAGCACCTACAGTAAAAACAAACAATGATAAAATAATGAACCTTTAAGCAGGAAAATCTTTCAACAGTGTTGAAGGTGTTCTGCTTCTGTTACTTATAATGACTGAGATAATTTTTGGCAACAAAAAAAAATCCCTTGTTCTGATTCTTTTCCTCATTTGCAATCATTTTCTCTCTCTGCTTTTTCCCAAGTTTTCTCTTTCAAAGTCTCTTGACAACAACATCTCTTTGGAGAGTGATGGTAGTTTTTATTCAGAGCAGTGCTATGCTGTTACTGGCTGTAGTTCCAGTATTTTGGAAGAAATGTCAGGCTATGAAGTTCACCAGACCATGAAAGGGAAGATAAGCAAGTTCCATTTAAATTTATACAGCCCTGATTTAGAGTTCTTTCTGAAATATTTAACACCATATTTAAAAGTCTACATTTTTGTCAACTATAAACTTACTCTTATAAGGTAATATACATTATAATCTATAAACTCCAAATGGAATAATATATTTTGCCTAGTTATTTTTTTTCAGAAGTGTTTACTTCTATATTTATCTCTCAGTTTCAAAAACTGCTGTAGTTTTACTGAGTTATATTTCAGTTTGCAAATAGTGGACAGTGGATTATTCTCATGTACGTTACTCCAGTGCAAAACTCAGATGTAGGCTGCACAGGGTCAGCTAATGGAGAAGCATGCACAGTCCCCGCTTCCTGGATCCTGGCAGCTTTGGGAGGCAGCTATAGCAGGGAATATGCAGAGCCCAGAAAGAGCATTTCATTTACCCAAGGCTGCGTACCAGGCAAGTGGCAGAGATGGGAAGCAGCTCACCTTTTCCCTACTGTATTATTTCTGCTAGACAGGATTTCCAGATCTTTTTTTTATTTTACTTATTTTTTTTTAATTCTGTCATATAAAGAAGAAAAGGTCAACAGACAGTCTGTGGTTGGTGCATGATGTGGGAAGACAGACAGATCCAACTGTGCTAATCATAATCATCCCACCACGACTTCAAACAGGGCCCTCAGCTACCACCCGCCAAGAACTCAGCTTCTGCAAATATTGGAAGAACCTCCTGATTCCTTTGTACTTAATTACTTTGCTGCTTTCCAAAATTGCAGGCAACAAACAGCACATATAGTCTCTAAAGACTAGTCTTATCTATAAAGAGCTAAAAGTGAGAAATTGCAGCAATCAGCACCCCCATCAGTGACCCATTTGTGCATCTAGCCCAAAGAGCTCAGTCCAAAGCCAGTACAGAAAATACAAATACATATGTGCTCAGTGACCCTACATTTCCACACGGGTACTGTGGACAGAGACCAGTTGTTACCCAGCTGAGGAAGGAAGACAGGGAGCATGTGTGTTTCACAGCATGGTGCAGAAAGACCTGTGGGGGACAAACCCAGAAAGTCTACTGTGGCCGGGGATGTAACTTTGTTCTGACATTACCTTTGAGGAATACAGTTATGCCTACTCTTTGATGGATGGTGTGAAGGACTTAGGTACATGTTTGAAAACAGCTATACAGTTTGAACATACTTTTTACTCTCTAGCATCAGCAAGTCTTATCAAAGTCTTGAAAAGAAAGCTAGTTCTGTGCAAAAAAAAAAAAAAAAAAATCTGTTAAAACATTGTTTCACTCCATTCAGTCTTGTATCCTCTGGATTAAACAGTTCCCTTCAAATTCTCCTCATGCATCATGTTTTCTAGACTTTCATTCATCTCTTGAGCTCCTCTAAACATTTTAGTTGGTCTGCAACTTTTGCTGGTGGAGGACCCAAAACGGTGCAAGTACTCCAGCACCAAGATTGTATTGGCACTGGCTGGGGAAGGAAGGGTGATTTTGTATGTGTGATTTCCGATCTGAACATCCTGCTATGCCCTTTGCTGGTAGAACTGGTGACTCACTGTCAGCTGCAGTTCTCTCACTGACCTCCATGCCCCCTTCCACAGGACAGCTGCCCAACTAGTTCCTCCCCAGCCGACTGCACATACGATTGTTCATACCTAAGTCTAGCTCTTTTTATTTGTCCTTCCAGAACTGCAAACTATTTCTCCCACTCATCAAGCTTATTTTGAACTCTAAATCCTCTTCCTACAAAACTTCATATTTAATATAACCTGCAGATTTAATAGACTCACTCTTCCTTGTTCCAAGCTGCTAATGAAAATACTGAGTAGCACCAGGCCCTTGGCAGACCACCGCAGAACTCACTTGCTACAGTCTTTCCATTTTGACAGCCAGTCATTGATAACTGTTCTCTGAGACTCATTTTCCAAAAAGTTATGAACACATCTAATCATATTTTTATCAAACCAGATTTCTCAATCTTGCTTACAAGCCTCACATGAGACAATGTCAAAAATCTTAAGTCAAGGTGTGTGACAATTACCACCTCCCTTTTACAGTATGAAGCTCAGTAGGTTTGAAGACCATTTGCTCCAGGAGAATCTATGTTGACTTTTACTTAAGTTCTTCCCAACTTCCATGTGCTTTGCAAACCGTTAATCTGTTCCCTTGTTCAAAACTTCTTTTCAAGCATTTGGGAGAACTACAGAGCTGTGTTCTGAATCACCTCCATTTTTATCCTGTGTATTTGAAAACACAATTGACGTGCACTCCAAAATCATGAAATATTTGAGCTTGGAAGACAAAACTTTCCTGGGGCAGTTTGACAGCCATCTCCCCCCCAAAATTAGTAAGTATAGAGATAACTTAAATTTCTTGGTCCTCCAATACAACGTTGTCAATAATCAATCATCCTGTCATTGCTGTTAATTCTCTCCTTTAGTAACTCTCACATTTTCTCATACCAATCCACTGGAACATCTCTTCCTATGTTAGATACTGTCTGTCTACATTGCTCAGATCCAACTCTTTTTCCTTAGGATATATGATGACCTCCACAGAGTCCCATTGATTTACACAAGCTGCAGCTCCAGAACAAAAATTTGTGTTATGAAAGGTATTTTTTATTTATATAGGCAATTTAGGCTGAATTCCCATGAACAGAATAACAGTTCTGTTAACCTCACCAAAAGAGGCTCTATATGCTGAAACAGTGCCTTGACATCAGTTGGGTATACTAGATAAAACTAAGCAGCCAAATGCCTGAAGTCCTATTTTGCATACAACTACACATTGATTTATATGATGCTGAATCTAATGAATTTGACAGTTATATCATTTGCTAATATTTTTACACTACAGCTACCACTGTACTCTGCCTTTGCTCATTACATTTAACATCTTTTATAAAACATTCACGATACACAAACAGCAATTTTACCTCTTCATAGCACACACAGAATCTTACCTCATAGCAGAAATAAAAAACTTGTTTCAAATTAAGTGATTTGGAGGAAAGTATGGTAATACAAACTTCAGGGAAAAAAGCTCCTTTTTCAAAACATTTTTGGAAGTGATTTTAGAAAAAGAAGTTGCAGTTTCTATGTAAATTTTTGAGGAAAAGAAAATCCTGGAGTTTTGCTCGGATCACACTCTCAGTACTACAGACGGAAAGAGAGGTGGTAGCCCGGCTAGGAGGCTCCCGCCTGGCAAAATGCTGACAGACAGACTGCCTGCATGTAGGTCCTGTCTGCTCAGCTGCTTGGAAAGAACACTGATGAGCATCAGCTGAAGGATGAAAGTTCTTCATTTTAGTCAAATATTTTCATATTTATCATGGCTATTTGCCCAGGATGCAAATACGGGGTAAATTACAACTTTCTCATTCTACTTACACTCTATTTAAATTCCTGAAAGGTTGACCGTGGCTTCAGCTGCACGTGGACCTGTGGGGAATGGGAATATCGCTGCCAACATCCTGCTTCCTCCACAGGGGAATGCAAAACAAACCAAGCTTCTGTCTCTTGGGAGAGCCGCGGGTTCCCCTCTGGGCAGCCCTCCCCTGGGCTGACCTTCACGCAGCGGCATGGCCGGAGCAAGACCTGCCCACTGGCAGGGCAGGACTTTTGTTTCCAGAACATGTCCAAATGGAGCATTTGGGCTAGCATTTCCTATTAGATTCAAGCTACTAAGGCTCTTAGACTCCTGATATTCACAAAATTGATTTCATATCATGACTATTGTAAAGCGCCCCCTCCCTTTTTTTCCTTCTTTTTGGAAAAAAACACGCTGCATACTAAACTAGCAGAATCATTCTCCAAACTCTATGCCCGTTCTGCCTCATTACTTTATGCAGGAGTATTTGGAGCAGATGCTATATGCTGTAATGGTGTATCCAAGATTAATAGGAGTCAAGAGTTAAGAGGAGTTTTAAAGTCTATGATTAAAACTTCCTAAATGTTAGCAATGTAGTATACAAAATCAGCACCGCTAAACTCATCTCTTTCTCAAGAACGAAATCAGCGCTAAGTAGCTATGAACATTTGTTTCGAAAAATACATTTAGTCCCTTGGGTGTTTGTTGAGACTTCTGGACCATAAAAATAGACAGCAATTTGAAGTATTTTATTGATGTAATCTCTTGGAATATTTAATACAAATGCACACAAATATATTCAGCTCTAAGTGTAATCTGCTAATTAACAGCCTTTTTTCACTGATTTTCAGATGAAGGAAACTATCATTGTATTTTTTTTATATCGCCTATTTGCCCAGGATGCTGATACGCAGTAAATAACATCTTTTCTCACCTGACACTATCAATCACTGTCCTTGCAATGAAGGCTTTAATCAACTTTTATTAATTAAGCAAGAGACCAATTTTTCTGCCTAGTAATATTGCTTCAAAGTCTAGGATCAAAAAACTATGATGACTTAAAAGAAGGAAAAAAGCTATTAAAGATAATAACTACAACTGCTGCATACAAATACAGTTTAAAAGTTCCTTTGGAACTACAGGAATCAGCCACACACGGCAGGAACTGCTGTGGCAGGGTCTTCTGCAGTTGTTTCACTTCTAAGACTGACTTCCAAATCTTAGCGCTCCTGGTCATCAAGGACGTATCTGAGCGGAGCCCAACCAGAAAGCTTTTGGAAGTCAACGCCCCAGCAAGGCAGGCTGAGGATGGTGGCTGGTGCCCTCGTGAATTTGAACAAGCCTTTTTGCGAGACAGCCCCTTCCCCGATACTAGCAGCACACAGAGCTGGGTTTCTTACAGATTTCCTTATGGACATTTTATTTACTAGGCTTGCACAGAATTTTGTTGAGACTAGTTTTAGAAGTTACTACTTCGAGCAGGGTCTGTAATTGCTTTTAACTGATATTGCAAGCTACCAGAAGGTTTACAAGTAAGCTGCATTCATTGATACATTTAAGCAAATTCAGCCAGTTTCTAAATAATTGGTCTGTAAGTAATAAATTCTCAAACACTTCTTTCATGTATTTTAAATTAATATTCTGATTACCAAAATGTTTGACCAGGGGATTTTCCTCTGAATTTGCAAGAGTATTAAGAGACACAGTGAGACAGCTGAGCACAAATAAACAATTGAAACATTTCAGAAACTTTGGGCTTTGGGGTTTCATGCATTGATGATCATTCTCTACCTGAAATGCATTACTAAAAGCTATTAAATCTCTTATTTGATTATTATAGACTAAATCCTTCATACCAAGCATGTACATACATGAAGTATACCACATACCAAGTATGTATATGAAGTATAAAAAATCTGTACCATTAGCTAGCTCTATTAAACAATTAATAAATTGCATATGCTAATCATTTCATTATTCGGTATACCTCTCACACCACCTATGTGCTCCCATGAAATACTCAGTGCCTCTCCACCATTCTGTCACCCGGAATTTAACCTTACACTTTACTCTTGCCATAGGCAATAAGAAGTATATCCTTTCCCCCACTCTGTCTAGCCAGAAGTGGTTCTCTGTAGCTTTATAATGCCTCTTTAAATTCACTCTGCCTGACATTTCACTGTTCTTTACCACAGTTGTCTCATGAAAATATCCTCTCGGGAACACAGTCTGAAATGCATACTGTTTCATACCTTTTCATTAAAAAGTGGTGGCAGATGTAGTGCAACATAGTAACTATCCATGACGTATGCACCACAGTAGTAATTTATATTCCAAGAATGTCCAGTAATATGAAAATCTTCAAAGAAAAATTCCGTGGTTAGAAAACCTACTGTGTTAAACTACCTGATTAGATCTTTCTCTTCCTAGAGAAAAAGATATGTTCCCTTAGTCTACAGAGTCCATTCGTGACGGAAATTCAAAGCTAACTGACCCTCTCCTGACTTGGGCATGTTTTAAAAAAAGGAAATCTTGATAGTTTGCTCTAGTCTGCTCTGCCCCCCTCCTGAACCTCAGTCCTACAGAAACACACAGTTAGTGAGATGATAAATCTTGGTCTGCTGACACTGATGTTAAAATTCACATTTTCATAGGACCTGAATCTATAAGTGCCTGAGATTCCTGCAGAGGTTCTGCAGGAAATGAGGTAATTTTGCTAGAAAATTGTAGTTTTGTATCTCTGTCCTTTGCAATCTTACTCTCAGGAGATCATCCTACCATCTCAACATGACTCCATGGCTATTCTAGTTTAGCCTCCTCTTCTTTAGGCTACCCTGTATCTCACTAACTTACCTACATCTACAAAGGCATTGAAAAAAAAAAAAAGTACCCATATTACACACAGCTTCCCCAGCCTACCTTGTTTTATGTGAAGCAAACTCACCTCTTCCATGAACAGCCAAGCTCTCTCCTTTCAAAACTTCTGTATCTGACAGAGACTTGCTCTAGTGTTTAACTCCAAATTTATCAGTCTGTCAAACCATCAGGTTTGAAAAATTTGCTGTAGATAGAAAACATTTCAGTTCAAGACAATATTTTTAATTTCTTTTTGCTGCATGACAATCATTAGAAAAGGGTATTTAAAATAGCATTAATGAAATCACAGAGATATTCTATAAAAAGTAGAATAAACTCCCTTAAGTTGATATTAGATTAACAACTCTTAATAAACTTATATAAAGTTAGCTAATCAATGCTATTCTCTCTCAGTATCCCCAGCGCAATTAAAATTCAGTGCTCTGCAGAACCCTTCTAATGATTTGGCAAGGTCTCCTTTGGAACCATGTACACAATATTAATATCAGAACATTATATAAGAGCCATTTCATGCAGCAGGTTTGCCGGTCCTTCAAACAAAATAAATGACTCACCAAGAGAGCCACCCATTAGATCTCAGATGTTAATAAAAAAGCAGCACTTCCAGTGACTTTGAAGTCACTCTGTGGAGATGACATAATGTGAACTGATCGTTAGAATATCAATGTAATGTATGAACAGTCTGGTGCTACAGATGCAAGAGTTGTGAGAGTGCAGCTATGATAGCTAAAATAAGCGTGCCTTTTCTTTGCATGCAGAAACACCCCGCATGGTCACAGAACATGTCATTTTTCAATTGCTTACTGGAAGAGGACAAAATAATTCCCAAATGTGCTCATTTTGTCTGCCCTCCAGCAGTCCCTCTATATGTACAGCCATTACTTTTCAATATTAAAGTGCTTAAAGCAAAATTCATCATATGCATCAGTCCTTAAAGTAACTTTGGAGAAAATAGTCATTGAAATGGATGTGAAAACAAAGCCTGGATTAAAAACAAACTTTAAGACTAAAATAATTTCAGAAAAATAATTTTTAACAACCCTATTCTTGCCAGGACATATTACCTGTGTATTATCATTTGCTGTGACTGCATGACTGGGGTTATTTTTCATGGGTTTGTTTACATTCATTTACCACCTAAAGTACTCAGCAGTTATTGCAAAAACATGTAGCCCATAGGTGAAGAACATCTCATCTCTCAGCTCAGCTCATAGGAAGCCTGCCATGTTTTCAGGTGTCTGTGACACAGGAATGACTTTCTGGTAGCCCCAAAACGGAAGACACTTCTGCTCCCTAATAAAGTAATATGGAAAACAGTGATGGGCTTGAAAACAAAAGCCAGACCTTAATCTGCCAGTGGTAAAGGAAGAAGCCACAAGAAGCTGCACTCTGAAAGGAGCTGGATGTATGATTAGTACAACCTGTGCTTCACTGCCACTGCGGTTCCCCACCTCCTGATACAGGGAGGAGTGCCAAGGATACGAAGAACATTTATTTACCAGCGAGAACTATGACTCTGAGTTGAAGAAGCAAGGTACAAATTTCCAAGCAGTTCAACCTCCTCCACAGTAATATATAGGGTTGTTTATTTTTTGATTTGTTGTTATTTTTTCCTTTAAACTGCATACTCCTTGGTATCTGTAGGCTTACTGCAGCTCTGAAGGTCTATCTTATTCAGAACTGAGGTCTGTGGAGAATGCTTGCACTGTGTCCCAGAATCTAACAGCTTCTAAATGCATGGTAGGAAGTACTCATCGGCTATTCCCATGCTATAAATCATGCCAAAAACCTTCAGCGTTCAGTCAAACCTCAAGAGAGAGGCACAAATAATGACTTGTTGATGCCTGACCCCAGAAAGCTAAAGAAAGTATTTAAGAACTTTTTAGTTCTCCAAAATAAAATAATCTGTAAATAATGTAAAATTATTTGTAAATGTAAATAAGCTGCAAAATAATCTAGAGAACCATACATATTCGTTTTGTGCTTTGTCAGGGTTGTTTAAGTAGTTTTGGGTAAAGGTAGCATTTTCCAAAGAGACTGTTGCTCTAGTTTTGAAATTCATCGAAGAATGACTCTTTTTGTTTAATGCCTATAGGCTGATTTAAATAGAAATATACTTCAGGTCTATCACTTGAGGAACAGAAAAGCTCTATGGCAAAACTAGAAATTGAATCGCAGCGTTCAGACCTCCGGAAAGCTGCGCCTGCTGTGAAGAGGCACGCCAGCCCAGCTGTCCCCGGCAGGACAGCCGCCGCGGGGACGGGCTCTCGGAGCCCCCGGCTCCAGCCCTTCCCGCTTCACCCAGACCATCTCCACCGCTCCCCCGAGCGCGCAGCCCAGGCTCGGCAAGACCCAGCGGCAGCGCTGTGGGTTTGTCAGCTTTAGAGCTAGGTGCTTTCAGGATCACGGTCTCTCTCCGTGAAATCAGAGCACAGGCGGATTCTCCCTGGGATCCAACGGATCAAACCAAAGAACGTATTGTAAATAACACGGCTCTAAGGCTGCTGTGCACACCGCCAGCACACCGATACAAGAGCAGCGGCATAAAAAAAAACCTTCTAGTTTGGTATGTGCAGAGAGTCATAAAAAATAAACCACAGCCCAGAGAAAAGTTTTCCATTACGTTCAATTTAGTCCAACAGAGACATAAATTAGAAAACATTTTGGAAGCTATGTAAATGACAGCTCCTCTTTCTCTACATTTCAGGTAAAAATGGGACCAATCTCCACTATGAATATTTATGTTTTCCCTAACAACTCTATCCTTTATTCAACTTTAAAAAATGTTCATTTAGCTATAGAAAAATGCATTTTTTATCTTTAAAATTTAAAAACTCCCTTCTCACCATTTTTCATCTCCTCATTTAAAATATTAACTTTTTAGGACAAGGCTGTTTTCTTCCCACCCATGATCAATGTCTAGTGTAACAGTCACACGACCTCTACTGAGATAATAAAAATATTAAATAAGAATACTACCATTACGTGAGAGGGGAGGCATACAAGCTACACAAACAGTAATAATTTATGTGATCTCCTCTTCTGCTGATACCGTTAGCTCACTCCTCACCCTTCTCTCTCCTCTCGGCAGGGACCTTCAGACGAAGTTATTCATCTCCTACAAGTAAAAAAATTGAGCTTCACTCAAATCCATCAGGGGATCTGTGAAAGTTTGTCACAGATTATGTGTTGATGTAGGCCCTGTTACTTAGAGGGTACATTATTAATAAAAGTTAAATAATTAATCTTTCTTCACTGTCTCTAAACAACACTGGCATTTACCTACCAGGAGGCTGAAAGTTCAGTCTTTTCAATGTTGTAACACGGAAATACGTTGGTAATTTCCCTCTGAAGGGAACAAATAACAAGTCCTCTCCACGGCTGTGGCAGAGGAAAAGCCACAGCATTTAGTGCCTTCCTGAACAGCGGGTTGGAAATCGAGGGTCCCGGGCCGGCGAAGGACCACGTGTGCCTCGCCGGGCTCAGCGATGGACTCACCAAGGCGGGAGGAGCGACCCTTCCAAACCCGCCTCCCCGTCCCCCTGGGAGGCCAGCTCCAACCCACTCCATCAGTCGAATGCAGGTGTTTCTGAGTGTTTGTAATTTAATTATTCATAACATCAGCTTCATATTTTATGGATTATTCTGCATCAGCTCTGGCACTTGCCTCATGCATTATGCACGCACCGAATCTCTTCTGGGGACAGGCATAAGAGACACAACGCACATCACTCACCTGTGTGCTTCTGATCAGCAAGGAACACGTCCCACCCGGAGAGGGAGAGGAACCGAATTCCAGATTTGGAATTCGTTTGTCCCGTAAACGCACTTCAAACCACCCCAGACAACAGGTGGGGCTCTTTCAGCCTTTCCTTTAAACTCTACTAATTTGAATTCGGGTTATGGTCAGCTTATAATGAAACAATTTCCATTACAAAATGCATTTTTTCTGGTTACCCATGTTCCAGCTCAGAAGCACCGTCTCCTAAAAATTATAGCAAAGGCCTTTTTTAAAATACATATCTCTGAATGAACCAAACTCATCAAGTATCAAGGCTCAAAATCCAGGACAACGCATAATAAATTGCTCTTTTACTGTAATAGGAGGCAGACGAGCCAAGGGCGTAATCTGTTTTGATCATGCTAATGCAGCTCACTGCAGAGAAGACGTGACAAGTTATTGGTAGATTTCCGTAGAAATCCAAGTGAGAGTTTTGGGGAGGGCGGAGGGGATTAGTTGCTAATTGGTTCACTGTGGCACATATCTCATTAGCGGTCCCACGTTCCTATGTTCTCTTTCTAAATGTAAACCTACGCCAGACCCCCTTTCCCAACAGGCCCCACGCTTCAAAGACGACGTGGAGCAAACAGCCCAGTAGAGTTGTCCTAATGGAGGAGGAAACTCCTTGATGGCACAAGGAGAGCTCGGCTGGGATGGGGGAACTGGCTGGAGACCCCCGGGAACTGGCTGAAGCCGGGGCAAGGATGGGGGAAGAGGGCGCCTCATGCAGCTCATGTCAAACTGTTCAAAAGAGGTTGATTTTTTTTTCCCCCTTCTTCTTCTGCAAAACCTTCATCAGTTTCTCACCTCAGCAGGAAACTTGATAGGTGAAAGATCTGGATATGCCCAAACGATGAAGGAGCCTAAGGGCATGTGCCGGCAAAGCCCTGTCCGAGGGGTGCCGGTAAAGGAGAGGTTTTGTCTGCAGCGCCGTGCCGTGCCGTGCCGCTTGGGCCGCCCCCGGCCCCAGCGCGTCTCGCCCGTGCCGTGGTGGCGGGTGCCAGCCCGGGGCCCCGCACTGCTCCCTGCTGCCCAGCTCAGCTCGGGGGTGGCATCACGCTCCACCGCCTGCGGTCCGACGCCGCACAGATTCCCAACTTCTGAACTCTGCTTGGAAAAGGGGACTCAGGGGTTTAACCCAAGACAGCACCTGTGAAAGAGTTGCTCTGAAAGCAACAAAACCTGAAGTTTGATTACTCTGAGGAGGCTGCAGAGGAAACTCCCTCCTGGGCTCCTCCTCGCAGCCCTCGCTGTCCGTTGATGTTCTGAGCCTGTCTGTCCACCCTGGCTGCCCGCGGCACACGAGTGCTGGTTATGCTCACTCTGCCCCGAGTGCACAGAGCCCCAGGGCAGGAAGATCCTGGCTTGGACATCCCCACAGAGGGAGGGCTGCTTGGAGCCTAGCCCCTCAGCCCACAGGGAAGCCACGCCGGAGCCCATGGGTGACTCGACTGCAACCAAGCCTGGAAGCACAGACCTTTCCACCGGGACACTGAGGGCAGGAGAGGTTCATAGACTCACAGAATCAGTAAGGTTGGAAGGGGCCTCTGGAAATCATCTAGTCCAACCCCCCTGCTCAGCATGTTAGAGCAGTTCTTCTCACAGTGTCATTTCTTCTTAAGATCTCACCACCTGACATCACCTGATGACATAAAAATCTTAGCTTGCTGTTTCAAGATTTCCAGAAAACAAAGCAAAGCTTAGCATCAGGAATAAATAAGGCTGAAAAATCAATGAACAAATTAAAAAAAAATAAAAAAATGCATACTATATTGTTTCTTAAATGGGTGACTTTTTGATGTTTGGGACCAGAAGAATCAGGCAATAGTAGAAAGTCCATTCATTGCTGGCTGTGAGAGAAGCAGATCTCTCGCAGAGAAGGCAGAAAGTGAGCACTGTTTGCAGCAGCCCCACAGCTGTCCCACACGTGGCGTTAGAAAGGGCTCCACCACCTGCAAGTTCTCCATGCAAAGCTGGCATGTGCTGTAAACTCTGGCAAGGAAGAGGAGCGTGAGGTGCTCCCACAGGGCTAGCACAGAATGCCTCTAGCTCACAGCCCCCGCTCCAAACCGGGGCCAGCAGGCCACCTTCCAAAGGCAGCCAGGGACTGTCAGAAATGTCCCCGGAGACACAAAAACATTATTTTCAAGGAAAATAGCAGAGAAAGCTGTAGTGGAGGCTGACCCAGAAAAGAGTTTTTCAGTCATACAGAAATACTTAGCAAAATAATGCAAACTGATTTAAATAGCAGCCTCCCGCATTCGTAGCAATTGTTTTGTCTCCCGCACCCGGAGTACAGGGAAGAGCCGGAGGTTAACTACAGCTAAGTGACATCAGCCCTTGTCCAGGCGGGTGCTAATTGGCATCCTGTGTTCAAAATACTATGGGTGTTCAATGTGGAGAGCGCAGCTTGTGATGTCCGGCTGCTCCCATGCCCCGTGCCTGCAGCAGGAACTTCAGCTGTCTGCACTGAGCCACGTTTTCTCCACCACCCTAGCTGGTCTCTAGACAGAGTTCGGAAGAAACGTAGCTACTATTTGTGCCTGCAAACCACAAGCAAACTTTGTCACTCAGCAAATTTCAGGACCTATTTTTATTCGATGTCAACCTTAATGTACTAAAAATACCTACCTGTCTTCTCTACTCACACCCCCCTACTTGCCATGCGCCCCTTAGCAAGGCTTCATCAAAAGATACTTAGGAGACATAAACATAAACCTGTGCTTTTTCTCATGGGAAGTGAGACCCTAAATACCCTCCTCCATCCCCTTGCAGAGTGCGATTGCTTGCTGTCACCCATCTGTTTGTAGATGTGCCCAGTCCTGCTCTACAGGTAGCATCAGAGGCACAGCCGCAGCACGCACCAGCGCATGCACTGGTGAGATGCAGCCTGCCCTCATCCTTCCCATGCAACCCAGGCACCTGTTACTCAGCTAAATTACAAATTTTGCCATTCGTGCATTCTCCAGCATTTACAGATAATCCCACCCTAGCAGTTTTGGCAGCCAACTACTCGGTTTAGCTGAAATCTGCCCTCCTGGCACTTTGGACTGTGCTTTATTAAGCTTCTAGATATTAATCAGCCCAGGCAGCCTAATATCTGAAAATCCAAGCCAAGAAGCAGCTGTACTTTTCTGTCTGTACTGCAGACTTCCTAACCTTGACAGGCCTGATTTAAACACATCCATTCCCTTTCAGCAGAACTGGTGAGATCTGTGCATAAGTCCAAAGCTAAACAGATGTTTAAGTGTTTTGGTTAATAGAGTTGAATACTTATTTCTGGCTAGGGAAAGGCTTTTAAGTTGAGAATTTTAGATATACCTTAGGCAGATTACAGCTGCTTCTAGATGGCAAGATCTAGGATCCTACCAGATAAACTTTCTTCCAGAAAGTCCATCCATCTGAACTGGATGCTTTCTCCACAAATTTTCTAGTAGCTGGCAAAATTACAGTGTGCCAGTAAACAACTGAGATTTATGTTGAAAAAATGACATCTAAGGAAACAAATTTTGTTATGTTTCATCTCTTAATTAAGCCTGAACAGTTCCCATAACACAGAGGAACAGACGGTACAAGCAGCAAATGAGAGGTAGGACAGAGAAACACTTGCCATTTGAGGAGTTCATTTCACCCAGGGAGGGCTTGTGGTCGGACCCGTTTGGAGTAGCTGGTGAATACAAGCTTCCCAGCCACTCAGCAGATTCCTAAATTGTCACTTAGCTCTTGCTAACCTCTCCAAAACATACCCTTCGATAAAAAGGAGGTTGTTGAGGAAATGTGATGGTGACTCGCACAATCACTTTAAAAGGCCATGTTGGTTTTCTTATTAATCCTACCATGCAGGAATTTATTTTTTTCTACAATCCTCAGTTCTTCATTAGACATTAAATCTTCATTTTCATAACTGCATAATGTAACAATGGTACCTGCAGCATTAATTATGCCATCTTAATTAGCTGGCTAATAGTTCCCAATCCTGGTTTTAATCCAATTTGTACATTTTGAGATTTGAGCTGTACACTCATTACCATGCAAATGTTTCCATAGTGCAAATGCCTGTTCCAAAGCCTGCCACAGTGAATGAAGAGACTGTGATAGAGTTCAGTGAGTTTGGACTGGACATTTCTCTTCCCAGATTTGAAATTTCAGGTACCTGTCTTTCCAGATAAGATGAACCGGTTCTCAACTCTTCTCTCTCCAAGACGGAAGGTACGGCAAGAAGTAAATATCCTGCATTTAGATTTACAGAGCACTTTTTATCTTTAAAGTGCTTTGCAGGCATTAACCACACAATCATTAAATATTGATATTTGCATGACTAATGCTTTGTTGTTACATTATATAAGAAGAAAGATACAAATGTTGGCAGAAGTAATCTGCCTTGGAAACAAGCCATGGGTTTGTGGATAGTAACTCAGAAACTTGTGTTTCAGATATGCACCTATTAAAAACCTGGCACCTTTAGAAATAAAAATTGTGGATACAGTGATCCTGGTGCAATATCCCCGGCATCATTTAAACTTCATTCTATATCAATAGTTTGCATAAAATTAAAACATTATGCCCAGAAAGATCATTTTCTGGATCAAGCGTTCTTTGAGGACTTGTGCAGCACCGAGTCTGATGGATCTCAAATCAGCATCGTGGCTTGGGGCTTTTAGGCACCCCCATCTGCATCGTATCTATGATCTTTCCTTTTGATCTTTCCTTTACAGTAAAAGGAAGGGAAAACAATTGCTTGTTACATATCTTTCATCTCTGTGAGTTTACTCATTTTGTGACTTTAGAAATCATAATTTTTTTAGATTGTTGCTTACAAGAAAAAAATACATATCAAAAATATTCTCCATTCTACTAATAAGTTTCTTCCTCGTTACTTAACAAAGACAACACTTATGTGCACCAGCCAGGTCCAACAACATGTCTTCAGGTGATATAAATTAGTACAAATCCAACACAGTTATACCAATTTACAGCAGCTGAGGATAGGGCCCCAGAGCATCTCCTTATTATTTATCTCTATATTTCACCTCTCTCCTAGGTTAGGAAGTTCCTGGTTTCTATTAATACAGTTCCTGGAGCACTGACATAAAGGTAACAGATGAAACCCAAGAAGAATCCAGTTGAACTGCTTTATCCAGCTTCTTTCCCCTGCTTCTACTACTCCTCCTAAAACTCAAAATATGAAGAATCTGTTTCAGCTAATTACCTCTGGAAGAGAAGCAATTCAGAAGATTTATTTTAAAGTTGTTTTTCAAAACTTCTTGAAAAAAATGTTAATTGTGAAATCCATGCAATTGTGCTGGTATTTTTAATACCTGACTAGAAGGAAAATCCTTCCCTCTTCTTCTCAATGGCTTTATAATAGATTCTTAAGCTAGTAGGAGCTAAAGAAAGGAGGAGGGTAAAGAAAAATACAGATTTAAAGCTTATTTAGATATCAGGTCATTGAGTGTTTCTATCGTAAGTGACTTTTTTTTCCCCCCTTTTTTCTTTTCCCTTTTTTTTTTTTTTTTTTTTTTTTTTAATCAGGTAGATAAGTAGCTTTGGCACAACTATCTTTTCTTTCTTCACAGAGTTTTGCTTTTGCTTCACCTAGCTTTATTTGCCAGTCTCTGGGAGAAGTGGATGGAGGAGAGGAGTCTCTGAAGGGGAACCTCCTCCCCTTTTGGTTGTTCTCTGGGAATATTCCAGGTGTGTTATTTAGCCTACTCCCCAGCAAGATATACTCAGCTTGGAGTGCTCCAGGATGGGGTGCTACAAGGAATTGTCCTCCAGTCTACCCCTAACCTGACCTCCCTCCCTGAAGGGGGATAGTAGAAAGTCACCCTACCTGATCCAGAGCTTGCTGTCCGCTGGGCAGGCTCCAGGCACCTAGCTCAGCTTTGGATCCGTGTAAATGGCAAGCCACAGCGACCACAAGGCTCTGCTACAAGTGGAATGCTTGATACAACAAAATAAAGGTGGCTTTTACATTATTTCCGACAAACTCACTAGCTTCTCTGCTTCTATGCACTGACTCTGAACTCATTCTCCAACTTCAGGCTAGAGGTAATAAGACACCTTTTTAAGGTTATGATAAACCACAAAAATGTTGCACAGCTAGTAGAGGGCTAGACATAGCTATTAAAACAGTCCTGGAGAGGGATGGTAGCCAAGATATAGTAATCCTGTGACATATTATTCCTCAGATACTCGTTGATGTAAAATTCTTACCCTTTTTTTCTTTCTTCTCTTGGCTATTGACATGCAAGGTATTAGTTGACTTATGAGCAAACTGAACCTCTATGTGCTGTTAGAGGGGTATTAGCTGTTATGAATAACAGGGTTTTGAAGAGGAATAACAAATTGCAATACTGCTCTGTGCAGCAATGAGAAATGCAGAAAACACACCTGGGAAGTCTGGGTATAAAGGTATAAAGCTAGCTAGCACTTTTCTGGTTTTGTGACAAATCTGTGCAACTGTTTAAATTTGCTGAAATTCCTGAATTGCAATCCTGTTTAAATTTGCCTGAAATTACAGGCCTTTCTGTATCAGAAGATTTGAGAGATATAATATATATGTGCATATATTTATGTGTGTGTGTGTGTGTGTACATATATGTGTATACACATATACATAAAACAAACACAAATTAATTCCAAGTACTGTAGAGTGGAAAATAACACTCAAGAAGATTTATTTCAAGTCAAAATAGAAACTCTGCATTTCCATACTCAACAGTTGCACAGAATGAACCTTGAACTCTACTCAGAAGAGCAGTGCAGATGCACAATATTCTTTCAGACACACAACAAATTAACAGCCGTTCTCCAGAAGGCTGCTGACCGGTAAGTCAAATGAAGGCTGTTGAATGTATCAGCTCTGCTTCTGACTTTCCAAAGCAGCAGAAGATCTGCGATGACTTTTTAATGTATATATTACTTTTCAGGTAACACAAGGGCTTTTCAGTCTCCACTTTCACTCATGCAAAACCGTGTTCTGAACCAAAGCTGTATCTACGCCAGCTCTGCCACTGTGATTTGGTTTTGTGATGATGTCCATTGGGAACTGGCCTAGATTGTATTTACAAACACTAAGACTAGTTTTGCATTTGATAAGCAGGTTTCTAAATGCGAACCAACATCCCAACAGTGACAAGCTAGTTATGTATCCAGGGAGTTCTGAAGGACATAGAACAACACTTCTCTGTTTTGCAACTACCATCAGGACCATCCTAAGAACTATTATTATCATCCCTATTCCGAGTCACAGCATCAATTTCCCAACATAACGTATGTCCTTATAGCTTACTAAAACCTTGGCTACACTGGATGGTGCTGATGTTATTTTCGGCTCAGAACTAGGGCCAAGGACAGCTGTGGCATGATCCTGATACTGCTAATATTGGTGGCAGGACCTCAACCTGTCCAAATGGGAAATGGAAGAAACCTTTGTCACCCACATGCAAACAGCAGAAAGAGGAAAAGAACAGCAAATCCCATCCTTTTGAGTGGGTACAGGTATAATATATATATGTATACACACACACATATTTGGGGTTTGGGGGAAGGACTCGTCCACTCAGGACTGCATACGACGGTGTAACAGTTCAGTGAAAACAAAATTGAGAAGAATTTCCTGTTATGGTAGATCCTTACAGCTCCAGGGAATTCCTGCTGTGGTAGCTCCTGGGAAAAGGAACCCAGTTGGCAGAATATTGGCCCCGACACACTGTAAAGTGCTGCAGTGCACAAAGGGTTAGCAAGACCCTTCTTGTTCCATGGTTAGGCTGAAATAGACTGTAAAGGCAACAAGCATCAGAGTCTAAGGGGAAACTCCGCTCTGCAAGGCTAACGTGACACTGATTCTGGGCCAATGTGCTCATCCCCTAACTTTCTTTGGCTTTTTTTTTTGTTTGTTTGTTTTGTTTGTTTTCCTTTCTTCAAATGAACAGCAAGTGAGCTTTGAGGAAAGGACATGGAGGAAAGGAATAAGGCTTGGAGCATCATCTCCCTTCCCAGACTGATGTGTAAGAGGGGTGAGTCGCAGCTGGCCCCATCTTGGTCTCCAACCATTCCTTTATGCCCCCCCAAAAGTCATTTACTTACAACCTGAGACAGGTCACGGCTACCAAGCATGTTTTTCTAACCCCCATCTCACAGATACCTACAGCATGTGAATCATCCCTGGAGCTCAGGTTACCCTGCAATACCAAAGCATATAATTAAGAGGGCAGCAGACGGCATGACAATAATGTAACGCTGCAAAGTTCAGCAACACAGGAATATTAACTAAAATATGTCTCACTTACTAATGTCAACAAGCTCTGCTTAAAACCCAGCTCTAAACTTTCAGACGCTTGTTTTGATCTACAGTAATTAGCATTCATTCATTAAAATTCATTGTTTACACATATGCATGTTATGAAAGCAAAGAAGTTCTGTGCATAAAAGGAGATACAATTATATTTTATTGTGGAAGCCAACCCATATTAGGTATCTACAGCTGACTTTATAGTTTTATATTGTTATCTTGTCTAAGCATAGTGTTAATATAATTTTTGCAGCACAGCATATAAGCAGACATCACAGCTGTGGTAATCTGTTACATGGTTACAGATTTACCCTGCGGCTCCCCTAAAACAACTGGGAGTAGGATGCCAGGATTCAATCGACCAAACTGATCTCGGCAACAATGAGGCTGTTTCTGTGACACCTGAGGTAGGTAAAGAGGGTGTAGCCAGAAGGCCACCAGGAGACCTTTTATTTCATCCCGGTCACCATTTTTTGGCTTACTCATGAGGAAATTAAAACTGGATTGTTTCTTTTACCTTTTGATATCTCAAAAAACTCAACCATAATTTTCCTAGAAAAATATTGCTTGGGGAAATATATTTTAATCCTGCTAAAAAAATAAAAATAGCTCATATTTTTACCATCTCCAGTGATTGCGTAAATTTCATTATATCAGGCTTTATCAGTCTTATTTTTTCTAGTATCAAAACAGCATTTTAAACCCTATTCAAAGATTTATTTTGCCTTTACAGTTTATAGATTTTTGAAAGCTCTTTTGTTTCTTCACAGCTTCTTTAAATTGGACCCTTAATATAATGTTTGCTGCTTGTTGAAAATAAAGAAAGTAACATAAAGTAAGGGTAAGATAAAAACATAATGTTTAACATTTCTCATAAACTGACTTGACATGAACACCTTGAATGTGGGCATAGTGAAACAGCACATCATTAGAACCTTGTTTTGAAAAAGCTTGGTGTCTAATCTTTAAATCTCAGTAAACTAAATTATGTTTATATATGTTAAGGCAATTATCCCCTCAAGCGAAGGTGCTTCTACACAGCTCAAGTGTAAGTAGCAGTGGTAGATTTTTCATATTTTTAATACAATTGGAAACATTTAGTTCAGTAGGTGTTCAATGGAAAAAAATTATATTGCCATTTTCAACATCCTAAAAGTATTATTTTTAATACCACCTAAAGAATCCAAAAGCAAGGGCATAATTCTCTGTTGATTACATTTTTTAAGTTGTTACAAATGTTTTATAGAGTGGAATTGCTTGCTATTAAGTACTCTAGAGTTTTAAAATTATTTCTATAGAGCTATTTTTAATTTATACACATGCGCGGCACACACACACAAATAGCTATATTAAAGGACGTAGCAAAGTCATCTACTTGAAAGTTAGCACATGCCAGAATTAGAAAGGCCTGAGCAATCTTCCTTCTATCTATCTGCCTCTCTCTGTGTGCAACATCTGTACTGAACGAAGCACCGTGATCACCGAGTATGGCTGCAGAGTTACAGACAGGGTAAGAAATACCGGGGGAAGAATTAAAGTTCAGTGGGCAGCCATAAATCTGGCAAATGTTAACTTTTGAGGGCACGATGACCAACCTATTTGTTCTTAATTTATAACACTGATTTTTCAAATTGAGAAATTAGTAAGAGAAGAGATCATACGATTGCAAGGGTACTTCCTCAGCTGCTCCTGTCAGCTCCACTGTCCCTGCTCGGCTGGAGGGTCTCGCAGGCGTTGGACTGCCAGGAGGTGCGCCCAGGCCAGGACGCATGGGGATGGGACGCCAGCCTGCCGGTGCCCCCTCTAGCAGGCACTGCCCCGTGTTCCCTGTACGGCATGCAGTGTTACTGCTGCTACTTTGGCTGAATTGGGTTTTAGCTCTTCAGAGTATTTCATATTCAGATATTGATTAGGCTGGATACCATAATTTTCTTGGGGAATACAAGAAACGGAAGAGAAACAGCAACTTCTAATGGCTTAAAACCCAGTTAACTTGAACTCAGAGAGAAACAACTGTGGCTTTTCTGCAAGCCCAAGCTGCCAGCTAAGTATCAAACACCTATAAGCACCAATGACGTTAGACATCATTTTTTAGTATTTTAGAGTCTCCTCTATTGGAAATGGCTAAGCAACCACTATCGGCAGAATGTCTTCTTCAGCTATTAATTCCCTTCCAAAAATTTCTGAGTTTCTGGATCCCACTCCAACCGTTGCATGTTGTTGCAGAAGAACAGAAAAAGCCCAGCCTGTGAAAACCGAGCACAAGAGAACCATCTCCAGCTGAATTCCCACACACAGAGCTTGCCAAGTCCTGGCACAGTCGAGTTACGATTAACATGTACCATCATTGCAACTCGATTAAAATCAACATGAAGGAAAATTCAGTTCAGAGTTGAATCCTTAGCAAAGTGTCTGACTGTATAATCTACACCAATGAAGAACACAGTGCAGCCTTGAAAAAAGAGAGGTCAGATCCTCAGATTTATAAACAGAGGCATGTGTAAAACTCAGATGCAAAGAAAAAGAGCCTTCCTCTCCTTCTTTTGCCTCCCTCTTTTCTCTTTTTACTCTTTGCTGTTTTAACATATGATGTTCCACAGAAGACAAAAGCCCTGAAGAACTCAGTATACTGGCACCATGCCTGGAAAGGTGACATATTGCACATATATTTTTCATATGTTTTCAAAAATATCCTTGCAAGGGTTTTTTTTTTTTTTTTTTTTTTTTTTTTGCATGAATTGCTGTACGCATTTGGCAGAGCTACAACCCTCCCTTTATCCTGAACAACCACGCAAGGACATTCTGCCTCATGCGCTTGCTGAAATTTCCCACAGAAGGAAAAAATCTCCTTGAGGAAAGGATCCCTTGCTTAGAGCAGCACTGAGCTATCCTGGTAGCTGTCAGCAAG
Source organism: Rhea pennata (assembly GCF_028389875.1). Lineage (NCBI taxonomy): Eukaryota > Metazoa > Chordata > Aves > Rheiformes > Rheidae > Rhea > Rhea pennata. The sequence goes on from NC_084677.1 coordinate 7,133,302, forward strand.
CGAGAAGCAGTTAGACCGCGCTGCTTTATAACAGACCGAGCCCTGACCTGCCGCAGGAAGCAAGGAAAGAGTTCGGGATATGGTTCCGATTACAAGCAGAGCCACCACTGAAATACTGCATGGACACAGAATTACTCTCACCTGATCTGCCTTGTGTATTAGACTAAAAACAGCCTGTCTCGAATAATAGCTGCATCCCAACTCTAACGGCAGATGCAAGATCTTTAAACAAGTGAAGCAAAACCCACACCTGGACTTTACCAGGACTTAGCTTTACGACCTCTCCGGGCAATCACTTCACAGCCCTGGATTTGTCCCACGTGCGCTCAAGCGGCCCGAGCGCTGCTGGGCTGGACGCGGGGACGCCGCGCACTCAGCCCGCCCGAGGAGCGCGCTCGCAGGCCGCGGTCCTGCTCTGCCGCAGTGGCAGCCAGGCCGGCGCCGCCGCCAGGCCAACGCAGCCACCGGGCCAGCGCAGCCGCCCGGCCAACGCAGCCACCCGGCAAACGCCGCCAGGCCAACGCAGCCACCGGGCCAGCGCAGCCGCCCGGCCAATGCAGCCACCCAGCAAACGCCGCCAGGCCAACGCAGCTGCCGGGCCAACGCCGCCGCCGGGCCGGCGCCGCCGCCAGGCCAACGCAGCCGCCCAGCAAACGCCGCCGGGCCGGCGCAGCCGCCGGGCCAACGCCGCCGCCCCGCCGAGGGCCGGGCTGCCGTCGCAGCCCGGCAAGGCGCGAGCTGCTTATTTACTCCACGCCACAGCAACTCGGAACTGAAATTTTACACCCACCACTGAGGTAGCGAGCACAAAGCCAGCGTGAGACCAAAATCCAGCACTGAACATAGGCGTTTAGGAAATTGCAAGTTCCAGAGAGTTTCAAATTTCTGCTCTTCGAAAATCTGAAGACCTACACAGTTCTTTTTTCTCCCATCCTCTTTCAGTTCACACTTCAAATGCTAGAGACTATACCTATATATATATGTACATATACACACAAACACACACATATATCACACGTGTATTTCACTTAAATGCCAAGACAGATATTGCTGAGAATATTGCCCTCTAATCTGATGATGAAACTGAAACCACTTACTGAGGTGAGTGAAGGAGAAAACAGAGTTAGCATTGTAGAGGGCTTCGCAAAAACTTAGTGGGGTATAAATTTCATTCCATGTAATGCCAATTGCTTTTTTTTTTTCCTGGAATCTGTAATTTTTCTCCATAAATACAATAAGATTTGAAAATTCTTGCATTAAACTGCTACAAAGAATTAGTGCAATTTTTTTTAAAGGCTTAGTTTTACGAATCATTAAGTTGTAGTTCAACAACTGTGCAATATCTGGAGATAGGAGACATGGTAGAGTACTTGTGTCCCCTCAGATATTTAATAGCTGAGACATGTTTTCTTTTCATCAGAATTATTCTGCAAAGTCAGCCTAAAAGCCTCTACTCCTAGTTTGCTATGAATATGCAAATGCCTTTTAATCAGTAGCAAATATCCCCACTTCAGTCAGTTTTGGATTAGACAGCACAGGCCTCAGTGGATACACCCCGAAGGCAAGAGAAGGACGGCCAATGGCTCCCAGCAATGCTGGATCGTACCGCTGGTAAGCAATATGTTGTCGTCGTCTGGTTGGTTGGCAGTCAAGATGGCTGGCAGGGTGCAGAAAAGCAATCTGTCACGCTGAGTGATAGCTTCCTAAAGCTTGAGCCCCAGCGGAGAGAGCTCAGCGTGCTCTTCTCAACCTCCTGGTACCAACCAGTCTAGCCCTGTCCTAAAACCAGGCCTTCACTTTCAAGTTCTGCTCATCTCACGGGACAGCCCCTGTCCAGTACAGGGATTGCAGTTTGAAAGCCAGGTGTCTGAAATACCTCTGAGGTTTGAGATAACTTATGTTCCCACGTGCATTCCCAGTCAGAGCCATGCGGTACAGACCTGCGAAGATTAAGGAACAGGAGATTTTTAGTTCATACACACACTAAGATAAATCTAAGGCAAGAATCGCATGAATTCAAATTAACTTAGGATCAACATATTACCTTCAGAAAAATCAGAAATCAGGCAGGCAGCTGCATATTAAAGGACAAGAAACAATAGGATTTGAGGAGTCATCAAATCACTGTTCATGTTACAAGAGCAGACGTGCTGGGCCAGACCTACGGGCCACCTATCCCAGTATCCTTCCTCCAAAAGTATCCAGACAGCAGATACTTGAGCCATGTCTGTCCATGGTGAAGGTGGTGAGGTGCTGGGAAGAGCACACTGTCCACCACCTTAAGTGCTCCATGACAACATTCATAGCATCACCAAGCTAGCTCTTCGCCATCTAGCTCACCATGGTGTTGTGAAGCATGTTTCTGGTTTGATCTGTGAGCAGACCTGGGTGCTGCTACAGGTTTTTGGAGAGTATGTGCCACAATACCATTTTTTAGACCAAGCGTGCTCAATGCTCAGGTGGACTGCGACAGCCAGGGACACGAGCTACGCTATGAAGTGCTGGATTCAGAGGCTAAATTCTTACTAAAGCTAAACCATTAACTATGGCCAGTGGCCTGGCCCATAGGGAAGACAACAGGATCAGTAGGTCATAACAAATTTGTAGGTAAGAGAAAAACAGGGAAGTCAAGATTGATGCTTCTTCTCCAATACACCAGTGATCTTTCTTTGAGAGAGCCACTAAACAAAAGCATTCTCTTTTGCATCTCTCAACTCCTCAGTGGATTTTCCTTCCATGAATATGTCCAATGGAAGGAAACACTGAACCAAATTAGCATCCATAGTAAGAAGCTCTAAACATAAGTGTTGTGTGAAAAAGTACATCCTTTCGTTAGTTTTGAACCTGTCACCCGATGACCCTATTTTTTATAAGGAAGGAGAAGAGCATTTGCCATTCCTTCCACACTATCTCCCTGCCTCTTCTCATTTAGTAGACTTCCATCATCTCTCTCTTCTGTTGTATCCTTTTCAGGCTACAGAGCCTTGGTGTGTTCAATGAGCCCTCGCAGAGAAGCAATTTCATAGTTTTGATCCTCTTGTCCTTCTTTTTTCCACTTTTCCCAGTTATCTCTTATTTTTTTAGATGGAAAATCTAGAACTGCAAAGAAAATTAAAGGTAAAAATATATTAAGGTTTTATAGTGACATAGCAATACTTTTCATTTTAGTCTCTATTCCCTTTCTAAATAATTTCTAACATTTTATTTTCTGTTTTGCACTGCTGAAGAGCACTGAGATGCGTTTTCCATTATAACCATATTTCTGAGCACTAATAATGAGCTCAGAGGCCATCACAGAGTAGGTGCACTTTGAATGTCTCTTTCCCATGTGCATTGCTTCACATTTGCTTGCACTGAATTTCATCTGTTATTTCCCTTAGTTTGATTTGCTGTACCCTCATGAGCCATGTCCCTGTAGGCAGGGCATTAGATAACTGAAGCTGCAAAGAAAAAGATTGCCTCTCTTTTCTGAGACAAGTTTCCCTGTGCGTACAATAGAAAGATGGATAATGCGTAGGATAACCTATACCTGCCGTATCCAATAGCAAGGTCAGAGGGCTGAGGAATTACCCCACACCAGGAAATACTGCTCTGAATTTTATTTACTGGGATATCTTAGATGCTGTTTTGGTCGCAGCTTGCTATACTTATTTACTATGCACTCTTTATATTGCTTTATTTAATCTATGTATTGATAGGCCTTTCCATAGGCATTAAATGTCAATATTAATTTTAAAAGCAGTATTGAATAAAACCAGCTGAGTAAAATAAGAAAAGCATGTTATCTGTCATCTTTAAAGTCCTGGACCTCAAAATGTTGAAAACAAACATGATGGGTTTTTTTTCCCCATTAAATCAGCCTCTTCAGGTATACTACAGATAGCTACAGAAATCCTTATTTGCAGGGTTTTTTTTTCTCCATTTTCTGTTGCAGCACTGACAAAGCTATGGATAAGCGTAATAATGAGAAATTCAAATTAGTGAAAATAACTTGTTTTTTCTCTGGCACACACCTCCTTTGAAATGAGTCGGTACAGTACCATTCACATCAGCTCTCTACCTCAACATCATTACACAGTTCTCTGAATATCCTGCCTTCCAGGAAGTCGTTCATTTTCCTGAGCTGGCCTAAGGTGCTTGCTAAACCAATTCACCACACAACAAGCAGAAGAGGGAAAAAGAAGTTGACCTTACAAAATAAGACAGATCATAATTTATGAATAAAGACAACTAATTCATGACCCAAAATAGTTAAAAGATAGGTTTCAAGGCTGTATGTATATATTACATATATATACACACAAATACATATATGGCTTTTATGGACATTTTCCCCTCTTAAAACAGTGTCTTTAAATAACTACTGGCATAGACTGGCAGAAGCCAAATCAATTACTACTGAGATAAGAGTCTATCTTTGGAGAAGCATGAGAAACAAATGTGGAACAACTGTGCAGATGGACAGAGAGCCAATCTGTCCTTCAAACTGCTTAATTTTGTTGTTTGGCTTTTGTTAAAAAAAAAAACAACTGCAGATGAATGAAAAAAGTCTTTGTTCGTAGATTTACTGTGAACACCATCTGGCTACTCAGATTTTTATATATAATTACCACTTAGCACCTTAGATCCATAATGGACACGTCCACATGATATGCTATGTTTCTAAAGGATTATAGCTAGAATTATTGAGGAAAGGGGATATTCATCCCTTTGTATTCAGTATTTCTTTCTATTTCCCAGCACAGATCCTGCTAACCAAGTAAATGTGCTAGTCATAGTTGGAAAAAAAATGGTTTCAGAGACGAAGCCACAGACTTGGAAATAATATAGGAAATAAAACAGATTCTGAAATGCTTCATCCCTTTATCCGCGTGTAAACTCTTTAGTTCCATTATCTAACATGAATAAGATGTACCTCTTCTCACACTAATTAATCAATAACTGATATCCAAAATTAATACTAATTTTTCAGCATCTTACTGTGTGGCATTCTGCACAGGTCATTTCTGTACCACAACCAGTTAGCTGTGCCTACACCTTAGGATTTGTCTCTGCAATTGTGGTATCTGCCTTGTGAGAATGGAATTAAGGAAAAAAGGAAACTAACAATAATTTAGGACTATGAGCAGGGTTTTCCAAAAGTGCCAAGTGTCTCTGAGGCATTTTAAAAAGAGGTTGATCTGCTGGTGGTAAGGCCTCAGAATTTGTCTGAAGCCACATCACACTGACATATCTCAGCTGGAACACCCAAAAGTCTACATGCCACATTCTGCATAGTCATGTTCTCCAGAAAATCCTCATATATCATTTGTCCAGGCTGAAACAGCCTTTGATTGACATCAGTGGGAGTCAAGATCAAGCCCATTACAAAAGCAGTAAGTGAAGAATTGCATTTCTATATGCAAGTAAAAATCCCTGAGCTGTCAATCCAGTCTTTTCCTCAGTATTTAATTTACTAAAAATTAAAAATAAAGGAAGGAATTGGAATTCCAAAGTAAAACACGACTGATTTATTTCTCCCAGATACTATGATGAGGAAGAATTTAATGAAGCAAGTATTATACAAAAAGATTAGCGCTTGCTGCTCTGCCAGGCACATGACATCAACTTTGTGTTGAGACACCAGTATCTGCAGAACGACATAGCCTCACTGACATCTAGACATCCCTAGGCCTTTTAGTCTCCTAGGATGGAGTGGGAATTATAACAACTTTCCTTGGCCTTGTACTGACAAGTTATTATTATTAATAGGATGGTGGGGGGGGGGGGAAGAAAAGAGTCCATTCTATATCAGTCCTGGCCTCTCTTTTAGGCACTTACTATAGAGAAAGAAATTCATAACAGGACACAGAGAGACTGAAAAGTGCGTTGTTCATGCAAATGTGGCGGAAATTATAATGTCTCCACAGCAGATCTCTCAGTTCCCCATACCTGTGACAGCACGGCCACATTCACAGCATCACACATGATGGTAGGCTTTCCAATCTAAAAGGTACCATGCACTGTGGTAGTTCAGATAGATCATTAAAATCATGGCTAGAGTCCAAAAAGGAACCCTGTGTGAGCTCTGTCAGAAACTTGTTGGCGTTTCAGCGCAGTGAGATATTCCTCGTTCCCCAGGGAGATTTGTACTTCTGACCAGTGTTCCAGTATCTCAGGGACCATTTGGTCTACTGCAGCTAAAGCTAGCTAGCACCCTGCTTTTTGCTGACTATGGCTTGATAAGAAAACCAGAGTGTATCTGAATAAAATCAGTTCAGTAGTTGTGGGCTGCAAAAGACAGCAGTGACTCTGCTTTGCCAATGTCTAGAAGAGATGTTTTATCACTTTTGCTGGAGCTCTTGCTGACCTCCCTGGGATCTGGCTGGCTGGAACGTACAGAGCCTCTCTGTGAGAGCAGCCCTGCCTTCATTACTGTCTAGATCACTGCTGCTCCAGATGCATCTTCCAGGAGCCTCAAATGGCTGGTCTGGCCAAGCGTATCCCAGCCTTGCCCCATGGAAAGGGGCACTGGTGCTGGGGCCCCACCATCCCTCCTGTTGGTTTGCGTGCCATAGATCTGCCCAGCTTTCAAAGAGGCCACTTTGCTGCCATCTCCAGCCCCTACATGATCTTCTGCTTCATCAGTGCTAACACAAAAAATATAAAGTATAGGCAGGAGCAACAGAGAATTCACACCTACATATCAGCTCCAGCTCAAATGCCAATTTATTCACGTTACTGAGGTAGCCTAGGTTAGTGCTCCTAAAAGGGGCAACACCAGGTGCAGTACAGCGCAACTCAGCCCCAAATTAGTCCTTCCTCCTAACACATGCACAACAGAGACCTGTCGTTCTTTGATCCAAATAACTCAATTCAAATTTTTCACTTGGAAAAATGCAGAGACTACTGACTCCCACAGTTATCTCCCCTGGGAACTACATCCTTCCATCACGTACTCAAAACGCATCCCGGTGTACTTAGCAACATCATCTGAGAAATGTTAAGCTGTTTCTGACAGGAACATCCCACTCTGCATGTCTCCCAGTATAAATAGATGCCAAAGAGAGGCAAACCAGAAGAAGATTGGTGAGGAAGAGTAAAACAAAGCCTCTATCAACCACAGCTGAGAATTTGCAAAAGCTCAGTGTGACTTTTTAGTTCTTTCTTCATTCTCTAGAGATTTTGTAATATCCATCTTTCCATTTCATGAGAGAGAGAGAGGTACTAATCTCTGTGGTATATTAACAACCACCTTAACACTAGATTTATTACAGATGTTTGTAACTGTTATCTGGCTTTCATAATATATAATTTATATAAATAAGTATTAAAAGAAGCCACATTTTGTAGTAACTGGTTTGAAGTTCCTAACATTTTGTTTTGGTTCTTTGTTATAAGGAGGAACATATGGCACTAGGAAAATAAACACACCAGTAAAAGTATCCTATGCATAAAAAAAGCAGTAATTTTAACTCATTCTGACAATTTAAAATCCTCTTAAAGCATATATAGCCAGAAATGCCCATTTCAAATATTTAATTGTTCCAAAAGTAGATAAAGCAGATCTCATTCTCCTCTCACAGCCATTTACACAGACATCATTCTCTTTACTTATATCAAGTCACTTCTGATTTATATTGATGTGAGTGAGTGAGGATTTGGATCTGTCATTCTTTTAACACAGACGTCGTGACTAGGTGACACTCTACTGTTCCTACTCACACTGACTACAGTCTATTAGTAACCTAGTCGACATCAGTCTGATTGACTCATGTTTCAAGGTTAAGATTCAAGCCTCAAACTTCAAGCTTTTGAATTCTGCAACTGATTCAAGCAACCAAATCTTGGAATAGAAATGCTAATAATAGATGCAAAACATTTATATATCTTGTTAATACATATATATGTATGCAAAAAAAAATTAATTACATGCTAAGGGACCAACAGACAGCTCTCCAAAATATTCTCCTGGGTTCTTTGAAATACTCATGAAACTCCCTGTTAGCTCTGATAAAGAGCTTCTGCATTTCAAAGTCACTGGAAACCTCTCCTGAACATAGGCATTGCCATTAACAGGACTGGAATCAAAAGTAGAAACAGAGCCACCAAAATGACCTCTCATCACGGTCCTGCCACCACAGGGGATTATCGCAGAAAAACTGAAAAATACCTTTCCTAAAAAAAGCTTATGACAGTCTACAAGAATTTCCTTTTTAAAAGGCACATTTCCCAGTGCAATGAAAAAGTTCTCTAAAACATGTTTTTGTTTGTTTTCTACAGAAAAAATTAGCGAAACAAAAAGCTGATTATGCTTCTGTCATCTGCAGTCAAGTAAGCAGGTCCTCTGAGTAAGAGATACCAGCTGCTTTAGATGTTTTGAACAAGAACTTCCTGAGAAGCAAAGAGGAAATAACATAAGCACTGGCTGTGAAGGGTAATACAGGGCTCTTAGTCACAGTCTCTACTCCTAAGAGGCACAAATATTTCTGTCCGTGATGCCAAGTATGAAAAAGTAAAAAAAAAAAAAAAAAAAAAAAAAAAAAAAAAAAAAAATTAAAAACAAACAAAACCTTAAGACATCCTATTTAAGCAGTTTAAGTAAATACTTGTATTAGTTCTAGACTTGTCTTTTGGAATTTCAATTGCTTTTAGTTTAAGATCCTCCAAAAAGTCACCTCAGGGGTCCAGAAGTTCCCAGTACACAGGTAATGTGCATCTTCCTGCTCTTCACTAGAGGAGCTGCTGCTTTAGCTCAGTTTGCATAGATTTCTGCTGACTGGGGAGTCCAGAGCTCTAGAGACAGCCAAGGCAAAGCAGGCCACTCCATACACGTAATTTTGAAATAGCAAGGAACACAGTATTTGGAGACAGCTGCCTGGAGGATTACTTCGTTACTCTCCCTCTTCTGGAACATTTCCTTTAAGGAAACCTTGTATCGCTTTTGCACAGTGAAAAATAGCAGTGTATTTTGCTGATATGATTTTATTTTCCAGAAAAACAACATTGTCGCTATAGCTATGTATGTATACATAGCTACGTGTATACATATATATATATACACACACACGCATGTATGTATGCCTATATCATTATGGAATTAGTGATGATTAAAATTCTTCCATCATGCAGCCAGTGTCCTGCAAAATCATCAAGGGCAGAATTATGCCCCAGGTTGTGGTATCTCAGAAGTTCTCAGGCTCACAAGCTTCTGCATCTTCTTATATTTCTCGATCCTTAGAAAGGAGAAAAAACTACCACGAGGCTGGTTGACTCACGCGAGCAGAGGACTCGCATGAATAACCTTAAGGTTTCTTAAATCCCCCAGGCCTCCCCTTTATTTATTTATTTATTTATTTTTAATTCTTACGTATGCGAATGTGAGGTGCATCATACTTTTCCCAGCTCATCTCCTGTCAGGAAATACTAGAATATTGGTGGGGACCAGAGTGGCGTAACAGCAAAGTTTCCCTTTCCACGTCATCGGCTTTCATCTCCATCGCGGTCAGACACAGAGCCTGCACAGCGGACCCTCTCCCTGGAGCTCATTCCCTGCTCGCCGTACGCGAGGCGCCGCAGCCCTTGGAAGGGCCCTGCACCGCGTGGCGCCGCGGCGGCCGGGACGCTGTTTCCGCCGGCAGCCTGAGCACTAGCACACGCGTCGGCGTCTTCACCTGCAACTCGTGGTACACGCAGCCAAGACCTAAAAGTCTATTTGCAGCTGCAGAACAAACAGTTAGCGTACTACCAGCCTTCCTGGGCGTCTGAAATAAACGTTTTGGCTGTGCCCCCCAAGCTGGCATTTGTTCGTATCGCAGAAGTGGTACATATCTGTCAAGATGGGCACCAGATCGTAGTCTGATAGCTACCAAAGCAACTGAATGGGCTCAGCCAAAAACACTGCTCTCTGGCAGCTAGTTTCTCCCAATTGCCCAATTTGCAAAAACATCAGTTAGAATTTGCAAATAAATTTCAAAACTTTGATAACATCTTTTGGAAGCAGAAATACCAGATTTTGGATAATCAAATGATCATATAAGCAGTATTCTGGATTGCAGAGCAGGCACCGAGCCGCTGAACTGGAATGAGCGGACGGCACTGGGATTGTTTAAATTGAGGAGGTTCTCTCAGGTTAGCTATTTTTGTGTGTTGAGTTTAATGCAGGTTATTTTAAGGTATTTCCTTATCTCAATGTGTTTAACCTAAACAATAATCCAGTAAATGGATTACAGAAGTACGTAATAATAGGCTAAGATTACCGTCAAATTTCCAAAATGGAAAGTGAGACAAGAGGAAGCAGAGGTGGTTGTTGTAACCGGTTCTTGAAATCTTCTGCAGGGGACCAGCAAAGATGGGAAGCTTCTGGTCAGAATATCTGGAGCGAAGCAAAAAGTGACACAGTGCAACTTTGAGATAAAGCTCTTTTACTCATTAAAGCATTTCACTGATGGAAAAATAATGATTCTTGTAATTCGTTGCCTTGTTCATGCGATAATGGTAACCTCTTGTCCTTACTAGATTGTATGCCAAAGGTTTACCATGACCCATCAATTATGAAGGCAATCAATTAAAACACAACAAGAAAACCTTGTTTTACATTTGTATTTTGCCTTCATTCAATCTCCATCTCAATCTGCACTGTGCTCTTTGGAGTAAGGGCAGTATCCTTTATTTCCCAGTGTCTTCATTATGGAAAGAACTATACTAAGGTATTGAGGAAAAAAATCTTTCAAAAATTTAAGGCAAAAAATAATGAAAACCAAAGAGCTTGATTAAAGTGGATATCCTTTCATTATTTATAATGAGTAGAGATTGCATATACTCTCTCTCTGGATGGGATTTTAAGTGATTTAGCAGGAGAAGGTAATGTCATTTGGAAGCCAAATTTCCAAATAATACTGCTCTTCTGTAATATCTTTCTTGGCCTAGGAAGTCCTTTTACACCAAAACAGGAAGATTTAGGAAAAAAAATAAAGAAAGATTTGAAGTACTCCAAGTACTTGTCAGATAGTTCAAACAGAAGCCAAAGACTTCAGAGATCCAGGAATATGGAAGCTATGTATTCAGGAAGCTCGGAAACAGTGCTCGTTTTGCAGAATTACTGAAAAAAGGATATGTATAAAGTGAGGTTTAGTTAAGCAGGGAGCATCAGTACGGAACTAACCCACAGTAAGAACGTCCCCCCAGCATTTTTGCAGTGATAGTCTAACGTGCACGCCAGAGCACAGTGGCCTGTGCCTTTTGAAACGTCTGTGCTGCTAACAGCTCAAAGACAGCTTGCACGCCGGGGTACACCACCTCAGGACGGACACCAAGGCTGGACTAACACAGTGGCAATGGCATAATATATAGAGTCTCAGCTGAAAGAAAATAACCCACAAGGACTTGCACCACCAGGATATCTTAAGAAACAGGTTTCATCCCTTACAACCAACCTAGCTTCGTTTGGCGCAGCCGGAAGCCTGAGCAGCTGCCACCTTTCCCCAGCTCTGAGCAGCCCCTCTCCTTCTCCTTCCGCTCGCCAAGAGTTGAATAAGCAAAGCACAGAGACCTTGCTGCGCACTCCGTAAAAGCCACCGGCCCCATCTCACGCCACGGACCCCCTTCGCAAAGCAGCGGGGCCACCCCGTGCCGACTCGTCACATCCAGCCAGGCGAAGCCCTACCACCCACGCCAGCTTGGCGCGGGTGAGGCAGATAAAACTCTTTTGGCTTCGGTATCTCTAATCCAAGCCAGAGAGCGCAGATGTCGTCTAGTACGTCAGTGAATCAGAATTTGCAGCTCCTGCTCCAGGAGGCTGACACACGGCACCCCAGGGAAGAGTCTGAAAGGAGTAACTGTAAACTTCAATACACTGCCACATTAAACAGCATCTGTGCTCCTGGTTGGGCTTGCTTATTTATTTATTATACTACTTTAAAGCTTGCAGTATTGTGTGTTAAACGGAATTCTTTTCTTTTAATTGAACTGAAATATCACAGCTGAAGTTGAAACGGGCAAAAAATGGGTAATTTCAACAGTAATGCCACGATTTGTCTGTTTTTTACCACATGATTATCTCAGGAAATTCAGTGCTCACTTTTCCCAGGACCATTTTGTTTGAATTGTCTGGCTTTGGTTGTTTTGAGTCATGAATGCAGTATAGTTTAAAACAAGATTTCAAGTGCTTTCAGCTCTCTGGAATCAAGGATAATGGATGACACTAATTTAGCAGAACAGAGTTAGAACCACACCTACAACTTCTGCGGGAAAAAAAAGAGTCTGACAGTTTTTAGCTCTAAATGATGCATCTT